>NC_135957.1:31945940-32265583 GCF_053455715.1 Rhinoraja longicauda
TTTCTTGTCCTTAAATTGCCAGCGGCCTGTTTGAAGGGCTTGCTGTTTGTTTGACTGTGGCCAAGGCACAAATGTCCACTGGGATTCTGACTCTAGTAGTTGGGACTGGTGCAGAATGAAGAGGCAGTCTCGTCGGTGGCAGTCTGCTACACTTGCAGTGGCTTTGACAACAAGTATGTTCCTGCCATCAGGCTAATTTCCCTGTCAAAGGTATCATCCACAAACATCGAGTATGCATGGAACCCATTGAAAAATATACATATGTTGAAGTAAATAGTTAGCATTTGTTTATCCATGTGTTATGGAAATTAGTTGGTCAGTATAACTACTTTGGATTTCCTGGTAATGATAATTGACAATTTGCTGCTTGTACAATGAGTAACGACACTGTTTTTGAATTTATGCTGTCAGAGCATGGAACAGGAGTGATGTAAATTTTTTCAAACCATAAACGTGAAAATTATCAGCAAAAATACTTGAATCATGCATTCATTAATAGGTCACAAATGACATGAGTCTGATTTAATACTTAAATACAAGTTTTCCATCTGGGTAAAACCTATCCAGATACCAACCTAAATTGAAGTACAGAGTCAAGCGTTCATTAAAATTTGTGTGTTAACTGTTTTTCATTTTGTTATAAATACACACTCTTTATTTTTAGGCACTGGATGTGGATCGTGGAGTGTTACAAAAGATGAAGAAATCTGTTAAAGCTATTTATACATCTGGACTAGGTAAAGAGCTGCTTTAATAATTGATTACAATAAGAGAGGGGTCGTGTGTGTTCCTTTTTTTGATCTGCATGTCCTTGCAATATACACCGATCAGCCAAAACATTATGACCACCTGCCGAATATGCTGTTAGTCCTCCGTGTGCAGCCCCATACGCAGCAGGGTGTGATGCACTGTGTATTGTGACACATTCCTCCCGTGACCACCATTAAACTTTTCTGTGACTTGTGCCACAGTAGACCTTCTGTCGGCTCGGACCAGACGGGAAAGTCTTAGTTGCCCTCGCGCATCGATGTGCCTTGGGCGCCCAACACCCTGTCGCCGGTTTGTGGTTTATCCCTCCTTGGACCACTGTCGGTAGGTACTCGCCACTGCTGACCGGGAGCACCCCACAAGCCTTGCCGTTTCAGAGATGCTCTGACCCAGTCATCTGGAAATAACAATTTGGCCCTTGTCAAAGTCATTCAGGTCTTTTTACTCTTACCCATTTCTCCTGAATCCAACACATCAACTTCAAGAACTGACTGTTCACTTGCTGCCTAATATATCCCACCCCTTGATAGGTGCCATTGTAACAAGATAATCAATGTTATTCATTTCGCTTGTTTCTACATTTTTTTTATGTGTATAAGGGAAGGTGATACCTAGGTTTCTCTGCTGCTTCAGATGTGCTATGGTAATTCGTCATCAAATGACATCACATTGAAATACCGAGAAGGATGCAAATTGTAGTATTTAACTGAAAGATATCCACCAAAACAAGAAAGCAAAGGGTCTGACTATTCGTGAATAAATCAAATTTTAATTATCGCTAAACAACCTGTCTGGCATTGAAATCTTTTCATTTGTAGAGTGTCTCTTTTCCTCAGAATTGAATCTGTCTCTCCTTTTCTGGCCCATTCTCACTCATATTTGAGCTTTTTATTTTCTTTTATTTATCAGCGCTTTTGCACAGATGTTCCTATTCTTAGCTGTTGTTTGGTTCAAATTCTTTCTGTTTTGTTAATTTTTCCCAATATGATTAGCTGACAAGATACAGAATGGGTTCTACTGTTCACACATCAAATTCCAGGTAAAGGATATCACTCTGTTTTGGATTTCCAATGATTGCAAATGTCCAAAAGTTTGTGGAAGTAAATAGGTGACATACTTGAATTTCTTAGTACTCATCATCATTACTTTGTTCAGTTACTACAATTTATCACATTTAAAAAACTTTTCTGGGAGCGTTGGTCTCTCTGCACCTTTTCAGTTTTTGAGTTGACCTATAAAACTACAGCTCGTCAGCAGATGACCTTGAGGGACACCGGCATCTTAGTTGGTGAAGCCTGCAGGCAGACAGTATAATTCACATGAATTGTAGACCAGTTCAGTCAAGTGTGTCATTGGTGTTCTGTTGGTCCCATGTGACATTGGATTTTAATTCCTGCTGTTGCTTGGAGTATGTGACCCAGATTTCATAATTGTGAGGAGAAGAACTGAAGGCACAGGCCTCATGGATAATCAACCCTGTTTTAAGGTTTCTAATCTTTAGGAACCTGTTCTCCGTTGCCTAATTCAGACCATCTGGTAATTTTCTGTTTTGCATTCTTAGTCTGACCATAATATCAGCTTTTAATTGGTTACCTTCCATTTTTGCAGAATTTAAATGAACTTACTACAGCATTTACCCCATTTTTAAAGCTAATACCCCATTTTGTCATATTTACGTGCACCTGGCCCATACAACCTTTCCTATCCAAATGTCTTTTAAGTCATACATGCGGGGGTCGTATAAAGGCCAGCTGATTGGAGTTGCAGTAAGGAGGAGGGATAAGGATGGCAAGGTAAGGCAACCTTATATGTCCAAAGAATTAGTTTAAATAGTAGAAAAAAGAAGTAAATGTAAGGCTTAAGCAGATGAAATCCGACGGGGCTTTTTGAGTAGTACGAAGCAAGTACGAAAGAACTCAAGCAGCCAAATAGAACGGCCGAATGGTTTTGGCAAATTGGATTAAAGAAAATATCAAGACTTTTAACATCTATATTAAAAATAAGAGGGTAACCAGGGAGAAGATAAGACTGAAGGTGGACACAAAGCTGGAGTAACTCAGCAGGTCAGGCAGCATCTCTGGAGAAAAGTAATAGGTGATATTTCGAGTCGAGACCCATCTTCAGAGTGTCAGGGAAATGAGATGTAGACGGTGATTTTGAGAGATATAGAATAAATGAATGAAAGAAATGCAAAAAAGTAACGATGGAGGGGTAGCCAATGTAACTCCACTCCAATCTTTAAGAAAGGAGGGAGAGAGAAAACAGGAAGTTATAGACCAGTTAGTCTTCCATCGGTAGTGGGAAAGATCCTGGAGTCAATTATTAAAGATGTTATAGCAGTGCATTTGGAAAGCAGTGATGGGATCGGTCAAAGTCAGCATGGGTTTATGAAGGGGAAATCATGCTTGACTAATCCTTTGGAATTTTTTGAGGATGTAAGTAGAATGGATAAGGGGGAGCCAGTGGATGTGTGTATCTGGACTTTCAAAAAGCCTTTGACAAGTTCCCACACAAGAGATTAGTGTTTAAAATTAGAGCACATGGTATTGGGGGTAGGGTATTCATATGGATAGAGAACTGGTTGGCAGACAGGAAGCAAAGAGTAGCAATTAACGAGTCCTTTTCAGAATGGCAGGCGGTGACAAGGTTTGGTGCTGTGACCCCAGTTGTTTACAATATAAACAATTTAGACAAGGGAATTCAATGTAACATTTCTAAGTTTGCAGAGTGAGCTACGAGGAGGATGCTATGAGCCTGCTGGGTGACTTGTATAAGTTGGGTGTAGGAAAATAACTGCAGATGCTGGCACAAATCGAAGGTATCACAAAAAGCTGGAGTAACTCAGCGGGTCAGACAGCATCTCAGGAGAGAAGGAATGGGTGACGTTTCGTGTCGAGGCCCTTCTTGGGTGAGTGGGCAGAAGCATGGCAAATGCCATATAATGTGGATAAATGTGAGGTTATCCACTTTGGTGGCAAGAACAGGAAGGCAGATGATTATCTGAATGGTGTCAGATTAGGAGAAGGGGAGGTGCAGCGTAGGTTCACCAGATATGTATGTGTGTGTGAGAGGGGGAGAGAGGCTGACACACTTTGGTGGAGACAAGTGGAATTAAGAAAGGGCAGATTTGTCACAGATGCTCCAAGTAATTATTGGAGAAAATATCGGAGCATTGTGTTGTATGCAATGGCTGATGGAGTTAATGGGTTAATCAAGATAACACTGTTCAGGGGAAGGAAAGATAATCAAGGAATTATAGGCCAGTGATCTTCATGTCAATGGTAGGGAAACTATTGGAAAGGATTCTTCTGGATAGGATTTGTTCCCATTTGAAAGGGAATGGGCTAGTTGGGGTCAGTCAGCATGGCTTTCCATGCAGCTTTTTAGATGTGGTATAGGTGATCAGTTTAAGCTAGGCCAGTGGATGTTGTCTACATGGATTTTAGTAAGCATTTGATAAGGTCCCTCATGGTTGGGTAATCTAGAAGATTAAAATGCACGGCTTTAACAGTGACTTGTTTGTATGGATTCAGAATTGACTTTCTGATAGAAGGTAGATGGTTGGAGTAGAAGAGTGTTATTTTGGTTGGGGATCTGTAATCAATGGAGTTCCACAGGGATCTGTGCTGGAATCTCTGAGATGTATATAAATGATGTGGACATAAATGTAGATAGGTTGGTTAGTAAGTTTACAGACGACACCAAGCGTAAATTATTCAAAAAGTGCACAAATCCTGCAAAACAGTTTAAACAAAAAGCACAAACATTTTTAGGAAAAGTCCATGGTAGTGCAGGAGGTAATCCATAATGTTCTATTGTCCAGTTAGGATTTGAATTGTGCAGGTTAGTTCAGGAAACCGGTGATTGTAGAAAAGTAGTTGTTCCTGAACCAGGTGGTGTGTGACTTCATGCTTCTGTATCCCCTGTTTGAAAATAGCTGTGAGAAGAAGGCATAGCATGAATGGTGGGGATCTTGATGATAGCGCTTAATGTGGATGCTTTTGGTTGTGGTGAGGGCTGTGATATTGATGAAGAAGGCTGAATCAGCGAACATCACTCTGCAGCCGTTTGAGTTTCTGTTGGAATTGCTGTACCAGGTCATTAAACAACCAGTCAAGGTACTTTTTCCAGTACATCTGCACAAATTTTACAGTATTCATGCCATCTTTGTGATTACATCCGCGTTGGGCCCAGGACAGCTCATCTGAGATGTTAACGCCTAGAAATTTGACGCGACTCTCTTCCTCCACTACCAACCTAACGATGAAAACTGGTGCCTGGTTTCCTGACTTCCCCTTTCTGAAGACAATAATTAATACCTTGGCCTTCCCGTTGACATTAAGTGAGAGGTTGATATTGCAGCACTACTCAGTCAGGTCCCTTTTCTGAATGTTGGTATTCTGTAATTCGACTAGCAACAGTGGTGTCGCCAGATAGCATTGGACTTGTGCTTAGCTACACAGTCATGGGGTGGGAGGGGGTGGGGCAAAATGCACAGCCTTGAGGTGCACCTGTGTTAATGGTTAGTGAGGAGGAGGTGTCGCCAATTCACAGAGGTCTGCCAAAAAGGAAGTCAAGGATCTAATTGCCAAGGAAGATACAAAAGCCCTGGGTTTGAAACTTGGTGATGGATTTGGAGGGGGCTAACGGTGTGGAATGCCAAGCTGTAGTCAATGAAAAGCAGACTGGAGAACTAGTGAGGTAGCATATGCTGTTGACCTGTTGTCATTGAGGCAATTCACCAAATTCTTCTTGGGCACTTTTGATTTGTGCTCTTTTCAAGCAGGTGATAACCTTAGACCGCAGATGCGAGAGGTTGATAATGTCCTTGAATACTCCTGCCAGT
This sequence comes from Rhinoraja longicauda, assembly GCF_053455715.1. Lineage (NCBI taxonomy): Eukaryota > Metazoa > Chordata > Chondrichthyes > Rajiformes > Arhynchobatidae > Rhinoraja > Rhinoraja longicauda. The sequence goes on from NC_135957.1 coordinate 31,951,555, forward strand.
TGGTCCGCACATGTCTTGGTATTGCTGGTATGAGGATTGGGCTGGATGCTATGCACATGATCAGGTGTTGTAGAGCCTGCTTTATGTAAAAAGAAAACTGTTGGAGGAACTTAGCAGGTCAGGCAGCATCTGTGGATGGAAATAGACAGATTACCTTTTAAGTTGGGACACTTCTTCAGACTGAAGAAGGTCACATACCCTTCAATAATCAGGAACCAATCTGTATCCTCCTTCATCCATGTCTCCATCTGATCATTCACATTCATTTCTAAAGCCAGACCATCAGCAGAGATTGCTTCACATTTCTCCCAAAGGGCAGCTGTTCACTGGAAGTAGTGAAGAAGACACATTCATGAAAGTGACCTTATGGAAACAGTGCCTCCACTGTGTTCAGACAGCTGGCTGCCAGGCTGTCTTTGACTAGTGACAGCTGGTCCCGTCAGCTACACCTTTAAAAAAATGAAGTGACATTCTTACTTAATGTCTTAAGTATGTTGCAAGAAGATGAATACTTTGCATTGTGGATAAAATAGCTTGTCTAGTTCCTCAGAGACTATTCTTAGTTAATGGCTTTGTAATTGGAGACCACAATGTCTGAAAATGCTCAAATGTTCCATCTACTGATTAGTCTTTTCTACATAATGAGTGCAAAGCCAAAGATCTGTGAAGTGCAACTTTTTTGGTATTACCCTTGTACATTTGTTAAATTTGTTCTTTTGTTAGCTATTAAATAGTATGTTTATATATCTCTTCAAGTGTCTTATAGACCAGAAGACTTTCTTGTTTATAAAAATGTCAGCTTTAAACTTATAGTACAGCCTCACTTCATCTACAATGTTATTAAGGAATCTTTGATAAACATGTAATTACCAACTAGAGTTGGCTGTGGCCCAGTTGAAAGTATTCTTGAATTAGGTGTTCTAGGTTTATGCCCCCTCTGAGGGTTTGAATACAAAATTCTAAGCAGACACTCCAGTGTGTCACTGAGAGACTGCTGTACCATTGGTGCTACAATCTGTCAGATGAAATGTTAAATTGCGACCCTCTTTTTTTCTGTAGATAGACACAAAATGCTGGAATAACTCGGCGAGACTGGCAGCATCTCTGGAATGGGTGACGTTTCGGGTCAAGACCCTTCAGACTCTCTCTCTATCCCTCCCCCACGCAAGTCGCACCAGCTTCTCATTCTCACCTAGCAAACAGCTAACAATGGCCTGTTTCCTTTATCATCGTTACTTTTTTGCATATCTTTCATTCATTTGTTCTATATCTCTCTACATCACTGTCTATATTTCTCGTTTCCCTTTCTCCTGACTTTCGTCTGAAGAAGTGTCTTGACCCGACACGTCACCATTCCTTCTCTCCAGAGATGAGTTACTCTTGCATTTTGTGTTTATCTTTGGTTTAAACCAGCATTTGCAGTTCCTTCCCACACCCCTCTATTGTTGTATTGGACATATAATAATCCCATGTAATTGTTGCACCAATCATCACACAGATTTTTTAAAAAATCAACATTGAATTTTGTTGGAACCCTCTGTGTGTAAATTGGCTGTTGCATTACCTATGTTACAATTGTACCAGCACTTTAGACTATAGATGTGGACTGATCTGATTATTTCTATCACTCTCTGTTTTAATTTTAGATTTTCAGATCCAGATTTTTTTCCTTATAATTAGTACTTCATGAGATTGTAAATTCTCTGGAATGACTAGGGCATGAAATGTGCTATATCAAAATGAGATTTTCTTCAAAAATATGACAAAATGCTATAATATTCAGAGAAACCTTTTATCAATGCTTTTATCTCACCATTCCATTATAAACTCCCCAATAGTTTGGAGTTGGTAAGAATTCTATTAATTTGCTTGGAAATCCTGAAATTATTTGTAATTTAACCACTTTTTGAACCAGTACTGGCAAATTATTCTGATTTTTATTTGTGCATAATTTAAATTATATTCTGGACCCATTCATCTTTCAGTAGAGCCTTGAGATTATTCAGTGGTGAAATTCTTTATCTGCAGCATCCTGGCGCAGCAGTAGTGTTGCTGCCTTATATTGCCAGAGACGCGGGTTTGTTCCTGACTACGTGCTGTCTTTGCGGAGTTTGTACTTTTTCCCTGGGTTTTCTCCGGGTGCTCTGGTTTCCTCCTACGTTCCAAAGACATGCAGGTTTGTAGGTTAATTTGCTTCTATAAATTGCCCCTAGTGTGAAAGATGCGAAATAGGGATAACATAGAACTAGTATACCAGCGATTATTGGTTGGTGTGGACTCAGTGGACGAAAGAGCCTGTTTCCACACTGCATCTCCAAATAAAAATAAAACGTGTATTAATATTAAATTTTACGTGGTTGCAGTTTGGCAACAATCTTTGCCAGTATTAATTCTCTAAGCTCTCCCTCCAGCTTTATTGTATTCACTCGATAAACATACTTTTCTTTGCTCTTGTATTAAACATCTTTTTGATTCAACGACTTTGATAGTAAGTTTCACTTTACCATCATTTTTGAGTAGTTTACTTTGAATTCCTTATTGAATGTATTAGTTGGTAACTTTGGCCTATCCTGTTGTGCGAATGTCTTTATAATTTTAAACTTGTGTTATGTTCACTTATGGTTATCTTTCTGGTTAGAATCCCAGCCACTTTGGCCTTTTCAATAGCTGTACCTTCTTGGGTCTGATTATAGACATAAAAAATCTTTTTGCAGTTTTTCCCTTTACAAAAAATCATCTTATAATTTGGAAGCCAAATCTTTGTGCTTTATCATTGCTCTAATCATGATCCTTTGTTTAATATAAATGCAACAATTTTGAAATCCATTCTGCACAGTGAATCATGTGGCACAGGAGAGTAAAGTTTGTTGATATTATCTAGTTAGAATCAAGGTGACCTGCATATTGAGCTGGCTTTTATTAATATTGCAGAGAAAGTGGTCAATGTTGTTCACCAACAGAGAAAGAATAAGAAAGTGGAACGGATTTAAAATTTTAAAGAACTTTTGAAATGTTTTATTCTGTTATTAATTGAACCATAAATAGGCATTGGACCAAGAAAGTGAAAGTTACAACACCTAATCAAAGTAATGGTATGAGAAGGAGTGAGATTGGGGCTGGGGGATGGATCGTTTCATATTATTCTGGCACAACTCATGATGCCCTAGCAACTAAAAACAGTGGGATCAGTTTATCTGAACTGGGCATAGGTCTCAGGAGGATGGATAAAATGCATGATCAGTAGCCTTTAAATATGACCAATATGAGGGTAAAAAGGGTCATGGTAATAGCCTCAGACAAATGAAAAGAAAGGTAATAGTGTAAAGATGAAAGAAAAACTCAAATACACAAAATAATAAAAACCAAGCGATGTATTGGAAAGAAATACTATGTCAAAAACATAGTTTGTGTGAGGGGAAAAAAACTTTTCTGTGATCAATACATGTATGCAGGGTAAACTCTACTATAAATGACATTTTTTAATTTGCAGATGAATAAAATGTGAACTAAAAATAGAATGCTGAAAACATTCAGCTGGCAAGATAGCATTTGTTGTCAGAGAACTAAACTTAACATTTAACGTCAAAGACCCGTTGTCAGAATTGGGAAAGAGAGCATTGCCAAATATGTCCTGATTTGATAATAGAAATGAAAACTATATGTAGGACTCCAGGAGTGGTCTCACTGAAGCTCTGTGCGGTTGCACTAAAACGCCTTTTAAATTCTTGCCTCTTGCAATATTTAAAATGCCATTTGGCATCATATTCCTTGCAGCATATGATTGTTTACTTTTTCAGTGAATCAACATACCATAATCCACTGCATCTCAGCAATTTTAATTTGCCATTGTTTTAAAAAGTTATTTAACTAGAATCCTTTGGGTCATTAAGAATGCTGGGTGGGGCAAAAGCGTGGCACCAATAGCCCATACTATAATCATGTGTCAAGCTTTTGATGCAAATGACTGGATTGACAAAAGTAGTGAGGTTATACTTCAGTTATTTGTGCTGTTGTGAAATAGTATCTGGAGAATTATGTACAGTATTGGACTGCTATTTTTACAGTTTTAAGGAGAGAGTAGCAGCCATGCAAACAAAGGAACAGTGTGGAAAAGGGAAATAAAGGCCTGTGCTTCAGTTTGTTGGGAACTATGGGGATGTATTTTAATGGCAATTAATCGTCGTCATCGTGGCTATCCCTCGAGGTCGAATGATGGTCTACATTCCGAATAACGAAGACGCCTGTGCGTGTGTTTGTTTAATGTGTACTTGATGTTGCACTCCAAGAAGCACATGGTCCTTCACAAATCAATCATGGTCCTTCACAAACCAATAGCAAGGGAAGCAAGACGATTGGAGCAGATAGATCTGTTGCAGCCTTCATCCGCCTTTACAGCTTTTGAGTTCAAGATAACTTCGTCTGCCTGGTCCGCTGGTGAGGTCTTGTAGTTTTGATCGTTCTTAGTCTGGACCCTCATCCTTGACCTTACCGCCATGGGTGGCCCTACCAGAAGCTAGTGCTTCCGACGTCATCGCTCTCGGAATCGTGAGGGCAAGCCTCTTCACCACAACAAGGTGAACGATCCGAAGAGGAGCAATTAATATTGACTTCATCAAGACTTACATGGGATATTTCAACAAAGGAAGAGCAATAATGAAAAGAGGACCTGGAATATCTACATCCGGTAGAGGGATCCAGTGGTGCCTTTTCTTAAGTGAACCACATGCCAATCACAAATAACAAAGTTTCCTTGGTTTCATTGAAAATAATAATTTGAAGAGACTATCAAGGAACTAAATATTCAAAATGCAAAACAAAATCATTGAAAGAAACTCAATTTCAATTGCAGCCTGATCACCAGCAACTCAGTTTTTAAAACAAAAACATGGCTTTTTTATGCTTGTAGTCTTATGCTGGTTACCTTGCTAAGTGAATCATGGTTTTTGCTTTGGTAATTTGTGGGAGAAAATAATCGCAACAATGTCAGATTGTTTTAAGAGATCACCTAATATCCATCTGTGTGATGGACCTGGCACTTATTCATTGGTCTGGCTGATGTTTGCCTTGGATCATTCAATGTTTAAAAAATACACTCTCCAGAAAACGTGAGGGTTGATCAATCTTTGACCAGTCAAACCATGCAATATCTTTTTTTAATATCTAGTAGTGTTCAGCTAGAAGTACCGAAGCACAGGTTAGCCTAGCAATTGTCTGAAATAAATGATTATTTATTATAATTATTGTCCCATATCTCAATCTGCAGCATTATCCCTCAATACAGTTGTGGACAAGGCAGGAGGATGTGGGCCTGGGAGATTTCATTATTAACCCTGAGCTCCAATACTGTTTGTTCTTGCATAAAAATGAATTTTAAAAGTAATCCAAAGAAATCTCTTCAAAGGTCTGTAATACAATACCGTTAGATGTCTAGAACAGTAGTTTATATATGTTTGCAGTGCTACATGTGTAGATGTGTTGGCCCAAGGACTTAATCTCTGAATGCGTTCAAATAAAAATATCCTTGATAAGAGGCGGTCAATGTAATCTGGATGTGGACCTCATCTATTGCCAAACAAGGTTTAGTGGTGCCACTGGGTAAGTTCTTCAGAAAATAGCAAGATTAGGTATGTGTCGGTTGAGCCAACACAAATTTTAAATCTCAACTTTGTCAGATTGTCTGTTTCAGATGTATCTGCCCATGACGGGTTATGTAAGCATAACCATTGTTTATATCTTGTGGAGATAAAGATCTTTCGCCATATGCAAGACTACCTCAGTGGGATAGACTGAACAGATGTAGCAGCTCAAAACTGATCATTGATGGCTCATTGCCAACCTTTAGTGGCAACTGAAGAAATATTCACCGCCATAATGTGCAACGTAATGGTTCAGCATGTTGATTATCCTCCAATTATTGCCAAACCAAAAGTTCAATCCTCGTTCAATGAAGAATCCATGCAGGGAGCAGCACTTAGCTTTTAATTAACACTAAATGACAAATGTGTAAATTGAAGAGATAGAATAGCCAAATTATCCTCAATCAAATGGATCAATTTGAAGTTTTGCTATCCTGTTTCATTTAGTTGAAGTGGCAGTGCATAATTGAACATTAAATAGGAGAAGATGGCCTCGGCGGCATCTCCATTGTCCAGAATGTGATGCCTCAAATTTGATTGCTAAAGTTACGACTGAAGCAATAGTAATCATATTTGAAGCAAGTGGATAATCTTGGGTTCTTCCTAAGAAGTACACTGATAGAAGCCAGTCTTTAGCCAATTGTGATTCACCTTAAAGATGGCCGCGCCGTTGTGTTTGGCTGCCTGTCGTCGCTCACCTGGAGATCGTAGTGTTCTTCGAGCCACTTTAGTTTACGACCGCCGAACCCTCCTGTTGATCCGACCCTCCGTCGTCGACTTCTTCAGTCCAGGTCCCGGACAAAGTTTCTTCCAGCGATCGCTCCTCGATCAACTCCCGGTAGATGTGCGGGCCCAGCCTTACATCCACCGCCGCACGCACCGCGCTAGGAGGCGGGGTAAACGCGCGGGAACTTTCGAAAATTTAAAAAACCTCGCCCGCGCTCATCCAACAGCGGCCTACCTCGCCCAGCGCTGCGAAGTCGGACCTGGTCGACCTTACAGCTCCATCCACCGGCGCTCCCTCGAGCTCAGGTATGCCGCTCTTCGACCGATCATCCCGGTCCCTGGACTGCCGGCCCGTGGGCTCCCAGCAAGGCCATCTGTGAAGCGCAGCGGCGTGGTCTCCCTGAACCTCCGCCCGCTGGCGTGGGAGCCGCTACCGGACCGAAGCTCACCTGTTGTCCCTACTGTCCCTGCTAAAGTGGCCCTGATCAACGTAAGATCCCTCCAAAACAAGACTTTCATCCTCAACGACTTCTTCATCACCCGTGGATTGGACTTCCTACTGCTCACAGAATCCTGGCTTAACCCTGGTGAGCTTGCTCCACTCGTGGAACTCTGTCCTGATAACTCACTTCTTCACCTCGCCTAGGCTCTCCGGACGCGGTGGGGGCTTAGCCACTGTGTTTAAGAAACATTTCAACTGCCGCCTCCTGAACGCTGATCATTTCTCCAGTTTCGAGGTGCAACTAATTAAAGTAGGCCTAGCCTATCCCCTCTTAATTGTTCTTGTGTATCGCCCACCAAAAATGCATAAGGACTTCATCACCCAATTTGCTGATCTGATTTCTAGCATTTTGCCCAAATTTGACCGGATCATGATTCTTGGTGACTTTAATATTCATGTTTGCTGTCCCACTAAGCCTCTTGTGAGTGAATTTATGCACCTGGTTGAGTCCTTCAATCTGACTCTTCACACCACGGGACCCACTCACAAGTTAGGCCATACTCTCGACCTAGTGTTATCGTCCGGATTCCCAATCAACAACATTGAAACTACTGAAGCCTGTCTATCGGACCACAGCGCTATCATTTTTGACGCATCTCTGCCTTTATCTCCCGCAAAATCTCATCTCCCTGTTCGCTACTCCCGCGACATAAATTCATTGACTGCCAGTAAATTCTCCGAGGCTCTCACAGCTGCCCCCAACATCTGCACTATTGAGGCCTCTCCCCCCATCTCAGCACTGAGGATCTCGCCTCTTTATTTAATATCACTTGCTCTTCCATCCTGGATTCTATCGCTCCCCTTAAAATGAAAAAGCCTAAGCCCAAAGGTCGGCCGTGGCTCAATGACACCACCAAAGCCCTAAGAAGGGAGTGCAGAAAATCAGAAAGGAGATGGAAATGTGACAAGCTTCAAATTTCCTTCGAAATTCTGAGAAACAATCTTCTCAAATACCAGGAAGCAGTAAAGTCTGCTAGAGCACAATACTTCTCCGACCTTATTTCGAAAAACTCTCATAACTCCAAGGTCCTATTTAGAACAATTACCTCTGTCATATGTCCCGCCCCCAGTACCAGCTTAGTTGGGTCCCCTGCTAAGTGCGAAGAATTCGCTAAATTTTTCACCAACAAAGTTGAGAATATTAGAATGAACATTTCCCCTCCCACCCGTGACCTAGCTGTCTCACTAGTCTGTTCATCTAAATTGGACTGCTTCCAACCCGTCACTCTATCCTCCCTTGCAAAGCTTGTCTCCACTATGAAACCTGCAACCTGCCCCCTTGATCCTGCCCCCACTGCCCTTCTGAAGGATGTCATTGCAATAGCTGGTCCCAGCATCCTCTCTATTATCAACAGTTCTCTGGCCACTGGCACTGTTCCAACCAGTTTCAAGCACGCGGTGGTCCAGCCCCTACTGAAAAAACCTAACCTAGACCCCACCTTGCCTAGCAACTACAGACCCATTTCCAAACTGCCATTCCTGTCAAAAGTCCTTGAAAAGGCAATCCTTAACCAATTAGTGCCCTACCTGCACCAAAACACCATCCTGGAAAGTTTCCAGTCAGGTTTCAGAGCCCACCACAGCACAGAGTCTGCCTTGTTGAAGGTACACAACGACCTGCTTCTCGCCATCGACACCGGCGACTGTGCAATCCTGCTCCTTCTCGACCTCAGCGCAGCATTCGATACAGTGGACCACACCATCCTTATTGACCGTCTCCGGTACGCGGTTGGCATTGATGGCACTGCCCTGAGCTGGTTCGCTTCGTACCTCAAAGATAGGAGTTTCGCCATCAACATAGGCAGTTATTCCTCTGCTCCAGCTAGCCTCTCCTGCGGAGTTCCACAAGGCTCCATCCTAGGCCCCATTCTCTTCTCTCTATACATGCTCCCCCTTGGCCAAATCATTCAAAGGCACGGCATTTCTTTCCACTGCTATGCCGATGACACTCAGCTTTACCTCCCCCTGAAACCCAACAACCAGTCAAATTTAAACAGCCTCTCACACTGCCTTGAGGACATAAAATGTTGGATGGCACAGAACTTCCTCCAATTAAATGAGAGCAAGTCTGAGGTCATCCTATTCGGCCCCCCCGACTCCATCAAATTGATAACAGGCAGTCTTGGAAGCCTATCCTGCCTAGTCAAACCGCATGTCAAAAACCTCGGCATGATATTTGACTCTGCATTAAAATTTGATAAGCAAGTCAACGCTGTGGTAAAAGCCAGCTTCTTCCAACTTCGAACCATAGCTAAAATCAAACCTTTCCTCAAATTCGACGACACAGAAAAAATCATTCACGCTTTCATTTCCTCCCGCCTAGACTACTGCAACTCCCTATACACTGGGATCAGCCAATCTTCCCTGTCCCGCCTGCAACTGGTCCAAAACGCCGCAGCGAGACTCCTGACGGGTACCCGTAAAAGGGACCACATCACCCCGATTCTGGCCTCTCTCCACTGGCTCCCTGTACGGTAGAGAATCAACTTCAAGCTCCTCCTATTCACGTATAAAGCCCTAAATGGACACTCCCCCCCCTACATCAAAAATCTTCTAACCCCCCCTCTCTAACTCCAGGTCCCTCAGATCGGCCGACTTGGGGCTATTCACTATCCCGCGGTCTAGGCTTAAACTCAGGGGTGACCGCGCTTTTGCGGTTGCAGCTCCTAGACTGTGGAACAGCATCCCTCTCCCGATCAGAACTGCCCCCTCCATCGACTCCTTTAAGTCCAGGCTCAAAACATATTTCTACTCCCTAGCGTTTGAGGCTCATTGAGGAGGCGCTGTGAACTGTTTGCGTGCTACTGTATGTTTTCATTCTTTTTTTCTATTGGAACCTAATCAAATGTACAGCACTTTGGTCAACGTGGGTTGTTTTTAAATGTGCTATACAAATAAAATTGACTTGACTTGACTTGACTTGACTTGCGATGTTAAGACATGGCTAAGAGCACTTGATCCAGTAAAGATTATGGTCAGGGTAACATAATAGAACAATATTGCACAAGAATAGGCCCTTTGGCCCACCATGTCTGTACCGAATGTGATACCATGACCAACTCATTTGCCTATACATAATTCATATCCCTCCATATGCCTATCCAAAAGTCTCTTGCCACTATTCTATTTTTGCTCAACTACCACCTCCCATGGCAGGACATTCCAGGCACTCGCCACCCTTTGTGTATATTTTTAAAAAAACTTGCCCTGAACATCTTTAAACTTTGTTCCTCTCACTTTAAAGCTATGCTCTCTAGTGTTTGATTTTTCCCATCTTAGAAAAAGGGTTCTGACTGCTATCTCCAATGTTCCAGAGGAAACAATCCAAGTGTAACCAACTGCCCACTGTAGTTATTACCCTCTAGTCCAGGCATCATTCTGTAAAACCTCCTTGTACCCGTTCCAAAGCCTTCACATTCTTCCTGTAATGGGGCGACCTGAACAACACGTAATGCTTTAAATGCGGCCTAACCAAAATCCTATGTAGCTGGCTCTAGAACCAGTGTAGGTATTGCCAACAGTACTGACATTTAAAACAAAAACAAATTTAGAAAATGTCAAGTGATAACTTTAATCGGAAACTGAGTTTATAACAAATAAACATAGCACAAAAAGTAAGGAAATTTGTGTTTGGTAGATTATTTCTTTGTTGTAACAATGCTTCTTGGCAATAAATCTTATACCGTTGGAAAGCCTGTTTATTTCCCTTTTAAATGGTGCCACATTTGTAAGGAACATGCATTTGTGGGATGAGCAGCAGAGCTGAGTATATGGGTTGCGCCCATGAAAAATTTGCCAAATCTCTGCCAATGCCAAACAGCTTATTCTGCCATTGACTCTTGTTCGGTGTTGTTTGGTGGATTGGATGATTGAAGTCTGAAGAAACAAGACATATTGGCAATTTAACAATTTATTCATTTAATAAACAGGAGCCACAGTAGCGTGTGGAAGAACCATACAAAGCCATAACAGCCTGGCACCTCCTCCTCATGCTGGTCACCAGCCTGGTCACACACTGTTGTGGGATGGCATCCCATTCTTGTCAGCACCTGGGGGTACCAGAAGCTCAAAACAAGAGTCAATAGCAACAGCAGAATAAGCTGTTTGGCATTGGCAGAGAAGATTTGGCAAAATTTTCATGGGCGCAACCCATATACTCAGCTCTGCTGCTCATCCCACAAATGCATGTTCCTTACAAATGTGGCACCATTTAAAAGGGAAATAAACAGGCTTTCCAACGGTATAAGATTTATTGCCAAGAAGCATTGTTACAACAAAGAAATAATCTACCAAACACAAATTTCCTTACTTTTTGTGCTATGTTTATATTCTTTTTATACCTCGTAAATGTATTGTATTTCCTAAAAGGAAATCCTAACTCATTTATTAATAAAGGTTCTGTTTAGCAGTTCTCATGTTCATCCTTTTTCTTAGATAAAGGATAAATAAATAGCTTTATGATAAACTGATAATTGTGTCTGATTTGTTTCTTTTTATAAAACATTAATTGTGCTCCATACATTATTAAGATCTCATCTTTTAAACAACTATTATTAACGAATTATGCAAACCTGTTCAAGTGATGCGGAGAGCAAGACCTTGTGGTTCCTCAGCCCAACAAGCTCGTGCAGAAGAGAGATTATACAAGAAGCAGCATGCTAAATTTTCCCAGCTTGATATCAGCCCTCACTTTTCTAAGCTTTGCAGGAGGGGGAACGCTGTCCCTATCATCTGTTCTACTGTTAGTGATATTCTTTATGAGGAGGACAAATGATTGGCAGTTACAAAGGGCACCGACAGTTTCGTTCACGTGTGTAATGATCTTGTAGATAACGTTATCTGCCACTTTCAAGTCTACAGTTAACCAATATCAAACTCTTCTTTCTCCTACCTGATACAACATCACACTTGCAGCCAACATATATTGGCATCATCCAGAACTTCAAACTTCACTGTCAGAAGTATCTGTTAGGGTATTTTGTCACATGTCAGAGTGATGATCTCCCACTTTAGGTTAACATTAAAGGGCAGAACTGAGGCAAGTGAGAGGCTGGAAGTCGATATGGAAGGTGATGAAAGTTCTGTGGACAGAATAGGCAGGAGCATGGCAGGGAGTGAGGAAGGGCTGTTGGATTAAATTGCATTTATTTTAATGTGAGAGACCTGGCGGGTAAAGCGGATGAACTTAGAAACATAGAAAATAGTTGCAGCAGGAGGCCATTCGGCCCTTTGAGCCTGCACCGCCATTCATTGTGATCATGGCTGATCATTCACAATCAGTAACCTGTGCCCAACTTCTCCCCATATCCCTTGATTCTGCTAACCCCTAGAGTTCTATCTAACTCTCTCTTAAATTCATCCAGTGATTTGGCCTCCATTGCCCTCTGTGGCAGAGAATTCCACAAATTCACAACTATGGGTGAAAAAGTTTCTTCTCACCTCAGTTTTAAATAGCCTCCCCTTTATTCTAAGACTGTGATCCTTGGTTCTGGACTCGCCCAACATTGGGAACATTTTTCCTGCATCTAGCTTGTCCAGTCCTTTTATAATTTTATATGTCTCTCTAAGATCCCCTCTCATCCTTCTAAACTCCAGTGAATACAAGCCTAGTCTTTTCAATCTTTCCTCATATGACAGTCCCACCATCCCAGGGATCAATCTCGTGAACCTATGCTGCACTGCCTCAATTACATTGTATGTGCAACTGGCTAAGAGTGGGACAGGACTGGCAACTTAATGTTCATGGGTACAGGTGCTACAGGAGAGAGATTGCTGGGCAGCTGAATTTCTGTGTTATGAACATTTCTCAGGCAGCGAACCCTGTCATATCCTGGAGATAACCTTGTTGCAGATGTGTCAGCTGAGTTATTCATTTTTAGTTGTACAAAAATGCTCCTGGCATGATTTTGGGCCCTCTCCCTTTGAACTGGGTTGGTTCCCCTGGCTTGACATTAATAGTAGAAAGCAGAGTTTACCTGTCAATGAGGGGATATGTTGTACTGGAGTACAATTCTACAACTATATTTCGCTATGAGTGTTCAGTTTAGAATTACCGGACCACTTCTGAATCTAATCTATTTAGCACATTGTTACATGGCACAGAGGAGTCATTTTTAGTGCTCCCTTCTCCCATCGGGCAGACGATACAAAAGCTCTAAGGCATGCACAAGTCGACTCGGCAACAGCTGCTTCCCCTCTGTTATCAGGCTTCTGAACGCTCCTTCCCTATGCCAGGATACTGTGGGATTCATCTCTACATTGTGGACATTTTGACTTTGTGCTACAATGCTGAAAACTAAATTATTCGCTCTATTTTCCCCTTTGCTCTACCTAATGTACTTGAGTTTGACTTGATTTGTATTTATGTACATTATGTATACATATGATCGGATTGGATAGCAAGCAAAGAACAACTTTTCACTGTACCTCAATACACATGACAATAATAAACTTAAACCTTGTAATGTGGATTGTCCTCAAGGCATCACTATTCATTTTCCCGTTCTCTTATCTTCATGCCTTCCTGCATAGAAAAATAGAGGAGAAATAGCCATTGGGGACCTTGCCCACCTCTTGCACCTCCAGGGATGACTTTTACCAATATTTCCATGGACAGCTACTTCCACAGTGTTAGATTGGTGAGGTTGAGATCAGCTGCATTTATCCTCGTATTGATTCTCAGCACTCATCACAGAACCAATCTGAATTGGCATTCAGCCGTTGATCACTTCTGTTAATCGTGATTCTACTGGACCTTTGTTGGTCATGTTGTTGAAGTCCCTTACCCAGAATAATACTCGCCTTTCTTATTCCTCCAACTGTCATTTGTCATGGAGGAATATAAATATATTTTGCGAAATAAGAACAATATGTTATAATTGGGACACAAAATTGCAGTTGCTGGAATGTGGGGCAAAAACCAAACTCCCGGGAAAGTCATCAGGTCAAGCAGAACCTCTGGAGGCAGGGGACTTCCGGTGGCGCTATGGAGGGCTAGAGGGTAACGCCAGCCAGCTCCTCGTAAAAAACGGAGAAAAACCGGGGATAAATCGACCTACCTGCTGCCTGCTGTCGCTGCAGTGATTGCACCGATTGTTATAAGTGACGCTATCAGGCGCGCGACTTATAATGTATACACAGCACAGCCCACCCGCGGATAAAACGGATAAAACGAAAAGTCGGGCTACCAGGCAGAATCCGCGAGAAGGCCTGACTGAAGCCTCGGCCTCAGGTAGGACGTTATCCCAAGAAGATGTGACGGGGAAAAAAGTGACCAAAAAAGCAGAAGGTGAGGAACTCAAAAGCTTTATTGCAAGTGAAATTGCTGGTTTGAGGGAAGAAATAAAGCAGATGAATGTTGCTGGGGAAATTAAAAAAATTAAGGAGGAAATGAAGGACTTAAAGCTTGAGACTAAGAATATAGCAGTGGATTTGAAGAATGATTTGTCGAAAGAAATCTCTGAAATAATATTTGGACTATCAAAGGAGATGAATGAGAAAATTAAAAATGGGAAAGTTGAATTTGATGAAAGGCTGAATCCTGTGGAAAAGGCATTGAATTACCAGACGGGTGTTATAAAAGACCTTGAAGACCTAGCCGAAACAAGCGCTCACACTACAGCAAAACTCGTTACAGAAAATCAACGTCTAACTGATATGATGGTCAAAATAAATGAGAAATGTATTGAATTGGAAGGTCGCCAGAGAAGACAGAATTTAAGAATTGCAGGTATCCCAGAAGGGGAAGAGAAAGATCAAGATATCCGAGAATTCACTGCAAATTTACTGCAAAAAGTTTTATCTCTGGACCAAAAGCCTCAACTAGCCCGAGCACATAGAGTGATGAGACGCCAGACAAGAGTAGGCGCACCCCCAAGACAAATGATAATAAAATTACAAAACGACTATGTTGTGGAGGAGATAATGCAAAAAGCATCAAGAAACAGAAAGCTTGATTTTAAGGGTCACAGTATCAGCATTTACCGAGATTATCCAGCAGAGGTTGCAAGGAAACGAAAAGCATTCAACGAGTCCAAAAGTATTCTGAGGGAAGTGGAGGATTTGAAATATGGTGTGAGTTATCCTGCTACCTTAAGAGTTACTTATGACAGGAAGGAATACTTTTTCTCCGACCCTGTGAAAGCATTGGACTTTGCCAAGAAGTTTAGGTCATGAGAAGATGCCTGATCCCTCATCATGAATAAATGACTTTGCAGGACTGCATGGAATTGAATTGATGACTAAAGAAGCTGAGAAAGAAGTGGATCGGAAATTCTGCCATGGATACTAATAACTGCGCTACTAATATAATTAACTAATGAATACTAAAATGATACCGCGGTATTTTTAACAATTAGAATCAATAATTATTACTAATGACTAATACTTACTTATAAAGTTACTTATAATGGAATGATTAGAGGTAAATACAGAGCTGGATCTTATATGTTATGTTTGGAAATCTGCTCTCTTTCCTTTCCTGCTAGTAATTTTCATTATCATTTTTACCTTTATTGTTCGCTCTATTTTCCCCTTTGCTCTACCTAATGTACTTGAGTTTGACTTGATTTGTATTTATGTACATTATGTATACATATGATCGGATTGGATAGCAAGCAAAGAACAACTTTTCACTGTACCTCAATACACATGACAATAATAAACTTAAACCTTGTAATGTGGATTGTCCTCAAGGCATCACTATTCATTTTCCCGTTCTCTTATCTTCATGCCTTCCTGCATAGAAAAATAGAGGAGAAATAGCCATTGGGGACCTTGCCCACCTCTTGCACCTCCAGGGATGACTTTTACCAATATTTCCATGGACAGCTACTTCCACAGTGTTAGATTGGTGAGGTTGAGATCAGCTGCATTTATCCTCGTATTGATTCTCAGCACTCATCACAGAACCAATCTGAATTGGCATTCAGCCGTTGATCACTTCTGTTTATCGTGATTCTACTGGACCTTTGTTGGTCATGTTGTTGAAGTCCCTTACCCAGAATAATACTCGCCTTTCTTATTCCTCCAACTGTCATTTGTCATGGAGGAATATAAATATATTTTGCGAAATAAGAACAATATGTTATAATTGGGACACAAAATTGCAGTTGCTGGAATGTGGGGCAAAAACCAAACTCCCGGGAAAGTCATCAGGTCAAGCAGAACCTCTGGAGGCAAAAGGATGGTTGACGTTTCAGATCAAGACAGTGCATTTGGACCATATGTCATCATTAAATTTTGTAGCCCTTCCCTCACTCCCATTCCAGTTCTCGGCTTCCTGAGGTGGCAAATGAGGACGAGTCAAGATCTGCAGATAAAGAATGTTTGGAAGGTGATGCACTCCTTTGGCTGCTTATGCTGTGCTTTGGTTTGGACCTGATGAAAGAGCTCAAGGCTCTCATTGCCAGCTTAGGTTAAGCAATCAAGGGCAGAGATTCCTGGGAAGGAGGAGGGGAAGAGAGGGACAGAGGAACTATCCAAAGTTGGAGAAGTCGATGTTCATACCACAGGGCTGCAAGCTGCCCAGGCGAAATATGAGGTGCTGTTCCTCCAATTACCAGTGAGCCTCACTATGGCACTGGAGGAGGCCCATGACAGAAAGGTCAGATTGGGAGGGGGAGTTGAAGTGCTCGGCCACCGGGAGATCAGTTTGGTCAATGCGGACTGAGCGCAGGTGTTGAGCGAAGCGATCGCCGAGCCTGCGCTTGGTTTCGCCGATGTAAATAAATTGACATATAGAGCAGCGGATGCAATAGATGGGGTTGGAGGAGGTGCAGGTGAACCTTTGTCTCACTTGGAAAGACTGTTTGAGTCGGATGGAGTTGAGGGGGGAGGTAAAGGGACAGGTGTTGCATCTCGTGCGTTTGCAGGGGAAAGTGCCTGGGGATGGGGTGGTTTGGGTAGGAAGGGACGAGTGGACCAGGGAGTTACGGAGGGAACGGTCTCTGCGGAACGCAGAGAGGGGATGGGATGGGAAGATATGGCCAGTGGTGGGGTCCCGTTGTAGGTGACGGAAATGTTGGCGGATGATTTGTTGGACCCACTGGCTGGTGGGGTGGAAGGTGAGAACGAGGGGGATGCGGTCCTTGTTGTGAGTGGGGGGAGGGGGAGCAAGAGCAGAGCTGCGGGATGTAGAAGAGACCCTAGTGAGAGCCTCATCGATAATGGAAGAGGGGAAGCCCCGTTTCCTGAAGAATGAGGACATCTCTGACGCCCTAGTGTGAAACACCTCATCCCGGGCGCAGATGCGGCGTAGACGGAGGAATTGGGAGTAGGGGATAGATTTTTTGCAGGGGACCGGGTGGGAAGAAGTGTAGTCGAGATAGCTGTGCGAGTCAGTGGGTTTATAGTAAATGTCCGTCACTAGTCTGTCTCCTGTGATAGAGATGGTGAGGTCCAGAAACGGAAGGGAGATGTCGGAGATAGTCCAGGTATATTTAAGGGCAGGATGGAAATTGGAAGTGAAGTGTATGAAGTCAGTGAGTTCTGAATGGGTACAAGAGGTAGCACCAATGCAGTCGTCGATGTAGCGGAGGTAGAGTTCGGGGATGGGGCCGGTGTACGCCCCGAACTGGGATTGTTCGACGTACCCGACAAAGAGGCAGGCGTAGCTAGGGCCCATGCGAGTGCCCATAGTTATGACTTTGGTTTGGAGGAAGTGGGAGGAGTCAAAGAAGTTGTTGAGGGTAAGAACCAGCTCTGCTAGGCGGAGGAGAGTGTTGGTAGATGGGGATTGGCTGGTTCTTCGGTCGAGGAAGAAACGGAGGGCTTCGAGACCATCCTTGTGGGGGATGGAAGTGTAGAGTGACTGGACATCCATGGTAAAGATGAGGGAGTGGGGGCCTGGGAACCGGAAGTTATCGAGGAGATGGAGAGTGTGTGAGGTGTCTTGGACGTAGGTGGGGAGGGATTTAACCAGGGGGGATAGGATGGAGTCGAGGTAGGTGGAAATAATTTGGTGGGTCATGAGCAGGCAGAGACAATGGGTCTGCCGGGACAGTTCTGTTTATGGATTTTGGGTAGGAGGTAGAATCGGGCCGTGCGGGGCTGGGGAACTATAAGTTTGGAGGCACTGGAGGGTAGATCGCCGGAGATGGTGAGGTCCGTGATGGTGCTGATGATAAAGGTCTGGTGTCTGTCGGTGGGGTCATGGTCCAGGGATAGGTAGGAAGAGGTGTCTGAGAGTTGTCGTCTGGCCTCGGTCCGGTAGAGGTCAGCACGCCAGACTACCACAGCACCTCCCTTGTCAGCGGGTTTGATGGAATACAATGTCTCTTATGGGAATCCTATGCGGTTGCATGCAAACTGCTTGGCTTATCCATCTGAGGTGATGAGTAATTAGACATCCAGTTCTGGGATATTGACCAGGGAGAGGACACTGAGATTGGTTCACTTGCCTTGTTACTGGATTTATAGAATTTTATGGAGGCAACGTTGGTGGGATTTCTTCAGTACCTTACAAAATGACTTAAAGCCTCGGGAAAGTAGTCCTATTTTTTAAACCAGACGTGAGCATTCTGGAGTGAACACTGGGGTTAATGCCAGGTGTGTGAATACTAAAAGGGTCTAGATTTGGTGTCAAAGAATGTAGTGTTTAATTCCTCTGGTAACACATTGAAGTTGGGAATGTGGAAGTATCACAGGCACATGGGCTCAGACAACACATAAATATAAATTATACATAAATTACACATTCTCTAGGACAGTTTAAAAAAAAATTTGCAAAAATCACGGCCATGATTTCAGCGAAAGCTACTTGTGATGACATGTGGTTGTATCTTCTGCGGTGAGGAAGATGTGTCGACATGTTTGTCATGCTCTATTTAATTGCCATACCTGATTTTCTAATTACCTAAAAGAAAGGAAAATGCGTCAAGGAATTAAATTCTACAATATGTTTGGGAAATGCAGCTTTATCTTTTATTTAAATGTGATTTATGTTCAAGTTGTAAGGATGAGGCGGGCAAAATAGGCAAGTGCTTTAGAAAGAGTTAAAGTACGTGCGTGTGAGGGTTTAATATTGATGGTTGTTTGAAACTGGTGGCAAATGTTGTGCCTCTATTCAAGAAGGGTTGCAGGGGAAATGCTGGGAACTATCGGCCAGTGGGCTTAACATCTGTAGTTGGAAAGTTACTAGAGAATATTCTGAGAGATTTAGGATATACAGGCATTTAGGACAAGGGCTGATTAGGGATAGTCGGCAAGGGTTTGTAAGTAGGAGGTCATGTCTCAAATCTGAGTTTTTTGAAGACATGATCAAAAAGGTCGATGAGAGCTGAGCTGTAGATGCTGCATATATTCGACAAGGTTCCGAATGGTAGGCTGCTCTGGAAGGTTAGATCACATGGGATCCGAGGAGAGATAGCTGAATAACGAGAAAATTGACTTCCTGGAAGGAAGCAGAGGGTAATAATGGAAGGTTGCTTCTCTAACGAAAGGCCTCAGGGTTCAGTGCTGGGTCCATTATCGTTTGTCATCTATATCAATGATTTGGATGAGAACATACATGACAAGATTAGCACGTTTGCTGATGATACAAAGGTAGGTGGTTTTGCAGATAGTGAAGATAGTTGTGAAAAACTGCAGCAAGATCTTGATTGATTGGCCAGGTGGGCTGAGGAATGGTTGATGGAATTTATTACAGAGAAATGTGAGATGTTGCATTTTGGTAAGTCTAACATGGGCAGGACTTACACCGTGAATGTTAGGGTTCGGGGGAGTGTTGTAGAGCAGAGGGATCTAGGAGTGCAGGTGCATGGTTCCTTGTAGATGGAGTCGCTGGTAGTTAGGGTGATCAAAAAGGCTTTTGGCACATGGCCTTCATCAGTCAGAGTATTGAGTATAGAAGTTGGGAGGTCATGTTGCAGTTGTCAAAGACGTTGGTGAGGCTGCATTTAGAGTTTTGTGTTCGGTTCTGGGCACCGGGTTATAGGAAAGACGTTGTCAAGCTGGAAAGGATACAGAAAGATTTACGAGGATATTGCAAGGACTAGAAGGTCTGAGCTATAGGGAGAGGTTGAGTAGGCTGGGTCTCTATTCCTTGGATCACAGGAGGATGAGGGGTGATCTTATAGAGGTGTATAAAATCATGAGAGGAATATATCGGATAGATGCACAGTCTCTTACCCAGAGTAGGTGAATCGAGGACCATAGCACATGGGTCTAAGGTGAAGGGGGACAGATTTAATAGGAATCCGAGGGGTAGCTTTTTCATACAAAGGGTGGTGGGTGTATGGAACAAGCTGCCAGAGGAGGTAGTTGAGGCAGGGACTATCCCAAAGTTTAAGAAACAGTTAGACAGGTAAATGGATAGGACAGGTTTGGAGGGATATGGACCAAATGCGTGCAGGTGGACTAGTGGAGCTGTAGTTGGCCGATGTGGGCAAGTTGGGCCGAAGGGCCTGTTTCCACACTGTATCACTGTATGACTCTATGAAAGGATCTTTTTCTTAGTTGACTAAGTTTTATGACCAGGAATATTTAATTTACTACCTCAATGTAGTTGAAGCAATTTGTTCTTCTTGACATCTTCCATTTTACTGGATCTTCTCTAGTTTTCAACTTTAGTTTTAACCCTGTTAACCCTGTAAATCTGACTTTCAATCTCCCATTGATTTATTTTGTTTTAAATTAAAGTAAAGCTTTGCTCAATCATAATACCCATTGCCTCTCAATCACGAGGATCTATATTTTAAGTCTTGCTCTAATTAATGGAACACAGAATCTGAATTGAAGGAGTATGTCACTGTGAAATTGTTGCATTATTAGATGGACTACCTCCTGAATTGGATGCTAAAATTGCGCAGCAGTAGAGTTGCTGCTTTACAACGAATGCAGCGCCGGAGACTCAGGTTCGATCCTGACTACGGGTGCTGCACTGTAAGGAGTTTGTACGTTCTCCCCGTGACCTGCGTGGGTTTTCTCCGAGATCTTCGGTTTCCTCCCACACTCCAAAGACGTACAGGTATGTAGGTTAATTGGCTGGGTAAATGTAAAAATTGTCCCTAGTGGGTGTAGGATAATGTTAATGTACGGGGATCTCTGGGCGGCACGGACTTGGAGGGCCGAAAGGCCTGTTTCCGGCTGTATATATATGATATGATAATTCAGTGTTCTGACTGTAATTTAAACTTCGCCCGGCACGAGAAATGGATTGACTATCAGTTTTTCTTTTCACACAGATGCAAATGGTAGTATGACATTAAATCAACTTTAAGTAATTAGCATGAAGCATGGTGAATGTTAAAGACAAAGTTGAAATCCAGTTTATTTTTCCCTCACAAAAGTAAGATGAAAGATAAAAAATACAAAATTAATAATTGTGTAAAAACACAAAAACAATTCTATATAATATAACAATATTAAAATATGGAGACACATGGAACTGCAGATACTGGAATCTTGAGTAAAACATAAAGTGCTGGAGTAACTCTGGGTCAGGCGGCATGTGATGAGGGAATGGATAGGCGATGTTCTGAGTCGAGACTCTTCTTCAGACTGAAGACCTATTCATTTATTTCAGGACGTCATAGAAAGAGATAAATAGATTTAAGTAGACTTTGAAGTTTGAGTATATTGTGGTTTGCCATACATTGTTATTAGTTGAAATTTGCTGTCTTCAGTAAGATTCTGGGTTTTTTTTCCATGGACTCCCACAGCTATCTTGACTACACTTCTCCCCACTCTGTCTCTTGTAAAAAGTCTATCCCCCTCCTCCCAATTCCTCCATTAATGCCGCATCTGCGCCCAGGATGAGGTGTTTCACACGAGGGCATCAGAGATGTCCTCACTCTTTAGGAAACGGGGCTTCCCCTCTTCCATTATAGATCAGGCTCTCACTAGGGCCTCCTCTATATCCTGCAGCTCCGCTCTTGCTCTCCCGCTCCCAGTTCGTAACAAGGATAGAGTCCCCCTTGCCCTCACCTTCCATCCCATCAGCCAGCATAGACAACAAATTATTCTCCAACATTTCCGTCACCTCCAACGGGATTCCACTACTGGCCACATTTTCCCAGCTTCTCCCCTTTCTGCTTTCTGCAGAGACCGTTCCCTCCGTAACTCCCTGGTCCACTCGTCCCTTCCCACCAAACCACCCCCTCCCCAGGTACTTTCCCCTGCAACCGCAGGAGATGCAACACTTGTCCCTTTACTTCCCCCCTCGACTCCATCCAAGGACCCAAACAGTCTTTCCAGGTGAGGCAGAGGTTCCCCTGCACCGCCTCCAACCTCATTGTATCCGCAGTTCCAGATGTTAACTTCTCTACATCGGCGAGACCAAACGCAGGCTCGGCGATCGTTTCGCTCAACACCTTCGCTCAGTCCGCCTTAACCAACCTGATCTCCGGCTCAGCACTTCAACTCCCCCTCCCACTCACAGTCTGACCTTTCTGTCATGGGCCTCCTCCATTGTCATAGTGAGGCCCACCGCACCTCATATTTCGCTTGGGCAGCTTACACCCCAGCGGTATGAACATTGATTTCTCTAACTTTAGATAGCTCCTCTGTCCCTCTTTTTCCCCTCCCCCTTCCCAGTTCTCCCACTGCCTTCCTGTCTCCAACTATATCCTTTCTTTGTCCTGCCCCCTTCCCTGACATCAGTCTGAAGAAGGTTCTCGACCCGAAACGTCACCCATTCCTTCTCTCCTGAGATGCTGCCAGACCCGTTGAGTTACTCCAACTTTTTGTGATACTGCCTATGGAAGCAGCAATTCACCAGGCATTGCAGAGAATTTCAGATGTAGCCTCACATCCATTTACTAAATAGTCTAATGTGTGATGGAATCTTAGCATTATCTTTTCACATGTTCTGCAACCAGTGAGCCAGTGTACCTTAACCATTCGATGATTCTAGGATTATTCATCAATTTGCAAAATAGATTCCCAACAATGATACAGTACCTAATGATGAGTACACAGTGAACCAGTTGCTGTTTGGACTGTGAAAATTACATATTTAGATTTGTAAGTATGTTTCACATTGTGATTAAAAGAACAGTGAATTCCAGAAGTTAGAAATAGAAATTAAAAAAGCTTACCAATTAGCTTATGTTACTGTTTCAGTCTCTGAAACAATAAGTTTATTTTGATTTTGGTTTGACTGGTTGATGTAAAATGAGCAATCTTGTGGGTTGAGCACTATCTTTTAAATTAGTAACACATTTAAAAAGCATAATATAATTAATCATAACCTTAATTCTAATTTGATGTTTCTTTACGAAGTGTGTGTTTGATGTTTTTCTCTCTCTTTTGCCAAACTGTTAACTTATTTTCAAATAAGCGGAAATTTGAAATAAAAGAGAAATGTAAGTGTATGAAGTTGCAAGAATAACAACAAGTTGTTAACTTCAAGCTAAGTTTAATGACCATGAGGATGCAAGGTTGCAGACAAAGCCGCAGCTCCCGAACAAGCTGACTCCCCCGAGTAACATGCATGTGCAAGATAACTTCTTGCAGGAATGGCGTCTGCAAAAACCCGACATGGACTGTGAATACTGTGACTGATCTACATCCCCTTTCCTTAGCTCATGCTCCATATAAAGACAAAATATCATGTGAAATAGTAAATATATTAGGCCGTATACAAAATGCAGTTACTGCTAAACTAAACTTACAAGGTAAGAAATACTACATACTAAATACTAAACACTATGGCCAAACAAGTGTACACACTGTAAATCACAAACTTAAGGTCACGGCATAGTAAA
This sequence comes from Rhinoraja longicauda, assembly GCF_053455715.1. Taxonomy (NCBI): domain Eukaryota; kingdom Metazoa; phylum Chordata; class Chondrichthyes; order Rajiformes; family Arhynchobatidae; genus Rhinoraja; species Rhinoraja longicauda. The sequence goes on from NC_135957.1 coordinate 31,975,125, forward strand.
CAAGTGACCAACATAGTAAAGAAGTGAATTCACGCCTCTGACTGGAAGCGTGGGTTCGTATCCCACTTCTGACACCATGTATGAAGTTGCAAGAATAACAACAAGTTGTTAACTTCAAGCTAAGTTTAATGACCACGAGGATGCAAGGTTACAGACAAAGCCGCAGCTCCCGAACAAGATGACTCCCCCGGGTAACACGCATGCGGAAGATAATTTCTTGCAGGAACGGCGTCTGCAAACACCCGACATGGACTGAATACAGTGACTGATCTATAGTAAGGAAGTCTTCCAAATGAGTTGAAGTACCTACCAAACAGATGTAATTGATTTGTCATGTTGAATTCATTCTTTGCATTTCATTATAAGTTCCATGTATATCATGTAAATCGGTGATCCTCACTAATATTCAATTGGTGGGCTTTGTTAGCAGAAAAACATCAATGTGAGAGCTACATTGACTACTAAATTAGTACATTGATGACTACTCTCCCATTATATAATTTTGCAAATCATTCCCATGTAATGGAAAAAATCTTTAGGACAAAAAGTGCCCCATTGCTAAAAACATAACTAAAAAGGTGAAGGTGTGCTCAACACGTACAATACAAATGCACGCAAGCAGAGGCACTCGTGTCCTTGATCGCTGCCTTCCTCCTCACTTCCTACCCTCTGCACCTAACCTCCCCCTGAATCTTTGCTGTCCTTAAATTATTTTGCAGATTTTCATCCTACCCTACCACAGACCTCCTCCCTTTAGCTCATGTAGTTATTGTTGTATCACGTAGTTATATTGTGAATGGAAATTTGTGTTCAATGAACTATTTTCCATTTGCAACAGGACATGTGGAAAATGAAGAACAATACACTCAGGCATTGGAGAAGTTTGGTGGTAACTGTGTCTGCCGTGATGATCCTGATCTTGGCACCGCTTTTTTGAAGTTTGCAGTCTTTACTAAAGAGTTAACTGCACTTTTCAAAAACCTGGTAAGGCTTTATACCTGTGCCTCTATGCAGTTACATTTTTGTAAAAAAAAAAAACATGTATAGTTTAAGTGATGCATATTGTTTTCCTTATTTATAATTATAAAAATGTGTATATTGTGCGGGTATTGATCACTGAAACTATAATAGTCTTTAAGACAACTACTACAAAATAGTCCTCGGTCCATATCAAGTCGACTGTGGCTTTGATTTTAAAAAACAGGAATCTCAAGTGAACTTCAAAATAACATCACCAGTGAGGCCAAATAATGATTCCTGTTTTGAAATATTTATATTCCAAGTGGCACCAAATGACTGACTAGTCCATAGAAAAATAATTGATGGTTTCAATCATTGTATTAGCTTGGTTGAGGGACTAAACCTTCCAAAGATGGAAAATCATTTTCTAGTGCCTAAAGTTGCATACTGTAATTAGTAGACAATTATAAAAATCAGACTGAATATTTTTTTTTAAATGTGAGGAAAGGTTGCTTACTTCAAATCGGGGGGAAAAAGTTCAGCAGTAGCTTTTCCTTGATCCTGCACAATTCCATGTTACTTTCTACAGTTAGGTGTCAAAGGCTATGCTTAGGTTACAGCCTCAATAATATGGTTCCATTATGCAACATTTGAAACATCGCCTAACGTTGTATCATTTGCATACACTGTTAAATAGTTTGTTTAGAGGATTCGCAAATAATTGCAATGATTACAGAATTAGCAAATAAATTGGTTATTTATCACAATGCAGATTCAGAATATGAACAATATCATCACTTTTCCTCTGGACAGCTTATTAAAAGGAGACCTAAAAGGAGTTAAAGGGGTAAGTTTATAGTACTTTATAACTATTTTTAAAGGACTAATGGATTACACTTTGAACATTTGCACGTACTATTGGGTAAAATCATTTGTTTCACTGTTGTAGCAAAAATCTGTGGGTCAGTAAATGTTAAGACAAATCGGAATAATATTTTGCTTGCTATTGCACTTTTACATTATGTACCTCTTTGAATACCCTCGGACTATCCTTGATCGGACTTTGCTGGCTTTAACTTGCACTAAACATCATTCCCTTATCATGTATTTATACACTGGATCGATTGTAATCATGTATTATCTTTCTGCTGACTGGTTAGCACACAACAAAAGCTTTTCACTGTACCTGTACAAGTGACAATAAACTAAACTGAAACTATCATCAAAAAATCTTGGCAGAATCGGTAAATGTTCACACTGGATATTGAATTGCATCATTGTCTCAATTACATACATATGTCTCTGTTGTAAACTTCCGTGTCAGTGTTGTTGATCAACATGAGCCACCCCCTTCGTTATTCTACCTTGCCTTTTGTAACATAGAAACAGGAACAATCTGTAGATTCCCACAAATGTGTTCTAGCTTACAGTGAAATTGTGTACTAACTTGCGAGAAATACTCCTGTGCTTTTTACCACAACCACTCTTTGCAGCTGGCAATTCTACATTCTCACCAAGCTAAATAAAGAACTGAAATAGGAATGCAGTTTAACCATCATTATTTTACTGTTCATAGAGTAGTGATGACAAACAGCAAGGTTGAAGTGAATTGGTTTTTTTTAAGGATTTCTTTCAAAAACAAAAAGTAATAAACTTTGACCCACTGAGACCTGCAAGAAAAAAGACACATTGTTTTCTATGTGTAGGAAGGAACTGCTGGTTTATACCGAAGTGAGACACAAAATGCTGGAGTAACACAGTAGGACAGGCAGCATCTCTGGAGAGAAGGAATGGGTGTTGTTTCGGATTGAGACTCCTTTTCAGATTGCAGTCTGAAGAAGGGTCTCGACCTGAAAAGTCACCCATTCCTTCTTTCCAGAGATGCTGCTTGTCCCACTGAGTTACTCCAGCATTTTGAGTCTATCTACATTGTTTTTTATGTTCATTAACATATTTAACATTATAACAACATGGAGGGAACACCATTTCAAGGAAGACAGTTCTATGAGAAGTGCAGAATGGCTTGCTGGGTACAGCATCGATGCGACAAGATGCCAGTATAATGAAGCAGCAGTACCGAACGTCATGTAAGCTGAACAGCAAGCACATCTCTCAATTGGTGGATGGGATCAAGGCCCTGCAGTCCTACCACATCATATCTAGTTGTGAATGGTGGTAGACACATTAACAGCTAATCAGAGAGGGAGGAAGCTCCATGAACATCCCTAAACTCAAAGACTGATAGACTCAACATTTGAGTGTTAGAAAAAATGCTGAAGAATTCATATTTATATTCATTCAAAAGTTCTAAATAGGTGATCTGTCTTGGCTTCCTCTTGAGATGCCCATCATTGCAGAAGCTAGTCCTCAGCTACTTTGTTTCACTCCATATGACATAAAGAGTCTACAGACGGCATTAGATGCAGCAAAGGTTATTCAGTTAGGTCGCATTCCACCTGTAGTATTAACCCCCTCTACTCCAGAATTAACTGCACCTCTGATGAGTAGAAACAGGGAACTGCAGATGCTGGTTTGCACAAAAAGACACAAAGTGCTAGAATAACTCAGCAGGTCAAGCAGCATCTCTGGACAACATGGATAGGTGACATTCTGGGTCGGAACTTGGTAGCTTTTTGTTAAAGCAGTGAAGTCTTGTTTCAACTTTATAAAATGTTAGTACAAACATAGCAGGAAATACTGCATGCAGTTCTGGTGCCCACACTACGTATGGGAGGGATGTGATTGCACTGGAGTGGGTGCAGAGGAGATTTACCACAATTATGCCTGAGATGGAATGTTTTATTTATTAGGAGAGACTTGGTAGACTGGGTTTGTTTTCCATGGAGCATAGAAAGCCGAGTGGGGAGGATATATAAAATTATGTGGGGTTGGATAAATGGAATAAAACTTTTGTCCCATGGCAGTCTGACCAGACGATATAGGTTTAAGATGATGCAGGGAGAGGGCAAGGTAGGAGAATAATCATTGTAAACACTGAGGCTCCCCAGAAATATAAATCAGATGGGGATGAGTTTCTATAAATATTTAGAAGGAAAGATTTTTTTTAAATTGAGTATTCTAAGGAAAGTCAGGCTGTGGAATTATTTATGGTAAATAGGGAGATGGTGAATCAAGTATTTTGTTCAATTCCTTAACAAATATTGTGCACAAGTAACTCAGGAAACGTAAAAATATGACAGGTTTCATTCTTGGGTCTTAAAAGAAGTTGCTATTGAAATGGTTGCTGCATTGATTTAAACTTTCCAGAATTTGCCAGATTTGCCGATGTTTAGATTAGATTGGATACTAGCAAGATGGAAGGGAGACTGAAAGCAGGAAACCACAGGCCAGTTAAATTAATCTCTGTAGAAGGGAAAATGTTAAAAGCTATCCTTAACAATATTATAGCAGAGCACTTAAAAAATTAAAAGTGATCAGACATAGATAGCATAATTTTGGGAAACTAAATGGAGGGTAGGATTGTTTAGATGGCGAGCATAGACATAATGGGCAAATGGCTTCCTCTTATGTTGCAAGGAGTATAATATATAAAAAAGAGAGAATTATTTATTAAAAGGAATGTGATGTGAAGGGAACTGCTGGAATTACTGTTCTGAGATGTCCAGAGACATTTTATAAGTTGACACGACAAAGGTTATTGTGGAAAACAAAAGGTGAATGGTAAGGAGACAATGTTTTGGCACTAATAAAATAATGAATGACAAACAGTGAATGGAGATCAGGCATTAATGGGCGCTTTTTTTTTGTGGTTGATAAGCTGTAACATTAGGTGCGCCAAAGGGATCAGTGGTGGGACTTCAACCTTTTTTAAGACTTGGAGTAATTGCATTTGGTAAATATGCTGATAATTCAAAAACAAATAGAAAAGTTGATCATAACGAGGATTCAAAGAGATAGGAGGTAGATTTAAACTTTAAAATGTGAATAACTTAAAAAAATATAACACCTATTTCAATGAAACTTCTTCCAATAAGACCATGAGACGACGGTAAGGTGGACCTAAAATTGTCACGCTATTGTGTACCGTTTTGGCTGTAGTTCAGGAACAAACAAACAAATGAGGTTTTGTATAAAGATTTTATTTGCTGCTGAGCTGCTAAAGGTAACCCCCCTTGAAAACTCCCCCAAACCTCCCCTGCATTAAATGAAAGTGAGTTAAGGTTGTTTTAAAGAACCCCACTCACCCACTCCATCCCCCCTCCACCAACTTTACCCCTCCACACTCACGCACTCCATCCCCCCTCCACCCCCCTTATCTCCCCTCCCTTCACCTGATCAGTACCTATCTCTTTTTAACATCATGCCAAGAGGGAGGAAGACCTCCGAAGTCATGCAGACCTCCGAACCCTTCCGAATATGGCAGAAAGCTTCCGCCTTCTTATTACATTTCAGCCATTCCAATTTCGCCTCACATTTTTCTGGAAAACACATGCCTTAACACTTGCCCCACCGCTCGCTCCGCCTCGCCCCGCCTCTTGCCTGGCCTTGCCGCTCGCCCGACGTCGCCAGTCCAGGCCGGGCCTCAACGTTCACCGGGCCTCTCCTCGCTGCTAGGCTCGCTGGGCCGGGCTTCTAAGCTGGCCGGGCCTCGACTCACCTCACCGCTCGCCGGGCCTCGCCTCGCCTCGCCGTCCGCCGGGCCTCGCTGCCCGCCGGGCCTCGCTTCACCGCTCGCTGGGCCTCGTCTCGCCACTCGCTGGGCCTCGGCTCGCTGGGCCTCGCCTCGCCGCTCTCCGGGCCTCGCCTCGCCGCTCCCCGGGCCTCGCCGCTCCCCGGGCCTCGCCGCTCGCCGGGCCTCGCCTCTCGCTGGGCCTCGCCTCGCCATCCGCCGGGCCTTGCTGCCCGCCGGGCCTCGCTTCACCGCTCGCTGGGCCTCGCCTCGCCGCTCGCTGGGCCTCGCCTCGCCGCCCGCCGGGCCTCGCTTCACCGCTCGCTGGGCCTCGCCTCGCCGCTCCCCGGGCCTCACCTCGCCGCTCCCCGGGCCTTGCCTCATCTCGCCGCCCACCGGTCCTCGCCTCGCCGCCCGCCGGGCCATTGTGATTTGCTATTGAAGACCACTGGAGCAAGTATGTCTTCAATGAAATTAGGTATGTGCAGTTTTAAATGAAGCTCTTTCTTCATAACTGAGTCATACATTTTATGATCATTGTTCTTTTATTCAATATCAAGAGAATTGGGATGTGTACGGAAAAACCAAAATAGAACAAACAAAACAAACAATTTTCTCTTTGTTGTAAAAAGTATTTCTGTTCAATAATCTTTCTATAAATACCAGAATATACTCATGATAGGTCTGACACTGTACATGTAGTCCAAGAACTACAGACTGTTGGAAATAATAATCGTTTATTACACATGAATGTAGCGCAACGCATATGCGCATTTGGCGTGCATACTTTTTTTTGCTGAAACGTTGCATATTATGAATTTGATGTAAAATTCTGAATTTTGGGCATCAAAATTATGAATTTGTAAAACCAAATGTTGGGAGGTTTGTTCATGAACCATACTGCGACCGCACCTCTCCATGTTGGAAGAATGGAAGATGCAGAAAGAGATTCCTGAAGCCGTTTATCGAAAGCACAAGGTGTGGAGGTGAGTTACATCCTCTGTACAGGAGACGATCTCCGGATATGGGAGGATTTCAGGTACATCAAGAAGGACGCCGGGATCAACCTATTACTTCTGAATGGGTGGTGCCCTGTAATGCTCAACTCTTGAAGTTGTTCAAATGTCACATCAACTTTGAGATATGCTCCTCTGTAAAGTTGGTCAAATACGTGTTCAAGTACAACTTGAAGGGGAGTGATCAAGCAGTTTTTGGAGTTAACAGGGATGACAAAATTGCACAGTACTTTACTGGCAGATACATTGGTCTGTCGGAAGCAGTGGGATTAAAATTCTTGGATTTCCAACTCATGAGAGACGCCCCGCTGTCATTCGACTCCAGGTACATCTACCACAAGAACAACAAGTCGTCATCAGAGTTGATGCTGGTCGGCTGGTGAGAAATGAGGATATCACGAGAACAACTTTAACTGAATTCATGGAATTGTGTTCTCGAGATCAAGTTGCAAGAACACTGTACTACTGTCGAGTTCGACTTCGCGTTCGCGGTCAGTTGGATGACAATAATCAGAGATGGCACAGACTTTACCTGTTAGTTTATTAGAGATCTCGTTGACAGGTTTCTAAAAGCACACACAGAGTTGCGGACTCCGGGGCCAGTGGAAACGTGTCACACCAGCCCCTAGAATTAAGCCCCTTTTATCCCCCAAAACCGCAGAATTCACAGTTATTTACAAGTATCACAACCAATCAATATTGGAATTAAGTCAGTTTTCCCTTATACGGCCGAGTGTTGGAACAAAGTCAGTTTTCCCATATAAGGTCCTAACATGCTATTGTTCAAGGTTTAGTCGGCGTCTGTTTATTGTTTATGTTCTTTATACATTGTGTTTTTCTCCTCTGAAGACGAGCTGGAACATTCTGCGGTTTGGGCTACTGATTACTACTAGCTTTAGCAAGTTCAGCATTTTTGTGATTACGTAGCCTCAAGCAGGTGTGAGAGAAAGAGAGAGAGCCTCAAGCATGTGCTTTAACCTAGCACACAATGCTGCAAAGCCCATGCGGAGTCTAGTGGCTGAAGCAAAGAAAAAGGACAGATCTCCACACTACGCTGATGTCCCCCGATTTTACACATGGAACAATCAGAAATGGCAAAGAAGGAAGTTTGGGAAGATAGTGGAAGATCTTCCAGGTATTTTGGAAGCTAACGTTCTGGGATGAATGTATACCGTTTCTCCAAGATGTGACCTCTACTACTTGAGACTGCTTCTCCATCACGTAAAAGGGCCAGTATCCTTCGATTCATCGAGGACGCATGACGGACATATTCTTCCTTCCTTCAAAGACGTCTGCAAAGAAAGAGGTTTGTTTTGCAAACTGACAACTATTGGCAACAGACGATGGAAGATGCTGAGCGGACAAGACTTCCCGAAGCAATGAGAGATTTGTTTGTTTTGTTGACGATTGCTGAGATCAACTCTTCTCGACAATTATGGGATCGCTTCAAGAATTCAATGTCTGAAGATTACCTTCAAAGAGAACGGAGAGCAATCGATGATCCAAATATCATGATTGATAAAAGGCATCATGATCAGGCTCTGTTGTATATTCAAGACAAGCTTGTGAATTACAACAAGACACTGGGATACTTTCATGTGCCACTACCAAGACATGGAAGGATGAACCTTGATGGTGACAATCCAGAATTGCTGAGTGAACTGCAGTACAATAGAACTGAACAACAGTGATTTTTTGAAGAGAAGGAGTCTCTGCTGAATGCTGAGCAGAGCAGTGTATGACCATGTGTGCAGCTGCTTGGAAAGGAATGTTCCTTCAATGTTTTTCATTGATACACCAGCAGGAATGGGCAAAACAATTCTCACCAATTTGATCCTCTCCAAAGTCCGAGGTCAAGTTGATGTTGCTTTTGCTGTAGCATCCTCTGGCATAGCAGCTACATTGATGCCTGGTGGAAGAACTGCACATTCTCGATTCAAGATACCCATCGAAGTGACCGATAATACAATGTGCAACATTGAGAAGAACTCCAACATGGTTCATTTGATCAGAAGTGTGAGACTGATTGTTTGGGATGAGTGCCCGATGATTAGGAGGGAGAGCTTTGAAGCGGTGGACAGAACTCTTCGAGATCTATGCAAAAAGAACGATGAGCCTTTTGGCGGCATTCTTGCCTTTTATTTTGGCGATTTTCGCCAACTCCTTCCTGTTGTGAAAAAGAAAAATGATGCTGATGTTGAAAATTCCTGCATCAAGAAATCTTATTAATGTTCAAATAGTTATATTTTGTTATTCACATTTAAAACTTTAATAAATCCCTTTTCCACTTGCTGTGCCCGTCAGCTGCCCATGCACAGTAATACCATGTTCGACGTCACAATGGAAACCCGACGGGCGAGAATGGCGTCGCCGCCGGAGAGCCCCTAAGAATGGAGGGGGGGAGATAAGGGGGGATGGAGTGGGTGACTGGGGGGTGGGAGGGGAAGGGGGGGAGTGGGTGGGGAAGAAGAGGGGTTGAGGGGATGGAGTGAGGGTGCGAGACCAATGCAGAAAAAAGCACCGTTTTAAAGAAAAATCACGATTTTCATTGGTTGATTTATTTTTTTAAGCCATTTATTTTAAAGAAAAAAGTGTGATTTTTTTTTCCCCACATCACAATGGCAACCCAATGAGTTGTAGACCGAACGGGTCCACTTGGTCTAGTCTCTATTAAACTGTCTCCCTCTCACCTTATGGCTATGGCCTCTAGTGTTGGACATTTTCACCCTGGAGAAAAAGGTTCTGACTGTCTACCCTCTCTAGGTGTCTCATAATTTTATATACTTCTATCAATCACTGACGTTACAGAGGAAACAATCCAAGTTTATCCAACAGCTCCTGTAGCTCAGATCCTCTAATCCAGGCAGCACTCGGGTAAACCTCATCCAAACCCTCTCCAAAGCCTCCACAACTTTCCTGCAATGGGGCAACCAGAACTGCAAGCAATATTCCAAATACGGCTTACCAAAATCCCAAAGAGTGTATCATAATTTCCTGACTCGTATATACAATGTCCTTAGCAATGAAGGCAAGCATATCATACATAGACAGAAAATACTGGAGTAACTCGGCAGGTCAGGCAGCGTCTCTGGCGAAAATTGATAGGTCTGAAGAAGGGTCCCGACCCGAAACATTACCTCTCTATTTTCCCCAGAGGTGTTGCCTGATTTGCTGAGTTGCTCCAGAATTTTGTGCCTATCTTTGGTATAAAGCAGCATCTGCAGTTCTTTTTTATTCCTAGTATACCATATATCATCTTTGCCACCCCCTCTACTTGTGCTACAACCTTTAGTGAGCTGTGAACCTGGACTCCTAGATTCCTCCCCACATCAATGCTATTAAGGGTCTTGCCGTTAACTGTATACTCCTTACATTCAACCTCCGATGGGCAGCACCTCACACTTGCTTGGGTTAAACTCTATGCCATTTCTCCGCCCATTTCTGCAGCTGATCTATAATCCCGCTGTATCTTTTGACAGCATTTCTCATTATCTGTGACTCCTCCGCTATTGATGTCATCAGCAAACTTGCTTACCAGCCCATCTACATTTAGATGTAGGTCATTTATATATATCACAAACAGCAGAAGTCCCAACACAGATCCCTTCGGAACTCCACTGGTCATAGACCTTCAGTCAGAATGTCTACTACCTTCCACCGCAACCCTTTGTTTTCTAGAATAAGGCAGTTCTGAATCCGGAATGCTGTCCATCCTAATCTTCTGAATCAGCCTATCTATCAAAAACCTTACTAAAAATACATATACACTGCATCCACTGCACTGCCTTCATCAACCTCCTTTGTCACCTCAAAAAACTCAATCACGTCAGTGAGACAATCAAGTTAGCGAGACAATCAAGTTATTTAACTTTTTGCAGAATGTTTACGTTTTTATTTTGTCTGATTCGAAATACGTTGAGATATTAGTAACGCGAATATATTGCAAGCCCAGTTAAAACAAAATTCCAGAATTGTGTTATCTTGTAACAATCTAAAATTATGTACTGTAAGAAAGTAGAAATCCTATTTCAAACATCTTGCTGCTTTTATCTATAGGATCTTAAGAAGCCTTTTGATAAAGCCTGGAAGGACTATGAAACCAAAGTGTAAGTCTTTTTTTATATCAGAAGTAAGTGGGATATATGGACAGCTGACTTTTACTCTGAAATAACCAATACAAATAGGCATTTTATTTTTCAAGAAATGGAACATATATGGTCCAGGTTTTATGTTAGTAAAACAAGTACGCGTGATTGAGGAACAATGCTACATAGATTTAAAAATGTACATGATACAGTAGTTTTATGACATTGACCTGAGAAAGGAAATGTGTTTGGAGAGCAGGAGGAATCTATAAAATTCTGTGGAGGCTTAACAGGGTAGAGGAGGATGTTTATCCTGGCGGAATATAGAACTAGATGTAGGTTCATAATTAGCAGCCTCCCATTTAAGACAGTGAAGAAGAGGACTATTTTCACTTGAGCTCGTGGATCTTCAGAATTCTCTACCCCAGGAAGCAAGTAGAGGCTGAGATACATTTTTGGACTATAATCAATGGTTACTGAGACAGATAGGACTGTAGAGTTGAGACTATGATCAAATCAACTATCATCCGTGGAATAGCATAGCACACTTGGGGGGATGTATGGTGTACTCCTTTTCTTATGATCTTAAATGGGATAACTGTAAACTTGTGACTGTGATACAAAGTTTGTTATTTTTCATTTGCAGTACAAAAATTGAAAAGGAGAAAAAGGAACATGCCAAACAGCATGGTATGATCCGAACAGAAATAAGTGGAGCGGAAATCGCTGAGGAAATGGAGAAAGAACGAAGATTTTTTCAATTACAGATGTGCGAGGTAAGCCAGTTCTGGTAATTAATACATGTCCAGGATGCACCAATTATGTAATTATTTTATTAACCATAGCTGAACATCACTACCCATGTTTCTCTTTTCTAGTCATTGCTTTTCAAGAATGTATATTTGGTAAAGTAAGCTCTGATTAAAAGAATTCTCAATTTGAGGGTTGGTAGTATGTGCATGTCGAGACATAAGCAACTGCAGATGCTGGGAGCTCCAGCAAAAGATCCCACCTAACATCCTCTGCCTAAACATTATCCCCCTCTCTCTCCCATAAGGCTCCATCTGCTCATCACCCCCCACAATAGACAATAGACGCAGGAGTAGGCCATTCAGCCCTTCGAGCCAGCACCGCCATTCAATGCGGTCATGGCTGATCACTCTCAATCAGTATCCCGTTCCTGCCTTCTCCCCATACCCCCTCACTCCGCTATCCTTAAGAGCTCTATCCAGCTCTCTCTTGAAAGCATCCAACGAACTGGCCTCCACTGCCTTCTGAGGCAGAGAATTCCACACCTTCACCACTCTCTGACTGAAAAAGTTCTTCCTCATCTCCGTTCTAAATGGCCTACCCCTTATTCTTAAACTGTGGCCCTTTGTTCTGGACTCCCCCAACATTGGGAACATGTTTCCTGCCTCTAATGTGTCCAATCCCCTAATTATCTTATACGTTTCAATAAGATCCCCCCTCATCCTTCTAACTTCCAGTGTATACAAGCCCAATCGCTCCAGCCTTTCAACATACGACAGTCCCGCCATTCCGGGAATCAACCTAGTGAACCTACGCTGCACGCCCTCCATAGCAAGAATATCCTTCCTCAAATTTGGAGACCAAAACTGCACACAGTACTCCAGGTGCGGTCTCACCAGGGCCCGGTACAACTGTAGAAGGACCTCTTTGCTCCTATACTCAACTCCTCTTGTTACGAAGGCCAACATTCCATTGGCTTTCTTCACTGCCTGCTGTACCTGCATGCTTCCTTTCATTGACTGATGCACTAGGACACCCAGATCTCGTTGAACTCCCCCTCCTCCTAACTTGACACCATTCAGATAATAATCTGCCTTTCTATTCTTACTTCCAAAGTGAATAACCTCACACTTATCTACATTAAACTGCATCTGCCATGTATCCATCCGCCCACTCACACAACCTGTCCAAGTCACCCTGCAGCCTTATTGCATCTTCCTCACAATTCACACTACCCCCCAGCTTAGTATCATCTGCAAATTTGCTAATGGTACTTTTAATCCCTTCGTCTAAGTCATTAATATATATCGTAAATAGCTGGGGTCCCAGCACCGAACCTTGCGGTACCCCACTGGTCACTGCCTGCCATTCCGAAAGGGACCCATTTATCCCCACTCTTTGCTTTCTGTCTGTAAACCAATTTTCTATCCATGTCAGTACCCTACCCCCACCTCTCATCTGATTTCACCAATCACTTACTAAGCCACATTCTGAATGACTTCATCCTGGAAAATAAACTGGACTTCCTCTGTCTGACAGAAACCTGGCAACAACCTCTGGACTACCTCCCACTCAACCTCACTACACCCAACGGATACTCCTACATCAATAAACCACGCTCGGAAGGCCGAGGTGGTGGGATTGCTGTAATCACCGACAGGACTTCAAGATCAGCCTCATCTCCATCTCATCTGCTCCTTCATTTGAACACCTGGCTTTCAAACTCTCTGGCCACACACAATTAGTCATGGCAGTTGTCTACCGCCCTCCCAAACCACACCCATCATTCCTTTCTGACTTCTCTGACTTTCTGACCCAGTTCTGTTCTCTCTCCCCCTCAATCCTCCTCCTCGGTGATTTCAACATCCATATGGACTCCACTGACTCCACAATAACCGCTGACTTCACTGAAATACTCAACTGCTTTAACCTCACTCAACACGTCAATTTTCCCACCCATAACCGTGGGCACATTCTGGACCTTGTCTGCTCCACTGAACTAAATCTACATCACCTCTCTGGCTCCGACCCCACCCTCTCTGATCACTTAGCCATCACCATGTCTGTCAACATTCCCACCCCAGCTCCAAGGCAAAAACGCAAAATCAACTTCCGTAAGCTGAACTCTGTTTCACCTACCTCGCTCTCATCCTCCCTCTCTGAAATAATGTCCGCCTCTCCCTTCGTTGACCTCCACAGCCCCTCTGACCTCACTGACTACTACAACCACACTCTCTCCTCCTGCCTCGACCAGCTTGCACCTATAAAAACCAAAACAGTTTCCTTCACCCACTCTGCTCCCTGGTTTACCCCTGAACTCCGCATGATGAAAACTCATGCCCGCCAACTTGAAAGACTCCGCAACAAAACAGGTCTCACAATTCACTCCCAAGCCTACAAAGACCACCTGCAGCACTACAAAGATGCCCTCTCCCGTGCCCACTCCACCTACTACTCTCAAATAATTCACTCTGGCTCCGGAAACCCCAAAACACTCTTCTCTACAATAAACAAACTCCTCAGCCCCCTGGACACCATCTCCCAATCATTCACAGTTGACAAATGCACCACTTTCCTTTCATTCTTCCAAAGCAAAATAGACAACATCTACAGCACCTTAACCACCAACGCACCTGCTCCCCCTCAAACCACCTGCCCCCCCTTATCCTGTCAACCCCTGCCTCAGTTCTCCCCAGTCTCCACCACCGACCTCTCTGACCTCTTCACAGGAATAAAAACTGCCACCTGCTCTCTGGACCCCATCCCCTCCAGCTTTGTCAAGGCCTGCCTTCCTGCTCTCTCTCCACTTATCACTGCAACAATAAACTCCTCCCTGTCCACTGGCATCGTCCCGCCATCCCACAAAATTGCTGCTGTCACCCCCATTCTGAAAAAACCTGGTCTCAACCCTGACACCCCAAACAACTTCAGACCAATCTCCAACCTACCCTTTCTGTCCAAAGTTTTGGAACGTGCTGTAGCTTCCCAACTCAAATACCACCTCTCTGCCAATAACCTGTATGAAACTTTCCAATCCGGATTCCGCTCCAACCACTGTACTGAAACTGCGCTCCTCAAAATCACAAACGACCTTTTCCTCTCCTCCGACGCTGGTAACCTCAACATCCTCATCCTACTTGACCTCAGCGCCGCCTTTGACACCATAAATCACTCCATTCTCCTCACCCGACTTGAAACCTCCTTTAACATCACCGGCACAGCCCTATCCTGGTTCAAATCTTACCTCTCTGACAGGCACCAGTTCATCTCCATTAACAACTGTAAATCCCCCACCGCTCCCCTCCCCCAAGGTGTCCCCCAAGGCTCAGTCCTTGGCCCCCTCCTCTTCATCCTCTACCTGTTTCCCCTTGGTCAATTAATCCGCCGTCATGGTCTCAACTTCCACTGCTTCGCCGATGATATCCAGCTCCTCATCTCCACCAAGTCAATCTCCACCACCACACACTCTACACTGACAAACTGCATCACTGAAATAAAATCTTGGCTTCAATCAAATTTCCTCAAACTCAACTGCAACAAATCTGAAATCATCATCATTGGTCCAAAAACGCTCACCAAATCCACCCAAAACTTCATCCTCAATATTGATGGTCTCCCAGTATCCACCTCCCCTCACATCCGGAATCTTGGAATCATCTTTGATCAAACCCTCTCCTTCGACAAACACATCACAAAGACAGCCTTCTTCCACCTCAAAAACATTGCCCGTCTCCGTCCATGCCTCTCCTCCACAGCTGCAGAAACCCTCATCCACGCCTTCATCACCTCCCGTCTGGACTACTGCAACAGCCTCCTCTATGGCGCACCCTCAAAAATCATCAGTAAACTTCAATACATTCAAAACTCCACTGCCCATCTACTCACCCACACCCCGATCCGTGACCATATCACCCCCGTCCTTTACAAACTCCACTGGCTCCCCATCCCCCAGAGAATCCAGTACAAAATCCTCCTCATGACCTACAAAGCCCTCCATAACCTGGCCCCATCCTACCTGACCGACCTCCTCCACAGGCACACTCCCACCTGCACCCTCCGCTCTGCTGCTGCCAATCTCCTATCCCCCCACATCCGGACCAAACTCAGATCCTGGGGGGACAGGGCTTTCTCCATCGCTGCTCCCACCCTATGGAACTCACTACCTCAAACCGTCAGAGACTCCTCCACACTCACCACATTCAAAACATCACTGAAGTCTCACCTGTTCAGTACTGCCTTCAACCACTGAAGGTCACCCCACCTTCTGTCTCCTTTCTCTGTTCGTTTACTTATTTATCTATTTATTCACTTCCCTATGTTCTCTAAATCCCTGTAAAGCGTCTTTGAGTATATGAAAAGCGCTATATAAATGTAATGTATTATTATTATTATTATTAATCTTTATCTCAATCCTCCCTTTCACATCCATACACGGATTGTCTTTCCTCTATGCTGTAACTTGATGCAAGGTCACCACTTGAAATATCGACCAAATCCTTTGCCTCCATGGATGCTGCTTGATCCGCTGAGATCTTCCAACAGTTTATTTTTTTTGCAGTAGACTATATGGACTGGTGTAGATGCTGCATAGGTTATTTAAATTGAGATTTTGCATGGTTTGAAATGCAGTATATGAAATCTCTGGAAATTTATTTGTGAGAATAGTTATTTGTGAATATTTTGAATGAATTGTTACCATTTTTTACTTTGCTGTGTGGATTGTGTAGGTAATCTTAAAAATTACATCACATTCTGCAGTTTCATACCCTTCTCAATAATATTGTTATTTCAATGGATATTTTCTTAAATGTTGAGTGGAGAGTGATTTTTGAGTTTCAAAATATTAATTGTTTTCACAGTATTTGCTTAAGGTCAATGAGATCAAGATTAAGAAAGGTGTCGATTTACTCCAGAACCTGATTAAATATTTCCATGCACAATGCAAGTAAGTTTTTGAATTTTTTAAATTACTGTTTTATGTAACGCTTTGAATTCTATTAGTAGAATTTATGATGCATTTGTTTTTTAAATTTAAATTTTGTTCAGTGAGTGACATTGCTATGGGTAAAAGGTTTATTAAGTTGTATGTTGTATTCCAGTTTAACTGTTTAGAATCAGTTTTTTTCAGGATGGCTTGAAGGCTGTAGAAAGTTTAAAACCCTCCATGGAAAAGCTGGCTACAGATTTGCATGCTGTAAGTCTTTATTATTATTGTGAGTGTACATTGTATATGTTACACACAATATGAAAGAATGCTAAATACTGTTTTCTGTTAAACTAGGAAGCAAAAATAAAATTGTACACATCTTTGGTCTGATTTTAGCTCTAATTTGATTCTGGTGATCCATGTTAGGCTAATATTTTGATCCAATTTTTGATATTGCATTGGACTACAAGGCAGAAAGAAATCTGCTCATGAATGCTAAGCATTAGCTACTGCAGGAAAGTGTGCTTGTTAAATTTCAGGTTGTATTTAACTATGTTTCCATCCAAGGCCACATATCTGCTGATATGATCAGGTCCTAAATAAGTATGGATTTCGAGCTGCTCAATAAGTATGGATTTAGGGATGGGAAGAGGGAGGATAGTAATGATGTAAATGAAATGAATTGTGCGACTGAAATTTATAGTGGGTTGAACTGAGAATTATTCAAAAGAATTTAATGACAGATCTGCTGAGAAGTCTCTTGAGTAGG
Source organism: Rhinoraja longicauda (assembly GCF_053455715.1). Lineage (NCBI taxonomy): Eukaryota > Metazoa > Chordata > Chondrichthyes > Rajiformes > Arhynchobatidae > Rhinoraja > Rhinoraja longicauda. Next base: position 31,992,262 of record NC_135957.1, read on the forward strand.
TTTTCACTAGACCTAAACGTAACTGAAGTCGAGCTAAAATGCAATGAAAAGAACTTCTGAGCTGCAGGCAAGGGTTTTCATAAAAGTGACAAAGCAGTCCGGCATTCGACCCTCTCATTGTTACTGCTCTATCACAGTATGCAATTATGGAGATGAATTATTGTTCCAGTGTTTTTATACAATTCTTAACTAACTATCGCTATGATTGAGTGTGGAAACATAGTCCAAAAACTGATGTCTACTGGATTCCCCACATCCTAATGTCTTTGAGAAACAAGTGGCTGCAAATACAGTGGGTGCTTTGGTTCTGCTCTTCCAAATTCTCTTGAAATTCCAAAATCTAAATTTTCTTGATTCCAGAAAACTTTTGACAAATTGGAAAGCCCAAAATGTAATGCTGCTGCTCAGTAAGGAAGACAAGCAGAAAGCTAGATGGTGCCACAGCTGTAATGAGAGCCATTACTTAGGAAGTATAGGAAAATAACTGCAGATGCTGGTACAAAATCGAAGGTATCACAAAATGCTGGAGTAACTCAGCAGGTCAGGCAGCATCTCAGGAGAGAAGGAATGGGTGACGTTTCGGGTCGAGACCCTTCTTCAGTCTGAAGAAGGGTCTCGACCCAAAACATCACCCATTCCTTCTCTCCTGAGATGCTGCTTGACCTGCTGAGTTACTCCAACATTTTGTGATACCTTCAATTACTTAGGAAGTAGTAGTAGGATATTTAGAAAACCATAATACAAAGAAACAAAATCAACATGGTTTTATTAAAGGGAAATTGTTTTTGAAAAATCTATTAACATTGTTTGATGGTATTACTGGTAGAGCAGATAAAGGGGAGGTTGAAGATAGCTTTTTAGGAGTTCCAAAACTGTTTTTGATAAGAGGTCACAGAAGGTTATTGGGTAAAATATGAGGCCTTGCTATTGAAGGTAATATATTAGCATGGATAAAATCAAGGCAGAGTATGGTATGCACGCTATAACTAGTGGGGTGTCGTAAGGATTCGGGCTGTGGCCTAAAATATTTACAGCCTATGTCAATATCTTGGAAGAGTAAACCCCTTGTATTGTTGCTCATCTTGATGATAATGGAAAGGTAGGGAAGAGAACGTATTGAAAGAAGGACAAAAAAAAATATCACAGGCATATAGTTAGGTGAGTGAGTGAGTAAAAATTTGATAGATGGAGAGTGTGAGATTCTCTATTTTGTTAAGAAGATAAATAAAGTAGAATATTATTTGAAGGACGAGGCTCCACTCAGGGCTGCTGAGTAAAGGGATCTGGGTGCCCTCATGTGTAACAGAATTAACCTGCTGAGGCACTGAGTAATCACAAAGGCAAATAAATGTTGGCCTTTATTGCAAGGGGAATGTTGTGCAAAAGTAGGAAATACTCATTGCAACTATATATCATTTTAATTTATTCAAAGATTGATAACGCTATATCATTTTTTTTTCTCTGTATTTAAGGAAGAATATTTGTTTTTGGAGATGGTTTAAAGAAGTTTCACTAGTTTGATTACTGGGTTGAAGTAAAGGAATGAGGAAAGGTTGTACGTGAGTCTATACATACATAAATAAGAAATGGGATAAGATTGAGAGGTAGTCTTATTGAAATATATTTTCAATAATTTCTGAGCGCTTCAAGAGGATTTTTTTTTCATCATGAGGGAATCTAATTTAAAATAAGGATGCATGGAATTTTGGATTATTGAGCCGAGAATTGAGGGGTTGGGCAAAAAATAAATCCTAAATAACTAGTTACTAAATAAACTAAATTAAACCAAATAAATAATAATAATAAAATTGAAATTGATACCAACTTCAGATCAGCCATGATTCTATTGAATTGTTGAGGAAAACATCATCTTGTCTCTATGAAATCCTCCAAATTCGCCAGAAGAATAGTAAACCAACAAAAGCATTCTGTCCCAGGCCAGCATCTGTGATATTCCTTTGGTTGCTTACAGATGGCTATTTAGTGAAGGCTTTGTCGGGTAAGAAGGGCATGTTATTCTTTGCTTGCCATTTAACTCAAAACAGGCATGGTATGCTATGGGAGATAGGTCGACAGAAGAAAAAGATTCATGCATGTGCTCAAAGCTTCCTATTAACTTCCCGAGAAGGTGAAATTAATCAATAAATGCTATATTTTTGAGGGCTATTCTATTTAAGCTTAGAGTGCAATTATGTAAGTTGACAGAACATAATTTTATTAGTTCATGATTGTGCAAGATTGCACTTTTGGAGTGTAACAAACTAACACTGTGAAACTAATCAGAGCTGCATCTCAGTTTTTATCCTGTGACAATTACTCTGGCTGGTTAAGATATAGACCCTCAGAATTATCTGATGCTGCCCTTTTGCAATGTATCCTTTTCATTTTTTTCTTTTTCATGACTAATTGAATAAATCAGATTAATTTGGTAATTCTACATTACCAGTAGATTACATGAAGAAAGGTGAAATGTTACAGATATAAGCAGACCATTCAGCCTTTGTTTGAACTGGTTCCTTGAGGCTTTCCAGTTAATCCTGCTACATTGCTCTTTTTTTTACAATCATTGTCCTATTTCATTTTCTTTCCTTCGTCATCTATTTGAGCAGTTCTATGGAATGAACGCCCCACAAACCAACAAAATCTTCCTCCTTTTGCAGTTTGTTTTCCTTTTACCATTTAGCCTTAGATTTCCTAGACGATTACTATGTGAAAGGTTACAGTATCTCGGTAATTTGGCATATGAGTGAAATTCTTTATGGAATGTGCTCTGTTAATGATGAAATGAAGGGAGGCTAGATGGAAAAGAAAAGTTGTGTGCATTGAATTATTTTCTGGCTGCTGCTCCACTGAGCAGTGGAATGGCTCAAACCGGGGAATGACTCAAATGCATCTTTTCACTTGAACGGCTTTTTGTCTGAATAAGTTTTATGGAATAATCCTTTGTGAAATAGAGAATTTTTTTCTTTGTAATTATTGTTCAATTGATGAAACTACAGAAGTGTTTTGTGTGAAATTTTGAAAGATATCTAAGTGCATAATTTTGGAAAAAATGAGGCACTTTCCTGTTTAAAAAAAAATTGCTCCTATTGGATATAGCAACTGTTTTTGCTCTGTGAAATATACCCAATCGATTTTATTTCCAGATCAAGCAAGTGCAGGATGAGGAAAGAAAACAGCTTGTTCAACTTCGGGATGTACTAAAAGCAGGGCTTCAGGTTGAACAGAAAGAGGTGAGAAGTTTTTTAGTTTGCTGCTGCATGTTGTGCTGTTAACAAAGTTCATTCATTTTTGTGTGTTTTTTGTCACGTTATTCTTTACATTTGGAGAACAAGTTTGTGTGAATATTTATCCAGAGCAATGAAACTCTTATTTTGATAGTACATAACTGTCTTCTGCACTAGTATATGTGAAATATGCATATTCTGCACTAGTATATGTGAAATATGCATATTTTCTGAGCATAATGACAGTACTATAGCTTTAAACTTAGCCTTTAATGAATTTCATGTTCACGAAATGTTGCACTTGCTTCAAATGCTCCCTTAATTTTGATCTTTTGTGTCTCCATGTGTTTGATGCAGATAGTTTCCAAGTTAAGTAAAAGGTTTGGTTTCTGTCAGAATTGATGTCTGATTGAGAAATTCAATTTAAAAGAAAATATAGTCATTAAAGTTTTGATTAATATAGAATATTTAAATGTTTTGAATCATGTGATTAATTAAAATATTCCTCAAATTAACCTATTTAATCACAATTTCTTCTGACTGGGTAAACAAACATGGGGAATATAAATTAATAACAAAATTGTGCCGCATTTAACAGCATTAGTTATATATTACCCACCACTATGTTTCTTTTTTTTCCTTTCCTAATCAGATGTGCAGCACTTTGGTCAACGTGGGTTGTTTTTAAATGTGCTATACAAATAAAATTGACTTGACTTGACTTGACATAATTTTAAAAAAACTACAAGGTTCCTTTCTTGGACCCACTATTTTGATCTGCTGGCGGCGCAGTGGTAGAGATGCTACCTGATAGCGCCAGAGACCTAGGTTGTCCCTAGTGTGTAGAATAGAACTGGTGTACGGGGGATCATTGATCGGCGCAGACTCGGTCGGCCATGCTGTTTATCTAAACAAAGGGCCTATTTTTGTATTGTGAGACTATGCCTGGGAACATGGTAAATTAAACTAAACATTTCCCTGCCAATTATTTGTTGCATACTTTTCATATTGAATTTGCAGAACTTCTCAGTGGCAAGACTTTAAGACTTGCATGTAGAATTGTGAAATTGAGTGATAGATGATTAAAATTGGTGTGTTGTTTTTGTGTAGAATTTTCAATACTAAAATAAGTTATTACCACATGTATCTATGCCATGGCTTAAACCCTGGCTGGTGGGATCATTTTTTAATATAACTTCCCTGCATTTAGTATTTTCTGCTTCTGTGTTTGTTTAATGCAAACGTAACAATCACTAGTCATTCTGTTTTATAACAACTTGTAGCATCGTCTATAACTTTGTTACATGTCAAAAGAATATTTAAAATATTTTCTTTATATTTGAGCTAGTACTGAGCCTCTTTCAACTTGCCGTATCCTGCCTGTTATGTTTTACTGAGTGCTGTGATTTTGATGTCAAAGCATGGGCAAACACATTTACACAACTAACCACGTTCCTGATCCACAACTCTGCTGAACTAACTATGTTCCCAGGCATAGTCTCACAATACAAAAATAGGCCCTTGGTCCACCTCGCCAATGCTGACCAAAATGTCTATCTCAGCTCGCCCCATTTGCCGACGTATGGCCCATATCCATTCTAAACCTTTCTTATCCATGTACTTGTCCCTGGCTCTGGTAGCACACCTAATCTCTCCTTTGCATGGTGTGATAGACAAAGGATGAATAGGATAGGCTAATTCCAATGGGGCTTTCTCTTAACAAACTGAACAGTCTTGTTATAATGAAGTACAAGATATCATGTCAGCACTCCTCGTACAAACAGTGGCACCTAATATGTTGAGTCATCATCCAATCGAGATATCGCTTTAACATCAACTGAGCTTTGATCGGTACTGATGACTGTTGGACTGATCATGCCTAATCTACTTTATATCCTTATCAACCTGACCATCAACGTCCATGGAAGTGTTGCCACAAGAAGATCAGTGTCACAGCTGTCAGACACTCAAAAGATAACTTTTCTTGAAATTTGCCTTACAGGCAAACCACCAAGTCTCAGCTTACAGTAAATGTCCTTAGCTCGTGGGCTGTCCTGACATCAGTCATAATTGGAATACTTTATTGTCACATGTGACTAGGCACAGTGAAATTCTTTGCTGCATACCCAATGTATACAAATAGCAGCCACCTACAGTGCTGACAAAGTTGCAAACCCCGCTGGCTCCTCCTTTTGTTCTCCCCCCCAACAGCAGTTCTCCCATGCTGGGTCCCCATTGTCCTTTGTTCTCCCACTCTCCCCAATGGTCCATTGTTCTCCCCCCACCTCCCTCACAGCAGCCCCCCCACGCCGGGTCTTCCATTGTTCTTCCCCTCCTCCCTCACGGCGGTCCTCCACGCTCTCACCGACCGTTGACCCGCGAGGCATCGCCGAGGCCCCATTGTCGCGAGGCTTCACCGCTGCTGCCGCTTCACCGCCACCGAGGCCTCATCGCTGTCAACGCCTCACCTCACGCCTCCGTGGTGCTCCGTGGACCCTGCAAAGAGACTTGTGGCTTCTCTGAAATGAAGAACTAACTCCGATTTAATGAGAATGATCAGGAGAACGAGGAGCTAATCAACTCCAATTGTAAGATGCATGTTCTTGGTGAAATTCTGGAAAATGTGAACCACTTATCAAACATCAGGAGCCATCGCTTTGTGAAAACAGACATCAATGATGAATTTCATCCCTGTCTTCAGTCAATTGGAAGTTTCACAAGTCATCAATAAAAAAGAAATGGCTCTACAGTTTACAGAAGTCCACTGGAAAATCTGTGAATAAAGAACAGATAATGGATAGAGATCGCACAATGCTAAGGAACTCACTGATGGCATGATATGCTCAGATTCTTCAGTGATGGTAAAAGCTATCCACAGTGCAAACACCCAAGGCTGCATCCTAGTGAGTGTCAAAAACAGGGTTGAACTTCCTAGAGATGTAATGTTGTCAGCACTCACTGGAAAGAACCCTTCAAAGAACTCATCAATCACAACTTTGAACTTGACGTCAGTACCTGAAATTCAGAGCCACATTCCATCTGAAAAACAATGCTTTGGAAGGATGCAGTCTCCCTGTGGAAATCCTACGAGACCTCAGAGATGCTATGATCATGATCATCTTTGAGAAAGGGGACAAGTAAAACTGTGGTAACGACAGAGGGATCTTCTTGCTGTCAGCCACAGGGGAAAGTCATCACAAATCCTTTTGAACAACTTCCTTTCAGTGGCTATTTCCAAATAGCTGTATGGATTCTGTCTATCTTGAATAGAGTGGACATGATCTTCATTGCATAATGATGCCAAGAAAAACATAAGGAGCAGCATCAGTCCTTTTAGATCTCACCAGAGCCTGTACTTCATTAATTGTGAACGACTGTGGAACACCTCCTCAAATTCAGTGCCAGAGAAATCCACCTCCATCTTGTGTTTGCTTCATGACAGCAAGCATGCATAACGTTAAGAGTTATTTTGGTTAAGTTTAATTTAGAGATACAGGCTCTTTGGGTGACCGAGTCTGTGCTGACCAGCGATCGCCCCATACAGTCGCACAACCCCCCCACACACTAAAATTCACAATTTTACCACGCCAATTAACCTACAAACATGTATGTCTTTGGAGCATGGGAGGAAACTGGAGCTCCCGGAGAAAACAGACGCAGGTCATGGGGAGAACATACAAACTTCATACAGACAGCACCAGTAGTCATGATCAAACCGTGGTCTCTGGCGCTGTAAGGCAGCAACTCTACTGCTGCTCCAGTGTGCCACCCATAACAGAACCAATCTTGGTAAAGATTGGTGTCAAACAAAGCTACAACACTTGCTCAACACTGCTTTTTATTCTCTCACTGTAATGTTGCACCTGAGCACCTCAGCTCCAAATAAACTTCCCATGATCATGGAGCTATCTTCAAACTTAATGGGAAATTGTTAAGCCTAAAGCAGCTTCACTGCAGAAGTAATTTAAAGCTCAGCAATCAAGCTGTAGTATACCAATGGCATTTATGTTTGCGCATGCTCAAAGTATTTGATGAAGCCATTGATGACTCATTCATTCATTGCCAAAATGTAGAAATGTTCTGACTTGGAATCCCAAAAAGTTCAGAATTTTAAACGCTTGTACGATAATCCCCTTGTACCTCTGTTTAGCTGATTATAATCCTCTCATTTCTTGTACATTTTGGTAATTTAATCTCTATATTTCAATACCCTTTTAGTTCAATTAAATTCTTCAAGATAGATCGGTGTACCTTTTTGAGTAAAGATTAATTGAATTAAGGCAAGGGTGTAAAATGTGGCAAATTTGATTTTGTTTACAAATTGTATTAAATGGAGTCGAGCAACAGATAAACTGTGATTTGATTGAATGACGGACCATATATATGGACCGAGCAGCCTACTCCTCTTCCATTGCTCAAATTACTGAAATCCACTTGAACACACAGCACTTTCAAGATCAAATAACGTTTGAGAAAAATGAGTTGCATTGTTAATGTGAAAACATACCAATGTCGAAGAGTTCCTAATGTTAGTACAAATGTTTGTATAAAGTGGTTTATCAGATAATAGAGAATAACTAATTTCATTCTGCTGTTAATATATATGATCAATAATATATGGTAACTGCTAAATGTGATTTGTTAAAAATTTCTTGCAACTAAAGGATACATTTTGCTTCCTTCCAAAATGCAAATACCTTTGTGATCAAAGTCTAGGAGAGTAAGTTATTCTTGTATTTTGTCTGGTTGTTAAATATTGTCTACTTAAAGTCTGCTGATTAAATTTAATCAGAGAGCATTCTTCGTATTTAAACTTCATTTGAATAAGATTATTTGCCTTTTTAATAGTAACAAATTTACATTTATTTATTGACACAAAGTAAACTGTGTTAATTTGTTAAAGGTTGTATTTTAGTGTTTTAGTATTTTAAATTGCATGATTAGGGCATTGAAAATAATACGGTATTGAGGACACAGAGGAAAGTTAGCCCTCAAATAGCAAGTTAATTTCTGACCAGTTTTGCATGAATTTACAAAGCAAATTCCAGCTGTTAAGCGGGGTTTTTTTTCACTGTAAGTGCAGCTAGGGATTTCATCTTTTGAGTCCACAAGCAAATTACCCTTATTCAAAATCGGCAAGTCTTAGCTTGTATGTATGTCTGAAATATTAAGAAGTTAAAATACATTTGTTATTTCTACTCGACTAATGGGGATATCAAGAATCAATTACAATAAAGATTGCATAGATTATAACCGTAAGTTTGGAAGTACTATATTATTGAAAATCAGTTGCTTAGGGATGGCCATGCATAAAAAATTGCAGTCGTTTCTTTAAAAAAGAGCATGGTGTCATCTTTCCCAGCATGACTTCTGAACAAGGAACGTAAAAAAAAAAGCTAATGCATGCAATTGGAGTACTTGCTCTTCCTGTAAGACGTTTCATGATACTTTTGACCTCTAATCTTTGCTACAGACCATAATACATGCAGTCATCTTTTGCAGATTAAGTAATATTCATATGGATCTGCACTTGTTTCCTTCCTGCTGTAAAGACAGTCTTATAAATACACTTCAGTCTACTGGAGTAGATAAATTCAAGTGGCACAATATCCCCAATATTAGCAGAAAATCTACAAGTCGTTCTGCATGGTTCAACTAATATTTAACCAATTTTAAATTATGTAGACGGTTATTGAGATAAATGAGTACTGATGGTTAATAGAATATCATACTAACAGTAATGAAAAAATACCAGAAACGCATCAAGTTAGTCAGCATAAATTGAGTGAACAGAGTGAATTGAGGGAGAACGTTTTACCATTCTGCTATTCTTCTTGATTAAATTGAGTCCTAAGATGTATAAAATTATTACTCCATTTAGGATTCCCAAGTTCGTCAGAGCATGATGTACAGCTTGCATCAACCTCAGGGAAACAAAGAACATGGAACAGAAAAATGCGGTGCTTTGTATAAAAAAAGTGATGGGTAAGTGAATTTTATTTTCATTCAAGAATAACTGTCAATGTTAGGAACTTCTCTCAAAGCAGCAGAGAAACAAAGAGGGGGCAGTGAGTGGAGAAGTACATAAATAGTGAGGGAGTAATGAAGAACCAAGTGTTTGTCTTTAAACAACAAGACTAAATATATCAGTACCGTAATACTCCAATAATTTGCTAACCGCTATTTGGAAATCCTGATGGTTTGAAATCTTGCCCACCAGGTGATATTTGCCGTGCTCCCTTTCCACTCACTGGGGCTTTGGTTCCCATGCCCCCTTACCAATCACAGGAGTCCTGGTTCCCACGTTTCCTTTCAATTTACCTCGTTCACTTGGAAGATTTATTATCTAATGTGGAATCTCTAAAAAGAGTGAATTAAAGAAGTGTTGAGGTATTCATAGCATAGTCAGGAAAATCTGCAAATCTGGGTAGCAAAAAAGCCCCAGGCATGCTGGATTATCAGAGTTCTATACAAATATCAATAGCATTGGAAGTTTATTGTAAAGACATCAAATTTGGAGGTCCAAAAACAGAATTACTCCCAATTGGATAATTATTCCCAAATTAAAACAAGTAATGTTTCTGAGAAGTAGAGATAATGTGACAAACTACTTTATGTGCACATTTAATGTTAATGTATTTTTTCCAGACTTAGGAAAGTGTGGCAGAAAAGGAAGTGTACAGTGAAAAATGGTTATCTGACAATTTCACATGGAACCGTAAGTTTACAAAAAGTTGTATTTTATTCCATTGAAAATGGAGATTTTCTTCGAAATCAGCTATTTTTCTATTCAGTGCAGATGTTTCTTAAAAAAGCGAACTGTTCTCTTTTAAAAGGAGCAGATTTCAGACTTGTAATTTAGCAGCCTAAAGGAATGAATTTCAACCGTCTTGCCAAGTACTGTAAGGTTAGCTATCAAAAAAATACGTACTATTCAAAATGCTCTCTGATAGCTTGGTTGAAAGTTTGGTTTTATACTTTGCCTTCTTTTACTCTGTATTGAAACTATGGATAGTAATATTGAGTGGTATGCAGTAATGGAATTAATTTGATTGTATATATATTGTATAATAAAATGCTGTCATTTTCTGTTCTGAGTGGTGGATACTACTGTACAGTAGATGTGCTAGTGTTACCAAAGTTTTGTCTAAATGTTTTCAATCATTTTTGATTTTCTTATAGGTTAATAGACCACCAGCAAAACTCAATCTACTTACATGTCAAGTGAAAGCAAATCCTGAAGAGAGAAAATGTTTTGATCTAATATCACGTATGTTTCTGGATATTTTAAAAAGCGCTTAATTGCTTAAACGAAAACGGCAAGGGCCTAATCACTTCTGTGGATGGTTAATTTAGGTTCACAGATGTGCAAAACTATAGATAGTACAAAATATTAAAATATAAATATGCAAAACGTGTTATAAATTTAATTGAAACTTGAAAATAATAGGATTTTCCTTATTAAAACCGATCAACTTTTCTGCCATATTCCTCCATTCCCTCCATATGCATGTCCCAATCTGAAAGAGTCTTAAATTCCACAATCGTATCTGTTTCTACCACTACCCCTTGCAGCACCTTACAGGCATCTACCACTGAGCAAAAAAACTTCCCCGCACGCTTCCTTTACATTCTTCCCCCTCTCATCTCAAAGTTATGTCCTCGAGTATTTCACATTTCCACCCTGGGAAAAAGATACTGATTGTCTACCCTATCTATGTCTCACCTCAATTTAGAAACTTCTATCAGACTTCCCTATAAGCCTTTGGCGCACCAAAGAAAACAAAGCATAGATCGGAACAACACAGCAACAGCCCCTTCGGCCCATGGTCTGTGCCAATCATAATGACAAGTTAACCTCCTCTGCCTGCACATGATCCAGATGCCGCCATTGCCTGCATATGCATGTGCCTATCTCAAAACAACTAAAACGCCACTATTGTATCTGCTTCCATCACTACCCTTGGCAGACCATGCCAGGCACACATCACTCGTTCTGCAACAACAACAAAAAAACGGCCTGCACATCTCTTTTAAACTTTCCCCACTGACAAAGCTATGCCCTCTAGTCTTTGGCTATCCTATATATGTCCTCAAGTGACTGTATTTCCTATCCATTTCTCTCATAGTTTTAGATACTTCTATTAAGGCTGCCCTCAATCTGTGATGCTCCAGAGAAAACATTCCAAGTTTGTCCAACCTCTAGCTAATATCCAGAAGAATGCTGTCTGGATATCCTCTTATCCAAGCAGCATTCTTCTGCACTCTTTCTAAAACCTCAACATCCTTCCTGAAAGAGACGATCAAAACCGCACAATATTCCAAATTCAGCCGAACCAAAGCTTTATAAAGCTGCAATATAATTTCCTGACTCTTATACACAATGCCATGTCTGATGAGGGCATGCATGCCATATGCCACCTTTACCACTCTATCTATTGTGTTACCACTTTCAGGAACTAATGGACTTGGACTCCAAGATCCCTTTGTACATTAGCACAGTTGATCCTGAATTAACTGATACCTTTCCCCTTATGGTGATACCTTTTGGTGACTTCTCACCAAAGTTCAACACCACATACTTCCCTTGGTTAAACTTCATTGGATTTCTCATGCGGTTTTGTAGCTGATTTATATCTTGCTGTATCGATTAATAATGATTGTAATGGAAGTTTTTGTAGAAAGTTATTAGGAAGATATTTTGGAAAGATTTTACAAAGTTAATTTTGTGACTTTGTAAAGTTAACAAGATATTTTAAAGAAAGTCAAAATTCTTTTAGTATTTTATGCTAATATCACAGAGTCTGTCTTTCAAAACTCAGATCAGTGTATGAAAGTAGCTTTTCTGATTTCCAATGGTTGGAGTACTAAAATGATGGTGCATCTTCTTGTTTAGATGATAGAACATATCATTTTCAAGTGGACGATGAACAGGAATGCCAAGTGTAAGTTTTACAAATACTAATGAAAACACTTAACAGTTGAAGAATTGTTCATCATCATCTTTTTGTAGCAAAGAATTATTTCTATTTTGTAAATTGTCTTTCATGAGTTAGTATTCCTTTGGGATCAGTACGATGGTGATAAAGAATTTAAAGCTTATTATGTCGTCAAGTTGTGAATTACTAATTAAATTTTAAAATGTGTAAAATCTTGCAAAAGATTTAGGTTTATTATTATTATCACCTGTAGCGAGATACCGCAAAAAGCTTTGTCTTGATTGCTCTCCAAACGGATCATGTACACATACAAAAATATAATCAAGTCAAGCTCAATTTTAATTTATTTTTAGAGATACAGTGTGGAAACAAGCCCTCTGGCTCTGTGCTGACCACCGATCACCCTTACAGTAGTTGTTTGCTATCCTAATTTCACAACCTACATACTAGGGGCAATTTACATAACTCAATTAACCGGCAAAGCTGCATATATTTTGAATGTGGGAGGAAACCGGAACACCTGGAGAAATCCCATGGGGATAGGGTAATGTACAAACTCTGTACAGACAGCACCCATAGTTGGGATTGAATCCGGGTCTCTGGCGCTGTAAGGCACCAAATCTACTGCTGTGCCGCCCCAAGTACAATAGACATGGAGCAAAAGATAGCAGAATATAGTTCTCGACACTGTAGCACATCAGCTTCATTGAAAAAGTCCAATGTCCACAATGGGGTAGATTTGAATGAAGCTAAATGGATGGTCCTACACATTAACTGACATATTCAAACTTATGTTTGTGTTAGATCGGCCTAGTATCAAAAGTGGAGAGACTGTTATTTGTGGTTTTCAGGATTGACTTGCATTCATTTTAATGGATGACCTTTTCCCTTTATGAGCAAGATGAATGTTTTTGCCTCAAGATGGCACATATGATCAATGTGAATATGGGAAGAAATATTGATGAGATATTGATAAGTAGAAATTGTATGACGACCTATAATGTATTTGTTAACCGCAAACTCACTATCTGTAGCCACATGTACTTGCATAGTCGGATGTATTTTACTAGCATTGTTGTTAACATTCCACTTTCCTCTAGAGGTCTCTCCTTTGTTGTCCAGGAAATCCTGTTTACCATGAGCTGGATTGCATATGATATCTTGTGCTGACAACTAATGAAATATCAATAGACACTACGGGTTGGAGCTGTGGTCAGGAACCTGGGCTGTGTGTTTTTATTGGAGACACAGGAGACTGCAGAGTGCAGTAAAAAAAACAAAGTGCAGGAAGAATTCAGTGTGTAGAAAGGAACTGCAGCTGCTGGTATATACCAAAGATAGACGCAAAGTGCTGGAGTAACTCAACGGGTCAAGCAGCATCTGAGGAGATAAAGATTGGGTGATATTTCGGGTTTTCAAGGCATGATTTTTAATAGATAAATTAAAGTAACATCTACGTTGATAATTGCTGCAGGAGCTGGGATTCAGAGTGTGAGCCAGGCATACACTTGGATCTGGGGTCGGGACCACTGGGCGAACATAAGTAGGCTTGCTGCCAGAGTTGGCATCAGGAGTGAGAAACGTTGTGCTGACAGCTTTCCTTTTGGCTACTTCAGTACTCGCTACTGCCTATCAGCTGTTGTGGTGGTGCGAGAATCAGAAACTAGTCAGTCTCCTCCCTGAGGTAACTCAAAAGGATATGGAACTCATTTTGACAAGCTGAAACTTGCAAGCAGAAGCTCAAAAGTTGAAATCTACAAAAAAGCTCTTGTATCTATGAAGGCGTTGACCATTGATCGCCATTGCAGCCTTTTGTGTCGTCATCAAACGACTTCAGAAATATCTATGATTTTTTTTTCTTGTCCATGGGAAGTCTCTGACTATATCCTTCATGAATAATAAAGACGGTGTGATTATGTCTTCATCAACTACCTAACAGTCTGAGGAATTTTTAAAGACAACACATTTGCTTAGATTTTAGGTTTTGGGTCGCATAACATCTCTAAGTTAGAAAACAGTTATGCTTTAGTAACACAATACTGTTCAATTAAAATACTATTTTTTATTTTTGTGCATGGCTGCCTAAATTGCTATGAAAACTAATGGGAAATATAACTTAAATCATTGATGCAAAGACAGTGACCGTAGTATATTAAATTGAATTCTCATTATTTAATATTCATATGTTAGGAACTTCTTTTGGATGTGAGTTTAAAAAAAAAAAAATTATTCATGGGGTGTGTGCATTATTGACAATGTGCATAGTGAAATCTTCCCATAGTACAAACGGTTAAAAGTTCCTGTATTTTATCTCATCAGTGATGTAGGATTGGCTATTTATTGTGTGTGACAAAGTATGTTAGGGTGGTAATACTCCTGCACGCTCTTGTTCTTCTTGGTGTTGGAGATGGTGGGTTTGGGAGATGTAGTCGATGAAAATTTAATGAGTTGTTGCAGGTCATCTTGTAGGTGGTGCACCCACACTACGGGTGTAAAGAGGGAGCAGTTTTCCAATCAATGGCCGTTTGTCTAAAATGGTGTTGAGCGTCTTGAATGTTTATGAAGCTGATTAAACCAGGCAAATGGATAATATTCAGTTGCACTTTTGACTTGTGCTTTGTAGATAGTGAATTGACTTGGGGAAGAGATGAGCCACTTGCAACAGGATGCACATCTTCTGACCTACTCTTGGAATTTATGTGGCTGGCACATTTGCGATCCCAACGTGTTCAGAATGGGGAATCTGTTAATGGCAATTCCATCAAATGTCAAAAAAAATTCCCACGTTTGAGACATCACAATCTGAAACTTGCCTGCAGCAAAACTCATTTGCCATTTATTAGGTTATCAGAATATTAATGAGTGTAGTGCAACCAGAGAATCATTAACTTCATTGGGTAAATCTTGTGGGTCTGGTGCAAACGTTCTGGATTTGCTGTTCACAACCACCTTGCCAGTTCTTGAATAGTCTTTCATGCCGTCCCAAAGCATCGTGAACTGCAGCAGCATGGTTTGAACATTGGCACAGTCTCTTGGGTCTAGGAGGAAGTGAATAGCCATTGATGAATTGGTTAAATATAGTTAGGCCTGGGTCAATCTGCAGCCGTACAATGGTCATTGAAGTCTGTGAAGTCTCAGACCCTGTGCCAGGACTGACTTGGCTCAGGATCCAATGGTCGTCTGAGCCTTGTGAACTAACAAATGCGAATCTGTCAACAGGTTTGAGATGTCGTGTTAGACACCAGGTACAGGGAGGTCCTGAGCTAGTCATGATACAAAATAATTATACACTCTATTTGGAACAACTGGCATTTACCAGCAGTCTGTGGCATTTAGCAAGGAGTAATCTGGAGTTACTAGTGAACATCCAGACTTCTGATCTTTTGATGGAAGAAAGGCTTCATTAATGAAGCAATTAAATTTGATTAGGCCTGAGTCACTGCTTTCAGAAATGCGTGTTTGAGAAAAGTCATCTTTGTTTTGTGCTAGACATTGTGTCACCTCAATGCACAGTCTTTGTCCCTTAAATTTCCATTGACTTCAAAGATACAATATTTAGTCAGATGCTGTCTTGATGCCAACGGTGGTCACTTTCACTCCCTCTGGAATTCTGTCCATGTTTGGACAAACGCTGTAAAAAAAAGTTGTGTAATTGAGCAGAATGTTAACAAAGCACTGGTAAGATGATTGTTATTGAGTAAGTGTCAGTTAAAAATGCTGTTAATTACACTTTTCACCCCTTTAGTGATGATCGAGAGGACACTGGGTTGGTAATTGGCTTGTTTAGACGTCCTATTTGAGTGGATATGATCTACCTGGTTGATTATCTGCTTGACTGGTTTACTGCCAGTGCTGTTGTTGCACTGCTAACGGCAGGTGTGGATCTAAAGTAAACCTCTTCAGCTCTGCACTTTGGATGTTTAAAGGACCAGACAACTCAGCTGTCCCTTGATATCAAGTGAATTAATATAATTTTCTGTATCTGGCTTCTCTAGGAGGAAGTCTATATGGATCACAAAAGTGACACATCTGACTTTATATGATTGCAAATGACTTGCTTTGTGCTAGGTTCTACTGTCACTGAGATATTGGAGTAGCCATATTCTAAGATGTGTCATTTTCAAACCACAGGAGTGGATGTGGCAGGGCTGTGGAGTTTTAATTTGATTGTTGGACTGAGGAATTTCCTAGATCTGTCCATCACACACTGCTTCTGCTTGTTAATATGCTTTTTAGCTTTATATTGCAGCTTCACCACATGAGCACCTTGTATTTAGATATGCCTGCTGTTACTCTTAGCATGGAATTCTGCTGCTGATTAATGGCCCATGTCTCCATTTGGATGCCTGGTTTGAGCTAGTAAATGTGGTCAAAATCTGTGGTGTTAGCAAATAACATCGAGGGTATAGGATATACATCATTGCCACAGAATGAGGTGGTTACTCCTGTGATGTTCATTTTGTGGACCATTGCATCTCCAGCTGGTGAATTAGTGAGAATCTGCAGGATCTTTCCATGTGTTGCTTCTCCCATCAGGTATCCAGCCCTGTCAACAGTGGTGCTTCACAGAGCATAATCTTTGTCTTTGTTCAGTTCTTCCCAGTGATATTCAACATGAACAGTATTGATTAATCACCAAGGGAACAACTCACAAGATGATGATCTGTAGCAGGTTCTTTACACACATTTGATATGATGCCACATGACTGTCAAGGACGAGTGAACCAGATTATTTTTATAACCACACTAGACCAAGTGGAACCGTTGGGCCCAAACCTCCTGCATTGATGCAGGACCCTCTCCTCCCCCCTCCCCCCTCCCCATCTCCCCCGCTCCCCATCTCCCCCGCTCCCCATCTCCCCTCCTCCCCATCTCCCCTCCTCCCCATCTCCCCTCCTCCCCATCTCCCCTCCTCTCCATCTCCCCTCCTCCCCATCTCCCCTCCTCCCCATCTCCCCTCCTCCCCATCTCCCCTCCTCCCCATCTCCCCTCCTCCCCATCTCCCCTCCTCCCCATCTCCCCTCCTCCCCATCTCCCCCTCCCCCCACTCCATCTCCATCAACCCCCCTTATCCTCCCTCCTCCTCCCCCCCTCCCTCCCTAGGAGATAGATTTAAACTTTAAAATGTGAATAACTTTAAAAATATAACCAATTTCAATTAAACGTCTTCCATTAGCACCAAAGGGACCACGCTGAGTACGGTGGGCCTAAAATTGTTGCGCTATCGTGCACCGTTTTGGCTGTAGTTCAGGAACAACAAACAAACAAACAAACAAACAAACAAACAAGGGCTGAATGGCCTACTCCTGCACCTATTGTCTATTGTCTATTGTCTATTCCAGAAGTTTTTTGGGCATCATTACAAGTTGTAGAATTTTGTTTAATTCACTGTCTTTGAATTTGTGCTTCTGTATCATTAAGATTTGGCTCTAGATTACTACTTCAGCACTAAACCACCGTTCTTTGCATCAGCCTTCTAATAATAGCAGCCACAGCTTTTTCAATGACTTAAGTCCTTCATCTCTGGATCCATTCCAGTGCATTGTTTCTACATCCTCTCCAAGGGCATTTCATCCTTCCTAAATTGCAGTGACCACAAAGGTTACTTTCCACTAAGCCAGTGAACAGATATATTTAATGGAGGGAAAAGGAATCACATGTTTGCTGAGTCAAAGAACAGAATATTATCAAAGTTCTGGAAAATTTAACACTGCATATTTTCACAATAGTATGAAGCAATTACAACAAATAATTTCTTTACCTTCTCACTAGCAATCATGCATGTGATTTGTGTTATTACACTTTTGCACAGAAGATTCCATTTTAAATCAGATGTACAAAAGACGCAATCTTGGAAGAAAGAGCTTTCACATATCGGGAAATTGCAGATTAAAGATGCAATAAGATCCTAGATAACCAGGTCTGGGTAGAGATTAGTTAGTGAGCCAAGATTAAATGGAAGTTGCAGTAGAAACAGGAACTATGGCTTAACTGATCATGCTGATAAGCTGCAACAACGCATTTCCAATATTCCTTTGTCAGATTCTATCTGCAAGTCCTTCAATTCTTTTTCGCCTTAATGTAATGTGAAAGTGAATATCTATTTGGAAACCTGATATCATCTGGAAAGGGGAGATTAATTGGTGGTTTGTTGACATTATAATAGGATTGAAAGATCATAATCAATACTTAGAATGGACTGAGAAACAAATGTACTCACCTTGAAACAGAAATCATAAATCTTAATCAAAGAAAATGTCAAAAAAATAGTTTTGTCAATGGCATTAACTATGAATTGCAGTCGTTTAAACCAAACGCAAGTCATGCTTTTACATGAGTGGCTGGATTAATTGTTAAATTTTGGTTAATCTTATTCAAATAAAATTAATAAAAATGATTAGATTTGGTTAATCGCTAGATTTTCACAGATGTTGTCGATAACAATGTTGCAATGTGGATGTTACACCATTTGTTCCTCCAAATTGCTATTCATATACTGGAGAGTAAAACTAGCCTTTTTATAAATGATATGTCAAATCATTTGCTTATTTGTCTAATAATCACGCAACTTTATTGTGCTCATCAACTCTTCTTATTATGGAAACGCTTGCTGAGGCTTTAAAAGAACATTTGCTCAACAAAACAATATTATACTGTATACTCCAAATACCAGAGGATGCATGATGTATGTTATATTTTAGCCATTTGAATGGTGAGAATTACAAACAGCTTAAAAAAAATAATTAACATCGTCAAACTTGTGCTTGAGATTCAATAATTTAGCCGTTTTTCTAGGAAGCAGTTTTTTCAAATGCATGCTTTGCATCTTCATTTCTATTCTATAGTTGGATGTCCGTTTTGCAGAACAGTAAAGAAGAGGCTTTGAACAATGCTTTTAAGGGAGACCATAACACAGGAGAAAATAACATTGTCCAGGAGTTAACAAAGTCAATTATTGTGGAGGTGCAACGGATGACGGGAAATGACGTTTGCTGTGACTGCAGAGCACCAGGTACTTTGCATTGACAATTTAATGTTAAAAGGGAATGTCATTGATTACCATGATTTGATTTTACTTTTCATTCTAATCTACCTTATTTTATGTACATCTACACTGCTATATTCTGTTTTAAAACCTATTTATCAATGGGGGGAAAAGGGGTTGGGGGCTAGAGAGTTTCAGACCAGCAATAACAAAGTTATCTTTCCCCACAGCATTATTAAAAGTAAAGTTCTTTTTAATAACTAAGTTTATTTTTTGTTATCACAAGCTAAAAATACTAAACGCTGAATGTTACATTGTTTAGTAGAAAAGTATTGTACAAGTTTCAATAGAAACGATGGCATGTCATTTTCTATGGCCTCTTGTGGTGAAAGTAGCTATTATGTTCTTAAATTGCAATGGTGTCAGTTTACTGCAGTGAGGTTACATGGAAACATTTTTTTCGCCCCAAGACAGATTTTTTTTGCTGCTTGCCAGTTCCCAAAGTAACTTTTAAATTATTCTCTAGTTCGGGATTGAAATTACACTATAATCATTTAGGGCCTATTATAACTAAATGGTGTTTTAATTATTTCATCAATGGCATTATCTTCAATTTATCGATCGTGTAATATTCAATTCACGTTGTGGAAACTATAAGTTACAGTAGAACTACCTGGATTTTGGGCTCTGAATGTGGCACTGTTTTAAGGTTGTAATTAAAGTGATTAATTCACAAAATGCTGGAGTAACTCAGCAGGTCAGGCAGCATCTCGGGAGAGGAGGAATGGGTGACGTTTCGGGTCGAGACCCTTCTTCAGTCTGAAGAAGGGTCTCGACCCGAAACGTCACCCATTCCTCCTCTCCCGAGATGCTGCCTGACCTGCTGAGTTACTCCAGCATTTTGTGAATAAATCGATTTGTACCAGCATCTGCAGTTATTTTCTTATACTATCAAACTATAGAGGCACAGTACAATGCACAATAATTAATTTATTTAAGGAGATAATGTTAATCAGATCGGAGAACTGAAAATCGCAAAACAATCTCTAACATCTATTTCAAATAATACCCAGCGTGTGCACCCCTTATTTCTCATCTTCAGGGTCACTTTTTGCTCACTGGTTTAAAGTTACCCATTTTGAACCAACAATGTCAATGAACCAACAATGGCTGGTATATGAAGTATGTTAAATATTACAAATTTATTGCATGCGGCTGCTGAAAATCTAAATAATAATGCTCTATTTTTAGCTTGATTGTTACATTTTATTTTGTAGATCCAACATGGCTGTCTACTAATTTGGGAATTCTAACGTGCATTGAGTGCTCTGGGATTCACAGAGAGCTGGGAGTTCATTATTCCAGAATACAATCCCTTACGTTAGATGTATTAGGAACATCTGAACTCTTGGTAAGTCCCTTTTAGTTAAGAATTTCATTTTGAATTCAAATGAAATTTCTACAAAAATTACAATGTGTTGTTAGTAAAAGTTGTTGCCCTGCACTTCTTGCATGTTGGTGACATTACAGTGCCCTCCATAATGCTCGGGACAAAGACCCATCATTTATTTATTTGCCTCTGTACTCCACAATTTGAGATTTGTAATAGAAAAAAAATCAAATGTGGTTAAAGTGCACATTGTCAGATTTTAATAAAGGCCATTTTGGTTTCACCATGTAGAAATTACAGCAGTGTTTATATATAGTCCCCCCATTTCAGGGCACCATAATGTTTGGCTTCACAGGTTTGTAATTGCTCAGGTGTGTTTAAATGCCTCCTTAATGCAGGTATAAGAGAGCTCTCAGCACCTAGTCTTTCCTCCAGTCTTTTCATCACCTTTGGAAACTTTTATTGCTGTTTATCAACATGAGGACCAAAGTTATGCCAATGAAAGTCAAAGAAGCCAATACGAGTTTGAAAAACAAGAATAAAACTGTTAGAGACATCAGCCAAACCTTGGGCTTACCAAAATCAACTGTTTGTAACATCATTAAGAAGAAAGTGAGCACTGGTGAGCTTACTAATTGCAAAGGGACTGGCAGGCCAAGAATGATCTCCACAGATGATGACAGAAGAATTATCTGTAATAAAGATAAATCCTCAAACACCTGTCCAACAGATCAGAAACACTCTTCAGGAGTCAGGAGTGGATTTGTCAATGACCACTGTCCGCAGAAGACTTCATGAACAGAAATACAGAGGCTACACTGCAAGATGCAAACCACTGGTTAGCTGCAAAAATAGGATGACCAGGTTACAGTTTGCCAAGAAGTACTTAAAAGAGCAACCACAGTCCTGGAGAAAGGTCTTGTGGACAGATGACACGAAGATTAACTTATATCAGAGTGATGGCAAGAGCATGGTATGGAGGAGAGAAGGAACTGCCCAAGATCCAAAGCATACCACCTCATCTGTGAAACACAGTGGTGGGGGTATTTTGGCCTGGGCATGTATGGCTGCTGAAGGTACTGGCTCACTTATCTTCATTGATGATACAACTGCTGATGGTGGTAGCATAATAAATTCTGAAGTGTCTGTCACATCCTATCTGCTCAAGTTCAAACAAATCCGTCAAAACTCATTGGCCGGTGGTTCATTCTACAGCAAGACAATGATCCCAAACATTCAAGATTCAAGATTCAAGATAGCTTTATTTGTCATCCAATATTGGACGAAATTCAGTAACCCACAGTCCAACAATAAAAGCATTAAATAGGCATTAAAATTACACAACCCCAAAAACACACAAAAAAAGAAACATCCATCAAAGAAACATCCATCACAGTGAGTCTCCTCCAGTCCTCTCCTCACTGTAATGGAAGGCCACAATGTCTTTCCCATCTCCTGCTGTCCTCTCCCGCAGTCAGGTTGTTGTGGTTGCAGGCCGCGCCGGACGGTCCGCAGCGGGCCGAGCCCAAGGCGAGTCCCAGCCGCTCCCGCAGCCTCCGAAGACGGCCGGCTCCGCTGATGATAAGTCCGATCCGGGGCGGGCGAACACGCTGCTGCTGCCGCTGTTGCTGCACGTCGGGGCGGTCGTGGCTCCCGACATTGAAGCCCCCGCCCAGCAGAGAAATATCCCGCGGTCTATCTTAGGCCGCGCCGGACGGTGAAATGTCCGCGCCCCAAGCCCCGCGATCCGCTGCCGGAGCTCCCGATGTCGGCATCCACGCAGCCCGAGCCTAAGGCGAGTCGCAGCCGCTCCCGCAGCCTCCGAGGACGGCCGGCTCCGCTGATGGTAAGTCCGATCCGCGGGCTCTGCGAACCGGAGCCCTGGAAGGCGCCAGCTCTAGGAATTGGGCCGATGGTAGGCCGCAGCAGGAACGGAGACACCACCCAGAAAACAAAGGTCGGGTCTCCGTTCGGAAGGGACACCTATTTACAATTTTACAGTTCCCCCCTCCCCCCCACATACACACATAGTACACAAACACAAAAACACGACATCACAACTACAATTAAGACAAAAAAACAACAAAAACACAAAGACAAATGGACCGCAGGTAAGCCGCAGCTGCTATGGCAGCGCCGCCATTCTGGAACATACTGCTAAAGCAACAAAGGAAGTTTTTCAAAGCTAAAAATGGGCAATTCTTGAGTGGCCAAGTCAATCACCCGATCTGAACCCAATTGAGCATGTCTTTTATATGTTGAAGAGAAAACTGAAGGGGACTAGCCCCCAAAGCAAGCATAAGCTAAAGATGGCTGCAATACAGGCCTGGCAGAGCATCACCAGAGAAGACACCCAGCAACAGGTGATGTCCACGAATCGCAGACTTCAAGCAGTCATTGCATGCAAAGGGTATGCAACAAAATACTAAACATGACTACTTTCATTGACATGACATTGCTGTGTCCCAAACATTGTGGTGCACTAAAATGGGGGGACTATGCATAAACACTGCTGTAATTTTTGTACATGGTGAAACCAAAATGTATAAAAATGGCCTTTATTTAAATCTGACAATGTGCACTTTAACCACATGTGATTTTTTTCTATTACAAATCTCAAATTGCGGCGTACAGAGGCAAATAAATAAATGATGGGTCTTTGTCCCAAACATTATGGCGGGCACTGTATATAAACGTTCATGATGTAATTCTGGAAGAGGGTTAGAAATCATACGAATGGCAAAGCACTTAAATTAAATTAAGATAATGTATTATAAAACTGGTAAGGCCATCATAAAAAATAAGGAAGATAGACACAAAAAGCTGGAGTAACTCAGTGGGACAGGTAGCATCTCTGGTGTGAACGAATGGGTGTTGTTTTGGGTCGAGACCGTTCTTCAGACTGGTTAGGGTTAAACCAGCATCTGCAGTTCCTTCTTACACATAACAATAAGGAAGACTTGTTTTGTCACAAATATTTTCTTTAAAAAAAATTGTTCCAAAACAATAATTCTGTAAATGATAGGAATGTTATTGCCCAAGGACCGGTGGGTGGGGTCAATTTTTAAAAATTAATTAAATTAAAATAGTTGAAAACATTAGCGACGCAGTGGTGCTGGTTTCCGACGGGCACGATCAATTTAGAATGTTGAATTTCCTTTGTCTGAAGCATCACCATGAACCTGATCCCCTTTGGTTATAATGAAGGCATTAGCCTTGTGTAACTCTTGTGATAACTTGAGGACAAACTGAGGAGACTGATGAGTTGATTAAGGACGAGTTTTACAATTTTTCCATGTCAACAACCCAGAGTGCAAATCTGAAAATTTTCTTGGAGATTTTGTTGCTGTCCTGGAGCGTGTAGTTATTGAAAAATCAAACCATAGTACTCATGGGAAGGTAGTACAAAATGACAGTAATCATTCTCTTAAATTCTTTTACCATTTTAGGATTTTGCTGATGGGTGACACAATGGCACAGCGAGTGTAACCGCTACCTCATGGCACCACTAACTCAGATTTAATTCTAACTTTTACCTTTCTGTGTAAACTTTACATGTTCTCCATGTGGGTTTCCTCTAGATGCTCTGGTTTCCTCCCACATCACAAAACCAAATGGGTTAGTAGGTTAATTGGCTATGTAAATTGACTCGAGTGTGTAGGTAAATGGTGGGATTTGTGAGGGGAGGGGGAGGGGGAGTAGTATTTGATGGGAATTAGCGGAGAATATAAAGGGTTAAGATAGGGTTAGCGTAGAAATATGTGCTTGATGGTCGTTGGTGGATGTTGATGGCGGCCAAAATAATTTCTTAACTTTCTTGGCAGTTTTAATTTAAATAATTGACTAGCTGAATATGTTAGGCTAATTGAATATTGTTATTTTTGACAGCTAGCTAAGAACATTGGGAATGCAGCATTTAATGAGATCATGGAAGCTGGTTTGTCATTAGATGGAACAGTCAAACCTAATCCAAACAGTGACATGTAAGTACACATTTGGTTTCCTGTTCATCGTGGAAAGAGACACAGCAAGTATGAATCTTCTGAATTTTAAAGCTCTGTCAATTTAAATGTGAGAGTGTTTAAAAAAAAATATCCTTTTTTGTGTTGTTATTAAAATATACTGATATTGTCGTGAAAATCATGTGATTGGAGTAGAATGAGGCCATTCGGCCCATCGTCTACTTCACCATTCAATCATGGCTGATCTATCTCTCCCTCCTAACCCTGCCTTCTCTCCATGATCTCTGACACCCGTACTAATCAAGATTCTATCTACTGCTTAAATATATCCATTGACTTTGCCTCCACAGCCTTCTGTGTCAAAGAATTCCACAGATTCACCACCCTCTGACTAAAGAAATTCCTCCTCATCTCCTTCCTAAAAGAAAGACCTTTAATTCTGAGACTATGACCTCTAGCCCTAGGCTCTCCCACTAGTGGAAACATTGTCTCCACATCCCCTCTATTCAAGCCTTTCACTATTCTGTATGTTTCAATGAGGTCCCCCTCATTCTAAAATATAAAATAATAAAATATATTTTCATTCAGTGTAGCTACTTACGCATGACAGTGGTATGGACAGGGCAAGACAGACTTTACCTCATACTATCCCAGCTAAATTTAAAATGAAGTTATTGTTGTTTCTGGTAAAGGAGTCATAGAAAAAAAAATGGGTGCAGGAGTAGCCAATCGACCCTTCGAGCCAGCACCGCCATTCAATATGATCATGGCTGATCATCTAAAATCAGTACCCCGTCCAGCTTTTCCCCCATATCCCTTGACTCCTTTAGCCCGAAGAGCTAAATCTAACTTTCTTGAAAACATCTAGTGAATTGGCCTCCACTGCCTTCTGTGGCAGAGAATTCCACAGATTCACAACTCTCTGGGTGAAAATGTTTTTCCTCATCTCAGTCCTAAATGGCCTATCCCTTATTCTTAAACTGTGACCCCTGGTTCTGGACTCCCCCAACATCGGGAACATTTTTCCTGCAAATAGCCTGTCTAATCCTTTAAGAATTTAATATGTTTCTATAAGAGCTCCTCTCATCCTTCTAAATTCCAGTGAATACAAGCCCAGTCGACCCATTCTTTCATTATATGTCAGTCCCGCCATCCTGGGAATTAACCTGATGAACCTACGCTGCACTCCCTCAATAGCAATAATGTCCTTGCTCAAATTAGGAGACCAATACTCCAGGTGCGGTCTCACCAAGGCCCTGTACAACTGCAGTAGGACCTCCTTGCTCGTAAACTCTCATCCTCTCGCAATGAAGGCCAATATTCCATTTGCTTTCTTCACTGCCTGCTGTACCTGCATGCTTACCAGACATTTGTTATTATTAATATGTTGTGAGCAGTACCTTAATGTATTCCATAGCCGATAAGCAGGTTCAAATCAACACTCTTGTACAAGACTGAGGGAGTGATGCATCACTAAACTCCCGGTTAATGGAGATTTACTACAGCAAATGCGGTTATTTTATTTAAAGATCGACATTTGCACAAATAAGGAGTCCAGTTATTTTTTATTAAAGCATCATTCAGTTTTGAATAAGTAGTCTTCTACCTCTTGTCATTGATATCAAATTAGGGTTATTCATAGAAAATTTATTCTTCCGACAGGGTTGCCCGAAAGGACTACATTACTGCCAAATACATAGAACGGAAGTATTCACGGAAAAGGTCCACTGATAATGCTGCCAAACTTAGCTGTTTGTGTGATGCAATCAAGTCAAGAGACATTTTTGCACTAATTCAGGTGTATGCTGATGGTGTCGATCTCACTGACCCAATACCTTTGGCGAATGGACATGTAAGATTTAATTGTGGCACAAAGCATTATAAATCACTCCAGTATAAAAGAGAATATGCTAATGTGAATGCATGTTTGAAATGGTTTAAAGAAAATGTGTAATTTATTATGAGTTAATGCTGAAGGGAATTCATAGATTTCATGTGTGGATTTCCAAAAGGCATTCATAAAATATTGGGCAGGAAAATTGAGACCCGTGGAGCATTGACTAGTTGCAGATTGAATAAGAAATTAGAATAAGAAATGAATGGCTGGGCTTTAAAAGATATTTGAGAAAAAATGGGATATGAATAAATATTTGAGAATGGTGAGGCAAGTTGAGGAAGAGATGCATGGAACCAGTAGGATTCAGACCTTTATAAATAAAGGCTTGGAGCACAACAGCGGTGGTGGTTTTAGAGTGTATATCGGGCATTGATTGGGTCTTAACTGGAGTATTGCATCTGATTCCGATTGTCACACATTTTATTGCATGTATGTCTAGAGACTGTAGAATTGATTGATGTGATTTTTGTGGGGAGAAGGCAAGAGAATGTTGTTAGGAGGGAGAGATAGATCAGCCATGATTGAATGGTGGAGTAGACTTGATGCGCCGAATGGCCTAATTCTGCTCCTATCACATGAACATGTAGGAAAATAACGGCATATGCTGGTACATATCAAAGGTATCACAAAATGCTGGAGTAACTCAGCGGCCCAGGCAGCATCTCAGTAGAGAAGGAATGGGTGACATTTCGGGTCGAGACCCTTCAGACTGATGTCAGGGGAGGGGGCGGGACAAAGAAAGGATGTAATTGGAGACAGGAAGACTGGGAGAAATGGGGAGGGGAAAGAGAGGGACAGAGGAGCTATCTAAAGTTAGAGAAATCATTGTTCATACGCTGGGGTGTAAGCTGCCTAAGCGACATATGAGGTGATGTTCCACCAATTTGCGGTGGGCCTCACTATGACAATGGAGGAGGCCCATGACAGAAAGGTCAGACTGAGTGGGAGGGGGAGTTGAAGTGCTGAGCCACCGGGAGATCAGGTTGGTTAAGACGGACTGAGCGAAGGTGTTGAGCGAAACGATCGCCGAGCCTGCGTTTGGTCTCGTCGATGTCGAGAAGTTGACATCTGGATCAGCGGATAGATGAAGTTGGAGAAGGTGCAGGTGAACTTCTGCCTCACCTGGAAAGACTGTTTGGGTCCTTGGATGGAGCCGAGGGGGAAGATAAAGGGACAGGTGTTGCATCTCCTGCGGTTGCAGGGGAAAGTACCTAGGGAGGGGGTGGTTTGGGTGGGAAGGGACAAGTGGGCCAGGGAGTTACGGAGGGAATGGTCTCTGCGGAACACAGAAGGGGGAGGAGATGGAAAGATGTGGCCAGTAGTGGGATCCCGTTGGAGGTGATTGAAATGTTGGAGGATAATTTGTTGTATACGCTGGCTGATGGGGTGGAAGGTGAGGACAAGAGGGACTCTATCCTTGTTACGAATGGGGAGAGGAGGAGCAAGAGCGGAGCTGCGGGATGTAGAGGAGGCCCTAGTGAGAGCTTCATCTATAATGGAAGAGGGGAAGCCCCGTTTCCTAAAGAACGAGGACATCTCTGATGCCCCAGTGTGAAACACCTCATCCTGGGCGCAGATGCAGCGTAGATGGTGGAGTTGGGAGTAGGGGAACATTTTTTTTACAGGAGACAGGGTGGGAAGAAGTGTAGTCTAGATAGCTGTGGGAGTCAGTAGGTTTGTAGTAGATGTCGGTCACTAGTCCGTCTCCTGTGATGGAGATGGTGAGATCCAGAAACGGTAGGGAGATGTCGGAGATGATCCAAGTATATTTAAGAGCAGGGTGGAAATTAGTGGTGAAATACATGAAGTCAGTGAGTTCTGCAAGGGGACAAGAGGTAGCACCAATGCAGCCGTCAATGTAGCGGAGGTGGAGTTCGAAACTTATGATTGGTTTACAAGATGAGAAAATTTAGCCACAAGGCTAGATTAGAGAAGTTAGGGTTCTCCTTGGAGCGAAGAAGGTTGAGAGATATTATTGACTGTGATCAGCCATGATGGGCTTTGAAAAGGTGAATAGAAGGAAGAACAGGGACAATATGTGTAGGAAGAAACTGCAGATGCTGGTTTTACACTTAAGATAGACACAAAATGCTGGAAGAACAGGGGGCACAAGTTAAAGTTGATGGGCTATAAATACAGGAAGGATTAGGACACAATTAGGACACATCTTCCTCGACCGTAGAACCAGCCAATCCCCATCGACCAACACACTCCTCCGCCTAGCAGAGCTGGTTCTTACCCTCAACAACTTCTCCTTTGACTCCTCCCACTTCCTCCAAACCAGAGGCGTAGCTATGGGCACTCGCATGGGCCCTAGCTACGCCTGCCTCTTTGTCGGGTACGTCGAACAATCCCTGTTCCAGACGTACACTGGCCCCATCCCCGAACTCTACCTCCGCTACATCGACGACTGCATTGGTGCTACCTCTTGCACCCATGCAGAACTCACTGACTTTATACACTTCACCTCCAATTTCCATCCTGCCCTTAAATATACCTGGACTATCTCTGACATCTCCCTCCTGTTTCTGGACCTCACCATCTCCATCACAGGAGAAAAACTAGTGACGGACATTTATTACAAGCCCACCGACTCGCACAGCTATCTGGACTACACTTCTTCCCACCCGGTCCCCTGCAAAAAGTCTATCCCCTACTCCCAATTCCTCCGTCTACGCCGCATCTGCGCCCGGGATGAGGTGTTTCAGACGAGGGCTTCCGAGATGTCCTCGTTTTTCAGAAAACGGGGCTTCCCCTCCTCCATTATAGATGAGGCTCTCACTAGGGTCTCTTCTACATCCCGCAGCTCCGCTCTTGCTCCCCATCCCCCCACTCGCAACAAGGACAGGATCCCCCTCGTTCTCACCTTCCACCCCACCAGCCAGCGGATCCAACATATCATCCACCAACATTTCCGTCACCTACAACAGGACCCCACCACTGGCCATATCTTCCCATCCCTTCCCCTCTCTGCGTTCCGCAGAGACCGTTCCCTCCGCAACTCCCTGGTCCATTCGTCCCTTCCTACCCAAACCACCCTAACCCCGGGCACTTTCCCTTGCAACCGCACGAGATGCAACACCTGTCCCTTTACCTCCCCCCTCAACTCCATCAAAGGACCCAAACATTCTTTCCAGGTGAGACAGAGGTTCACCTGCACCTCCTCCAACCTCATCTATTGCATCCGCTGCTCTAGATGTCAACTGATCAATATCGGCGAAACCAAGCACAGGCTCGGCGATCGCTTCGCTGAACACCTGCGCTCGGTCCGCATTAACGCAACTGATCTCCCGGTGGCCCAGCACTTTAACTCCCCCTCCCATTCCCAGTCTGACCTCTCTGTCATGGGCCTCCTCCAGTGCCATAGTGAGGCCCGCCGGAAATTGGAGGAGCAGCACCTTATATTTCGCCTGGGCAGTTTGCAGCCCGGTGGTATGAACGTCGACTTCTCCAACTTCAGATAGCTCCTCTGTCCCTCCCTTCCCCTCCTCCTTCCCAGAGCTCCCTCTATCTTCCTGTCTCCACCTATATCCTTCCTTTGTCCCACCCCCGACATCAGTCTGAAGAAGGGTCTCGACCCGAAACGTCACCCATTCCTTCTCTCCCGAGATGCTGCCTGACCTGCTGAGTTACTCCAGCATTTTGTGAATAAAAGGATTAGGACACGTTTCTTTATGCTGGTAGTGATCAGAAGCTGGAATTTGCTGTCTAAAGGGTGGAAGAAACAGTCAATAGGACTTTGAATATATACTTAAGTGAAAGTAATTTGCAAAACTGTATGGAAAGAGCAAGGGGAAAGGGATAGCACACAAGAACTGACAGACTCAGTGGGCTAATTGGCCACCTCCTGTGTTGTGACATTTCTATGATTCTGTGAATTCTCCAAAGCACAATGGATTTTCATGTATATTTAAAAGCCAGTTGCTCATTGTTTTCTTTTCAACATATTCTAGGAACAAGGAGAAACAGCACTACATCTTGCTGTAAGATTAGTGGACAGGACATCACTTCATGTAGTTGATTTTTTAGTGCAGAATAGGTAAGCATTTTTTCATAAACATTAAAACCAAAGCCTGCTTCTTCGCAAGCAAGTAAAGGTGATGTGGATAATTAACTGCAGAAGCCGTGGGTCGCTACTCTGCAGAAAATTTGTGCTCCAACTTGCATATCTGCCATTTCTGTCACTACTCTGCTGTGTTGTCTTGATAGATGACAGTAACATTAATCTATTCTTATCTGCTGCTTTGTATATTTGGCAAACCAATATAACTCATTATGAGAATCTCAAAAAAAAGTTGCCCACTTTCCATGAGGATGGGTATTGATAACTAGAAGAGATTTTGGTGAAATATTTATACTATATAATTACTCAGACCATTTGGCCCGATCTTATAAAAGATATGATATAATATGTTGCTGATATTACTTTAGATGTTTGTATAACATTATGAAAAGGAAATCTCATCGATGCATATCAATACTGTATTTGGTTGTCAAATGCTTGAAAGTAATATTTTAAAATGTAATCCTGTGTATGAATTTGTCATGTTTGGTCCAACAGCGGGAATCTTGACAAACAGACTACTAAAGGCAGTACAGCATTACACTACTGCTGTCTAAATGATAATGTGGAGTGTCTTAAGTTGCTTTTGAGGGGCAAAGCTTCCGTTGAAATAGGTATGTTGCTTTAAAATCATGTTTTGTATTTAGTGCTTGAGAGTCCCATCCATAATGACTAGGCATTGTTTAAATCCTTGTATAAAAAAGAAAAGGATACAAATGCACATCAGGTCATTCAGCATCCCAAAAGAGAGAAAAATAAGTTCATGGTTCATATAAACATCCTTTAGCAATGTTTAGAAGGGAAGACAAGGCATGTGAAGATCAGGTGGACAAATTTCAGGTCAGCCTCAATCTGACCATACGAGTTGTTAATGACTTTCAACAGTTTTTGCATTTCAGTTTAAAAGTCTGATCAAAGCTTGATTTACGGTTGTGAATTTACATTAAAAACAGCACAAACAGGAGAGCGTTATTCACTTTGAGCTGCGGTCATGTTTAAGATTAGAGTTAAATCAGTTTGATTTCTGTCGATATAAATGCATCAAACTTAATAGAATTTATGAATTCTGAAGTTCTGAATTAAAGGAATGTAATAATTAATTGGACCATGTGAAATAAAATGGAACTGCTTAGGGATCTTAAAATTTAGGGAAGGGTGTGGGAGGGTGACCAGAGAAAGATGGCTCCTGTTACTTGGTAATAATGTATATAGATTGTGGATTAGCACAGGAAGAATGAAGGTGTGAGGAGGATGGAGGGGACACAATCATTATTTTCTCAACTAACTGTTGAAGTACAGAATGTTCAAGTGGCCTTGCTTTATGCAGTGACTGCTAGTGATAAACATCTGAAAACACTTCAATAGTTATTTTTGCAGCAGTATCTAAATGCTTTCTCCTGTATTCCTTCTTAATAACAGCTACACATCTGGTTCTATTTGATGTATTGGATTTGCACATGAGAAAATTACACAAAGAATAACCTAACCTGCAGGCTAATGGTGTAAGCTGAACATTTTGTTAGACTACAGTTTTAGAAACCATGAAGACTATGCTTATTGGTTTCTGTAAATGCATCATTCTGTAATTTGACCCAAACTAGCACACAAAATAAACTAAAGCTGAAAATCAAGTCTTGCTAAAGCACATTTAAACTGATTTAAGCAGATCTAAACTAAATAAAGTCTCTCAATTGAATTATATTTTACAAAAACATGTATATTCAAGATTTTGCAGCTCAATATATTAAAAAGTGCTGAAATGCTAATTGCAGATTTCAGTTAATCGTATATCAATGGTGCTGAGTTTTCAACATCATATGCTGCAGCATCTAAAATGACAAATTATACTTAAACAGAATATACTTAATAGATTGTGTTCTTTCATTTTAGCCAATGAAGCAGGAGAAACACCACTTAATATAGCTAAACGCTTAAAACATACTCAATGTGAAGAGGTGGTACGTTCTATGTTTACATTATTCCTATACTAAAATTATCGTAAGATGTCTATTGAAACTTTAATAAACTTCAAAAATGATTTGGTTTTGCAGCTTATACAATCATTATCAGGAAAATTCAATGCCCATGTACATGTGGAATATGAATGGCGATTGCATCATGAAGATTTGGATGAAAGTGATGATGATATTGAAGACAAGGTAGAAATGTGACATTCAACCACAAACTAAATACAATTTCTTAGCATACTTCCAAACCTCTTATCTTATTTATTTCTATGTTTATGAATTAAGCCAATACAATGCTCTTTCCAGGCAGTTGTCCCTCTACTTTTGATGCCCTGGCACTATCGAACATTACATTGCAGAAATAAGTCAGTTGCTTTTCCAGATGCATTTCAGATATGATCCTGAGTGTTGGACATTTCAAAGCATTTCAGCTCCAAATTCATAAAGTATCTGATAAAAATAATTGCATATGTATTGCCACAACCCTAATGGAATTCTGAACATTTTTTTTACACTGACCATACTCGATAGCACTGCAGGTAAATGTAAAATGTTATACATTTATGCAAATGATGCCAAGTGGAGGAATGTGTTGAATTAGAATTGTTAAGCCTCATTTCAGCTCTAATAAAGCCTATCTTTTTCAGCAATCCAGTCCCAATCGACCGATCAGTTTCTATCAATTATCGTATCAGTCAGGGTTAAACCTCCAGCCTCCAGCTCCTCATGCAGTCCTGACAAAAGATTCAGCTTTAAAAGACAAACAGCGACCATTCATTGCAAGCATGCTGAATAATGATACATATGGAACTGTACTTGGCTCCAGTCCTCCTCCTTCTGTGACTAATGCTCCTCCTCTTCCACCAAGGAATATCAACAAAGGTGAGTAATTTGTGTCTGAGGAGTATTGGTACTTATTCAATACTTATGTGATTTAATATGCTTGTCCATTATTATTTTCTATTTCTATCACGTTCTGGAAAATTAAATGGCAAAATTTTAATAATGGAGGAATGGCTGAATAGTTGAAGAAAATTGAGTGCACTTTGACACTGGCTTCAACCCACTGAACTCTGGGTTCTACTCCAACATATTGGAGTCCAGCATATTGGGCTGCGGACACATATGCCCCTTGTTTTTTATAGCTATTTAAATGCTAACTGCTCACATAGGTCATAAACTGAATTGAACTGAACTATACTGATATAGGTTGAGAAGGAATGCTTTATCATATGGGTTGTAAATTTATCATTGCTGCTTTGGGACTGTTGAGGGAGCAGTAGTTGGATATCATGGACCAGCTGCTCTGAGAATACATGAGAGGAGTTAAGACATTAATTAGAGAAATTGTGATGCTGTGACAACCTGAGAAGAAGCCTGTGTATAGACAGGCGAAGGGAGTAACGGTTAACTTAGCATTACTTTTTCACCTCGATAAACAGTGGAATATTCTCTGCTGTGGAGATTGATAAAGAGTAGTAAAAATCCTAAGGCTTGTCATTGTTTAAATGGTACACAAAACCTGTCCAATCACAGTGCCTAGCGATACACGTTCTGATTGTGACAAGTTAGTTTAAAATGTTTATTCAGAAAATACTTTGCATGGAAAAAGATGCTCATGACATTTGGAAAATTGTAAAACAGAATCTGTGATGCACAATGCAACCCGAGTTTAATTTTTCTGTGTTTTGAATTTAGTTCAAACTTCGGTTCCTGGTGTTCAGACAACTACATCGTCCAGTGTCTGGAAATCTGCCTCACATGGAATGGATACTGCAAGTAGGCAACGATCTGCTTCAGATCCACCAAATCTTCATCCGCCTGTACCACCAGTCCGCATTACATCAACAACAGCAAGTATGCGTTTGACCGCTAATATTGTGGTCACCTTTGTTAAAGATAGGATAATTAATTAAAATGAGACTTTTTAACAACTTTCTCTTATGCTGTTTTTACTGGTAATGTGATCCAAAATGATGTTAGCTCAATTGATTAAACGTCAAACTTAACTACCCGGTTATCTATGTTGGTCTTAGCAAGGCCTACGTGTTCTGCTAATCTGGAAGGTTAGATCATGCAGGATTCGGAGTAAGGTAACCAATTAGATATAAAATCGGCTTGGTGGTAAGGGTTAGAGGGTAGGATGGAGTGATGCTTTTCAGATTGGAGACCTGATGCCACTGTGGCCAGAGCTGGGTCCACTGTTGTCTATCATCTATATTAGGATGAGAGGGTAGTTGCCATGGTTAGTTAGTTTGCGAATGACATCAAAATAGGTGGTATTGTGGACAATGAAGAGGATTGTCTAAGATTACAACAGGATTTTGATCATCTGGGAAAGTGGGCCAAGGAATTGTAGGTGACATTTAACTCGGACAAGTGAGAAGCATTAAATTTTGGAGTATTTGCATGGTAAATGGTAGGACCCTGGAGAATGCTATAGAACAGAGAGACCCAGGAGTATACATACAGACCACTGAAAGTGGCAACATAGGTAGGCATGGTAGAGATGAAGCCCTTTGACGCACTTGCCTTCATTCGTCAGGACATTGCGTAAAATAAAAGACAAAGTGCAGGAGTAACAACGGGTTTGGCAGCATCTCTGGAGAAAATGTTATAAGTGATGTTTCGGGTTGGAACCTTTCTTCAGACTGAATGTGGTGGGGGGAGAAGACTGGCGAAGGACAAAGACTGGCAAGTGATAGGTAGATACAAGTGGGAGGGGAGGGGTTGGCATAGGCAGATGGTTGGATAAAGGCCAGAGATGAAAAGACAGTAGGTGTGAGATAAGGATAGAAGAAGTGTGAATTATGAAGTCAGAGGAAGAAAAAGAGTGGAAGAGAGGGAAGGGATGCACATCCAGGTGGGGCATTGGGAAGACCTGGGGTGGGGAGGTGGAAAGAGGGGGAAGGGAGGGGAGAAGGAGGGGTGGGTTTGTGTTTGCTATCTAAAATTGGAGAATTCAGTGTTCATTAGGTTGTAAGATACCCAGGTGGAATACGATACGAGGTGCTGTTCTTCTAGTTCCTACGGTTTGTAACCTCTTACTGGCAATGGACGAGGCCCAGGCCGAAAAATCAGTATGGGAATATCAGTATCAGGAAGGTGGGTTAAAATGGTTAGCAACTTGGAGATCCAGTAGATCTCCACTCCTCGCTTCCAGTTTTTTCCCCACCCTCCTCCACCGCAATCAGTCTGAAGAAGGGTCCCAACCCGAAACGCCACTCTCCATGTTCTCCAGAGATGCTACCTGACCCACTGAGTTACTCCATCACTTTGTGTATTTTTTTGTAAATTAATATCCACAATTCCTTGTTTCTCCATTGAGTACAATACTTGGGATGATCATGTACAACTGTATAAACATAGAAACATAGGAAAATAGGTGCAGGAGTAGGCCATTTGGCCCTTCGAGCCAGCACTGCTGTTGGTGAGACCACATTTGGAGTATTGTGTGGCGTTTTGGCTGCCCAGTTATAGAAAGGATGCTATTAAGCCGGAAAGGATTTAGAAAAGATTCATTGGGATTGGAGGGCTTGAGTTGAAGGAGAGACTGAATAGGCTGAGGCTTTTTCCCCTGGAATGCAGGAGACTGAGGGGTGACCTCCTGGAGGAAGTGATAAAGCTGGGAAAAATGACAAAGTTTAGAAGACAATTAAACAGGTACGTGAATTGGAATAGTTTAGAAGGATAAGGGCCAAACAGAGGCAACTAGTACAAGCCCAGATATGCAGCTTGGTTGGCATGGATGATTTGGACGGATCTATTTTCATACTCTGACTCTAAGGTCATCTGCTTATTTCAAATTGAAAGCTGAATGAAAATAAATTTTATTGCTCTTTTTTTAAAGAACTGATCAATTGTAACCTAGCAAATGGCCTACTAGTAAATGTACAAATTATTTGCAGATGGTGTTTGTTTGTAACTGTGAACAATCTGTTCTGCACATGGTTCCGAATCACAAAACATAAATCCCTTAACCACAGTTGGTGTTGGTTTGGGTATCATCCAGTTAGTTGATGAGGAGCATTTGTTACCAACTACTTAAAGTAATGATTTAAAAACAGAACTCTCCTGAAGAAAACTTATTTGTAAAATGTTATAATCTCGTTAGTATCATCAAGGACTCATCCACAAGCACCTGAGTGGAAAAAACTCAGTGTTCCTTATATTCTAGCTATTCCATTCACCTTTTCACCTTGCACTATCTTTGGAAAACTTTGATCAGACATCATGGTAAAATAGTCTGCGATTCACTTTTCTAAAACCTTTATTTAATATGGCCCTTAGATTCACATCTTATAAATTCACATCATTCTTTTATCCATATCTTGTAACATCTCTTGGGCTACACATGCATGCAGAAGTGTCTGGATAATTTTTCAAGTGTTCAGAATATCTCCTATAAAAAAAATGATCCCATTGTGGGTTCAGTGATTTTGAGAGACTCTCACTTTTGCACGCTGTTGTCAAAATAGAGGCTGCGTGAAAAATTAAACCCTAAAGAGAAGTGATGTACAAACAGAATATATTATTCCAAGTACTTGCCCATATTATGACGATAAAAAATACTATAGTTAACATAAATCGTAGACACAAGATTGCAGGTGTTGGAAGCCGGAGCAAGAAACAAACTTGTTGCTCCCACAGCTACCGAGACTGCATTTCGTCAACCCAGTCCCTTGAAAGAATGCCATCCCTTTCTCCCAGTTTCTGTATCTCTGCAGCATCTGCTCTCAAGATGAGATCTTCTGTTCCAGCACATCTGAAATATCTATTTATAGGAAACATGGCTTCCCTTCTAATGTAGTTGATGGAGCCCTCTTTTGCAATACCTCCATTTCTTAGACATCTCTCACAGAGGCAAATTAGGGTAGTTATCCTGGTCGTCATATTTCATCCTGTTAGCGGAGTCAGGGGGTATGGGGAGAAGGGGGTACCACATCCAGTATATCATCCATCTTAGTTTTCACCAGCTGCAATTGGGTCCCACCACTAGCAACATCTTTTCCTTCCCATCCTTTTCCACCTTCCGCAGGGATCACTCACTCGTAACTTCCTGGTCTGTCATTCCTTCCCACAGTCTCCTTCCTGGCCCCTGGCGCTTTCCCTCAACCCCAGGCAATACAACATCTATTCTTACATTTCTTTCCTCATCCCCATCTTAGGTCCCAAACAGCCATCTCACATGAGGCAAAGAATCAAGCGCACCTCCTCCTTACCTACGGTGCCCTCCGTAATGTTTGGGACAACAATCCAGCATTTATTTATTTGCCTCTGTACTCCACAATTTGAGATTTGTAATAGAAAAAATCACATGCGGTTAAAGTGCAGCTT
The DNA here is from genome assembly GCF_053455715.1 of Rhinoraja longicauda. Classification (NCBI taxonomy): domain Eukaryota; kingdom Metazoa; phylum Chordata; class Chondrichthyes; order Rajiformes; family Arhynchobatidae; genus Rhinoraja; species Rhinoraja longicauda. The sequence continues at coordinate 32,030,029 of NC_135957.1, forward strand.
GTCAGATTTTATTAAAGGGTATTTTGATACATTTTGGTTTCACCATGTAGAAATTACAGCAGTGTTTATACATTCATAACAAGAGGAGTTGAGTACAGGAGCAAAGAGGTCCTTCTGCAGTTGTACATGGCCCTAGTGAGAACGCACCTGGAGTACTGTGTGCAGTTTTGGTCTCCAAATTTGAGGAAGGATATTCTTGCTATTGAGGGCGTACAGCGTAGGTTTACTAGGTTAATTCCCGGAATGGCGGGACTGTCATATGTTGAAAGACTGGAGCGACTAGGCTTGTATACACTGGAATTTAGAAGGATGAGAGGAGATCTGATCGAAACGTATAAGATTATTAAGGGGTTGGACACGTTAGAGGCAGGAAACATGTTCCCAATGTTGGGGGAGTCCAGAACAAGGGGCCGCAGTTTAAGAATAAGGGGTAGGCCATTTAGAACTGAGATGAGGAAAAACCTTTTCAGTCAGAGAGTTGTTAATCTGTGGAATTCTCTGCTTCAGAAGGCAGTGGAGGCCAATTCTCTGAATGCATTCAAGAGAGAGCTAGATAGAGCTCTTAAGGATAGCGGAGTCAGGGGGTATGGGGAGAAGGCAGGAACGGGGTACTGATTGAGAATGATCAGCCATGATCACATTGAATGGCGGTGCTGGCTCGAAGGGCCGAATAGCCTCCTCCTGCACCTATTGTCTATTGCCTATAGTCCCCCCATTTCAGGGCACCATAATGTTTGGGACACATGGCTTCAAAGGTGTTTGTAATTGCTCAGGTGTGTTTAATGCCTCCTTAATGTAGGTATAAGAGAGCTCTCAGCACCTAGTCTTTCCTCCAGTCTTTCCATCACCTTCGGAAACTTTTATTGCTGTTTATCAACATGAGGACCAAAGTTGTGCCAATGAAAGTCAAAGAAGCCATTATGAGACTGAGAAACCAAAATAAAACTGTTCGAGACATCAGCCAAACCCTAGTCTTCCCAAAATCAACTGTTTGTAACATCATAAAGAAGAAAGAGAACACTGGTGAGCATACTAATCGCAAAGGGACTGGCAGGCCAAGGAAGACCTTCACAGCTAATGACAGAAGAATTCTCCCTGTAATAAAGAAAAATCCCCAAACATCTGTCCGACAGATCAGAAACACTCTTCAGGAGTCGGGTGTGGATTTGTCAATGACCACTGTCCGCAGAAGACTTCATGAACAGAAATACAGAGGCTACACTGCAAGATGCAAACCATTGGTTAGCCGCAAAAATACAGTTTGCCAAGAAGTACTTAAAAGAGCAACCATAGTTCTGGAAAAAGGTCTTATGGACAGATGAGACGAAGATTAACTTATATCAGAGTGATGGCAAGAGCAAAGTATCGAGGAGAGAAGGAACTGCCCAACCTCTTGCTATTGTGGGCGTGCAGCGTAGGTTTACTAGGTTAATTCCCGGAATGGCGGGACTGTCATATGTTGAAAGACTGGAGCGACTAGGTTTTGTATACACTGGAATTTAGAAGGATGGGAGGGGATCTTATCGAAACGTATAAGATTATTAAGGGGTTGGACACATTTCATTTCATTTCATTTCATATATACAGCGCGGAAACAGGCCTTTTCGGCCCACCAAGTCCACGCCGCCCAGCGATCCCCGCACACTAACACTATTAACACTATCCTACACACACTAGGGACAATTTTTACATTTACCCAGTCAATTAACCTACATACCTGTACGTCTTTGGAGTGTGGGAGGAAACCGAAGATCTCGGAGAAAACCCACGCAGGTCACGGGGAGAACGTACAAACTCCTTACAGTACAGCACCTGTAGTCAGGATCGAACCTGAGTCTCCGGTGCTGCATTCGCTGTAAAGCAGCATCTCTACCGCTGCGCTACCGTGCCGCCCTACATTAGAGGCAGGAAACATGTTCCCAATGTTGGGGGAGTCCAGAACCAGGGGCCACAGTTTAAGAATAAGGGGTAGGCCATTTAGAACAGAGATGAGGAAAAACTTTTTCAGTCAGAGTTGTGAATCTGTGGAATTCTCTGCCTCAGAGGGCAGTGGAGGCCAATTCTCTGAATACATTCAAGAGAGAGCTAGATAGAGCTCTTAAGGATAGCGGAGTCAGGGGGGTATGGGGAGAAAGCAGGAACGGGGTACTGATTGAGAATGATCAGCCATGATCACATTGAATGGCGGTGCTGGCTCGAAGGGCCGAATGGCCTACTCCTGCACCTATTGTCTATTGTCTATTGTCTATACCACCTCATCTGTGAAACACGGTGGTGGGGGTGTTATGGCCCGGGCATGTTTGGCTGCTGAAGGTACTGGCTCACTTATCTTCATTGATGATACAACTGTTGATGGTAGCAGCACGATTAATTCTGAAGTGTATCGACATATCCTATCTGCTCAAGTTCAAACAAATGCCTCAAAACCCATTGGCCGGCGGTTCATTCTACAGCAAGACAATGATCCCAAACATACTGTTAAAACAACAAAGGAGTTTTTCAAAGCTAAAAAATGGTCAATTCTTGAGTGGCCAAGTCAATCACCCGACCTGAACCCAATTGAGCATGTCTTTTATATGTTGAAGAGAAAACTGAAGGGGACTAGCCCCCAAAACAAGCACAGAATAAAAATGGCTGTAATACAGGCCTAGCAGAGCATCACCAGAGAAGACACCCAGCAACTGGTTATATCCATGAATCACAGACTTAAAGCAGTAATTGCATGCAAAGGATATGCAACAAAATACTAAACATGGCTACTTTCATTTACATGACATTGCTGTGTCCCAAACATTATGGTGCCCTGAAATTGGGGGACTATGTATAAACACTACTGTAATCTTTACATGGTGAAACCAAAATGTATAAAAATGGCCTTTATTGAAATCTGACTGTGCACTTTAACCACATTTGATTTTTTTCTATTACAAATCTCAAATTGTGAAGTACAGAGGCAAATAAATAAATCATGGGTCTTTGTCCCATATATTACCCCCAAACGCTGTCATCTATTTCTATCTGTCCATCCTCCTAAGGCCCTCTCTGTTCACCTCTCACTTTTCGACCCCATCTCACCTCTTCCCCCTCCCCTTTATATGGGTTACCTTCCTTCTCCACTTAATCCTGATGCGGACTTGGCCCGATACATCAAGAATACCTACCCCCCCCCCCACTTCACCAGATGCAGCTCGACGCACTGAGATCCTCGAGCAGGTTTTGTAACAAGATTCATATGCAGCTTTTATTTAATTTTTTTTTTAGTTTTTAGTGCTGGGGCTCCTTATGACCTCTGATCAGGAATCATGCTAATCCTTGTGGAAAAACGTAAAGTAACATAACTTACTCGGGGTCGGGGACTTCAGCATCTATCATCAAGAGTGCCTGGAGCATCATTACTGACTGTGATGGCCACATCTTGAAGGACACATCTGCCATTTTGGGAACACGGAATGCACTGCTGCTCTCTCCAAACCTAATCCCCAAACCTGGCTGCTCTCCAATAAGATGGTGAAGGGGGTCAGGTGCACGGTAACACCACCAGCTGCAGTTTGCTATCCAAGCCATGTAGCCTCTGACTTAGAAATGCTGTATATCACCTCTTGTTAATCATTACTGTAATTAAATCCTGGAACATCCTTCAACAATATTGTGGAAGTGCTTTCACCAGAAAGACCTCAGCATTTCAAGCAGCCTTGAATCATCTCAATGGTAATATGGTTGGCCAATAATGCTGGCCTATCTGACAATGTCCAGAAACTGAAAATAATTGTGAATTTAAAAAGATGCTGCATGTTGTGCATAACTTCCTTTGCTTTAAGTTTATTATTATTATCTTTCAGATCTTTCACCACCAACTCCAGTGGCAAAAACAAGCAGTGTTATTGAAGCAATGAGTTTGCAAGTAAAACAGTCACAATCCCAGCAGCAACAGCAGGGTTCTTTGCAGCAAGCTGCTCAGAACAAAAAGACTCCACCACCACTGCCTCCACAGCCACCACTTCGCACTTCACAACCGAGGTCATTGTCCAGGTAAATAGGTTTTATATGTGTCGTTTGTTACTATAAATCAATCTTTACTCGGTTTCTACTATGGCAATGCAAATAAAGAGCTAAAAATGCTAATGGCAAATATATGGGATTTTCAAGCAAAACCTGCACTGAAATTTCAGAAACATTTGATGACTTATTTGTACATTTGTCAAGATGGATGTGTTGATATTAATAAATGGTCTTCCTGATCCAGTCTAATCTTGTGGCATCCATTCTTGGTTTCATCCAAAAATCTTTTGGGTGTTCCATTCTGTGCCTTGTTTTTAATTCTATAGGGCTCTAATTCTCTCATTTGAACTAGTGAAAATCTATGGCAATATGGTTGAAAAGAGTGAATGGAAAAAAATTTGAACCTGCATGGAAAGTTTTAAAAAATAATTATCTGGAGTTGCATGGCAGGTGACATTTAAAGAACTCTGCCAAGTGCCCAACTTGCCATTGTGAAAGGATGTGTAAGAAAGAACTGCAGATGCTGGTTTAATCCAGCATATAATCCTCCAACACTTTCGCCACCTCCAATGGGATCCTACTACTGGCCACATCTTCCCATCTCCACCCCTTTCTGATTTCCACAGAGACAGTTCCATCGGCAACTCCCTGGTCAACTTGTCCCTTCCCACCCAAACCACCCCCTCCCCAGGTACTTTCCCCTGCAACTGCAAGAGATGCAACATCTGTCCCATTACCTCCCCCCTCAACTCCATCCAAGGACCCCAACAGTCCTTCCAGGTGAGGCAGAGGTTCACTTGCACCTCCTCCAACCTCATCTACTGTATCCCCTGTTCCAGGTGTCAACTTCTGTACATTGGCGAGACCAAGCGCAGGATGGGCGATCATTTCGCTGAACACCTCCGCTCAGTCTGCCTTAACCTACCTGATCTCCTGGTTGCTCGGCGCTTCAACTCCCCCTCCAATTCCCAATCTGACCTTTCTGTCCTGGGCCTCCTCCTCTATTGTCAGAGTGAGGCCCAGCGCAAATTGGAGGAATAGCACCTCCTATTTCGCTTGGGTAGCTTACACCCCAGCGGTATGAACATTGACTTCTCTAACTTCAAACAGCCCTTGTTTTCCCTCTCTCTCCATCCCCTCCCCTTCCCAGTTCTCCCGGCAGTCTTACTGTCTCCGACTACATTCTATCTTTGTCCTACCTACTCCCCTGACATCAGTCCGAAGAAGTGTCTCGACCCGAAACGTCACCCATTCCTTCTTTCCAGAGATGCTGCCTGTTCCGCTGAGTTACTTTGGCATTTTGTGTCTACCTTGCAATTGTGAAATCTGCCCTTCCTCAGCTACTTGAAGGGCCCTGGACAGAACTGAAATAAGTAGCAACAAAAAAGACTAAATATACTGCTCATTTTATAACATCTTTGTCATTTGTTCACAGTTCTGATCGAACATCCATAGTTAAACGACCATCAACAGTACTTGGATCAATGCAGTCAGGTGAATGAACATTGTCATTTGGAGAGCTTGTGTAAAGTTGGATTTCCATAAGTCAGATCGCTCGTAACCCAGGGAGCTTCCGTATATTTCATTGTTCTTTTATGGGTAGTTTACATGTGGCAATTGATTACCACGTTGCACTGTTATGATAGTGAGCATGTTGGAACACTCTGAGGAACGCAAAAAATGCTAGATTAATACGTTAGATTTATTAAATCCACCATGAAGCAAGATAGGTAAAAATATAATTGTAATAAACTTAATCAAAACAATGCAATTTTTAATTGAACTTTGCTATTTGTTTGTTCTCTAACAGGTGATTCTTCTCTGACATCTGAAACTGCTCCAAAAAAGCCAGGGCATGCACCTAATTTAGCAAATTTAAACAAGGCCCCAGCGCCAATGCCACGGAAGTCTCAAATGGTAAGTACATTGGACAAATGTTAAAAAATACCGAGACAATGAACTGCGGAATCTTCCATTGAACATAAAGTGCTGGAGTAACTCAGCGGTCAGGTGGCAGCTCTGAAGGACAATGAAGAAGCTCTGTTTTATGTTGGGATCCTTCAGAATGGGTGTGGGTGTGGGGGGGGGGGGGGGAGAGCTGAGAAAGAGGTAGGGGTGGGACAAAGTAGCAAGTGGTAGGTAGAGGTACGGGGGGGTTTGGTTGGCAGATGGTGAACAAAGACTACAGATGAAAAGGAGACAAAAGGTAGTCTGATAAGGAGTCAGAGAAGAGTGTAATGTAAAGCCAGAGGGAGGGATATAGGTGGAAGGGGATGAGGGAGGGGGATGAGGGAGGGTGAAGGGAAGGGATGTTAGAGGGAGAAAGGTGAGAGTGAGTGGTGGAGGAAGTGGAGTGTTCCCTAAAATGGGAAAATTCAACGTTGATTTGTTGTCTGACCAAGCGGAAATATGAGGTGCCGTTTCTCCAGTTTGCATGTGGCCACACTCAGGCAATGGAGGAGGTCCAGGATGGAAAGGTCTGCATGAGAAAGGGAGTTAAAATGATTAGCAACTAGGAGATCCGTCAGGCCTTGGCAGACCGAACTCGAGTATACGCCAAAATAGTTGCATGATCTATGCTTAATCTCTCCGAACACTTGTGCTCAGTCCACTAAGGCTTACTGGATCTCCTAGTTGCTTATCATTTTAACTCCCATTCCCTTACTGACCTCTATGTCCTGAGCTGCTTTCATTGCCACAGTGAAGCCACACAAAGTGGTGGAACAGTACCTCTTTCTGCTTGGGTAGCTTACAATTCTCCAATTTTAGGTAACGCCTCTCACCCCACCCTCCGACCCCACCCCACTGCGCACCCATTTCTTCTACGATCTCCCTAATGATGAGTCAATAATAAGTGTCAATAATAAAAATAGCTATTATTTATTCAGCTTTTAAAAAATTTGCGCCTGTCAATTTTGACTTCATTCTTGCTTAAATTTGTGTTCAGCCTATAAAAACTACTAGACAAAGTGGACCCGTTGGGCCCAAACCTCTCCTGCTTTGGTGCAGCACTCTGTCCTCTCTTCTCTCCTCAACCCCCTCTCCCTTCTCCCCCATTCCCCCCTTCCCCCTCCCCCTCCCCTCTTTTAAACTTAAAAATGTGAATAACTTAAAAAATATAACACCGATTTCAATAAAACTACTTGCATTATCACTAAAGTGACAATGGTGAGTACGGTGGGCCTAAAATTGTCGCGCTATCGTGTACTGTTTTGGCTGACATTCAGTCACAAACAAGATAACAAACGAGAGTTTTAGTATATAGATTATAAGGCCATAAAGTTTCAAGCTACTGCACTTGAAATCCTGTTGAAAATCCTTTCTGTGAATTGAAACAATAAACTGGAGTCAGAAAGGTTCATGTTGTTGTAGAAGAAAGTCTTAAATAGAGAATGGTGTATTAATTGGAAGTTTTTGACATCAGCTCTGGCATTAATTTAAATTGGAGCAAATTATATCATAGTAACAGTTGATCCATTTAATCTAGTATTGTATGAGAAAGTGAATTAGGTGATTATGCCAGTTTACTCTGATACCTGACCCTCCAGTCAGGTTAGTTCAAGCTACAGCAGTGGTGTGATTAATTCAGTTAGCCATATTGTCAATATTGAGCTTGATAAATAAGGATTTAGTATTAGTAATATGTGTTGTTTACTGACTTGGAGATTTTAATGAAATTAAACTGTGTTGTATTACTGTATAATCAAAATTCTTTTACATTTATTCATATAGATGAACTTTTAAAATGCTAATTATGCAAGAAACATTGGAACTAAAATGTTTTTGTGGTCACTGTTTATTCAACCTAAACCATTAATAATTGTATTAGGAGCTTACTTTGTTCTGTGGTATTTCATTTGTTTTTCATTATTTTAGATAAAGTCTAAACCAAGAAAAGTGAAAGCAATTTATAACTGTAGTGCAGATAATCCGGATGAGCTCACATTCTCTGAGGGTGAGATTATAGTTGTTGATGGTGAGGAAGATCCAGAGTGGTGGGTAAGTGGTGTCGATAATTGTTAACATTTTAAGTTTGTATTAAAGAATTAACAATCACTTTCTAACTGATGCAGATAAACAAATCCGATCTAACTCTTTCATCAAACAATCATATTTTAAGGTAATTACTTGTGATGTGTAAATATATTTAGTGAGGCAATTAAGGTGTCAGCTTTCAATTTGAGACTGAAGAATTAAGAGTGACTAACATTTGTTCAGACAATAAAACTCCAACAATCCAGCATGCTTGGGACATTTGTGGTGATGGACTGGCAGATTTTCTATGCTGCTGTTATTTCCATTAATACATGACCACTGCTTCAATTTTTTTTGGTATGTTGCAAAATATTATAATAACTTTTCCAGTGATCCTGATAAGTGTGGGAAATGGGATCATAGTCATTTTAAAGTGCATAGCAACTGGTGCTCTCTTGAGCGGACTGGGAGTGTAGAAGCTAAGCCCCTGTTGAGCCTGAAAGAATTTGAAAACTTGGGAAATTGTGAGTGTGGGAACCAAGACCGTGGTAACCTGCGAGGCAGTATGGGAACTGGAGCATTGGTGATGGAAAGGGAATTCAGTAAACATTACTTGCTGAGCCAGGTGCCGATTTCTGGATATGTAAGAAGGAACTGCAGATGCTGGTTTAAACCGAAGATAGACACAAAAAGCTGGAATAACTCAGTGGGACAGACTTCTGAAGAAGACGGGTTTTCTGAAGAAGAGTCGACCCGAAAGGTCAACCATTCCTTCTCTCCAGAGATGCTGCCTGTCCCACTGAGTTACTCCAGCTTTTTGTGTCCATCGCCGATTTCTGGATGCCTTGCAGTGGATTTTTGGAGTCTTGTGGTAACTTTTCTTGAACACAGGGCATTGTTCACAGCAGGTGAAGTCGTTCCTGAAGTTGGTTATTAAATGTACAAAATACAGGAGACAATTATTTCACAAGTTCTCACCAGCAGTGATGAGAGAATGACACGATTCTAATACTGAGGAGCAAATATTAGTTCGGTCAGCCGGGATGAATCTTCTGCTCTCTTTCAAAATAATGGAATTTATTTTTATTTGCCCATCTGAGAGGGAAGGGAAGAAATTAGTTTAATATCTATTCTGAAAGACAGCACTGCGGCTGGGTCTTCTGTGTTAGGGAAATTGAGTCCACAACTATCTTGCAAAAAAATCTCAGAAGATTACTTCAATTCGTTGTCACTGACTGATGAAAGGGAATGGTAACAGCTGACATAAGGTAAATAAATGGAAGATAAACAGTTGGACAAGCAGTTTGACAAGAGCTCCCAGACAGGATAAGACACGATTAAAGGAACCAGAGAATGAGGGAAGGTCGGGTCTCGGACTGGGAAAATCTTTGGAGATTTAACCCAATTCAGCTAGGGTCCAATGTCCTAGGGAGTCTCAATGTCCAAGAGCTACTCGTATTAGCCGCTGGAGATAAAGAATGAGGCTGCAAGGATTAAAGATGATGTTTCATGATGAGGAAAGGATGGTGATTATCTTTGCATTACCGGGTGGTGCAGGAATTGTGAGCACTTCTGGGAGACTAGTATCAATCGTGTTTTCCTTGGTCCAACCAAATGTCATGCTAAGTAACCAAAACATTTTTATATAATAGTCATTTAAGACATTGCCCCTTCAACAAGGAACCAGGGGTGAACTTCTGCCACATTTCAATGATGTTGTTAATTTGGATGAGGTAGACACACAATGCTGGAGTAACTCAGCGGGTCATGCAGCATCTCGGGAGAGAAGGAATGGGTGACGTTCCAGGTCAAGACACTTCTTCAGACTGATGTCAGGAGAGGGGGCGGGACAAAAATAGAATGTAGTTGGAGACAGGAAGACTAGTGGGAGAACTGGGAAGGGGGAGGGGATAGAGAGGGAAAGCAGGGACTATCTGAAGTTAGCAAAGTCAATGTTCATACCGCTGGGGTGTAAACTACCCAAGCGAAATATGAGGTGCTGTTCCTCCAATTTGCGCTGGGCCTCACTCTGACAATGGAGGAGGCCCAGGACAGAAAGGTCAGATTGGGAATGGGAGGGGGAGTTGAAATGCTGAGCCACCGGGAGATCAGGTTGGTTAAGATGGGCCAAGCAGAGGTGTTCAGCGAAACGATCGCCGAGCCTGCGCTTGGTCTCACCGATGTACAGATGTTGACACCTGGAACAACGGATACAATAGATGAGGTTGGAGGAGGTGCAGTTGAACCTCTGCCTCACCTGGAAATACTTTGGATGATCTCTTCAGGCATGGCATCTGATCCAGTAGTTGACCCAGCACCAACAATGTTAGTAGCATCTTCAGCTCCTTGAGACAGAAGTAAAGAGACAGATGATAATAATGTTGTCAGGAAAAGAAATGAAAGAATTACAAACTTTAGTTTTTAATAATCTATCAAACATCATCTGATGGACCAGATGATGGTGAATGATTGAGATTTACAAATAGTCAGACAGTGGATTATCATTTAATTGCATCATTTAGAGGATACAAACATTCAGAATATGACTGGGGCGCTGCAGTAGAGTTGCTGCCTTACAGTGCCAACAACCCTGTTTCGATCCTGGCTCCAAGTGCTGTCTGCATGGAGTTTGTACATTTTCCTGTCTTTTTCCGGCTTCTCTGGTTTCCTCCAACATTCCAAAGACATGTAGGTTAATTGGCTTCTGTAAATGGTGCCTGGTGTGTAGGATAGGACTAGTATACGGATGATCGATGATCGTTGGTCGGCGCAGACTTGGTGGACCAAAAGGCCTGTTTCCACGCTACAACACATGCTATTGAGGGCGTGCAGCGTAGGTTTACTAGGTTAATTCCCGGAATGGTGGGACTGTCATATGTTGAAAGACTAGAGCGACTAGGCTTGTATACACTAGAATTTAGAAGGATGAGAGGGGATCTTATCGAAACATATAAGATTATTAAGGGGTTGGACATGTTAGAGGCGGGAAACATGTTCCCAATGTTGGGGGAGTCCAGAACAAGGGGCCACAGTTTAAGAATAAGGGGTAGGCCATTTAGAACTGAGATGAGGAAAAACCTTTTCAGTCAGAGAGTTGTGAATCTGTGGAATTCTCTGCCTCAGAAGGCAGTGGAGGCCAATTCTCTGAATGCATTCAAGAGAGAGCTAGATAGAGCTCTTAAGGATAGCCGAGTCAGGGGGTATGGGGAGAAGGCAGGAACGGGGTACTGATTGAGAATGATCAGCCATGATCACATTGAATGGCCTCCTCTTGTACCTATTGTCTATTGTCTATAACACTAAAACTAAAAAACTTAAACTAATGACTGCTGCTGCTAACGAAATGAATTGAAAATTGAATAATGCTTCTCTGAACTAGTGTGGTACAGAAACCCTTTTTAATTGTAATAATTTCATTATTATTATTGAGATCATTTTTCAATAATATTCTAATTATTAGAGGTTCTAATTTTAGTTTTTCACAATATCTCATTGATGACAATTTAACAATTGTGTAATAAACATAATATAATTATTGTGTAGAAAGGAACTGCAGATACTGGTTTATACCAAAGATAGACACAAAGTGCTGGAGTAACTCAGCTTCTCTGGCGAAGAAGGGTCTGGCCCAAAACTTCACCCATCCTGTTTCTCCAGAGATGCTGCCTGACCCGCTGAGTTACTCCAGCACTTTGTGTCTACCTATAATACAATTATTACACTTAACACCTGTTTTTGTGAATATAATGAAATCCTTGTTTTACTCTAGATTGGCCACATTGAAGGAGACCCAAAGCGAAGGGGTGTGTTCCCAGTGACTTTTGTGCACTTCATTGCTGACTGAGCTCTCTTTCGGACGTGAAGAGAAACAATTTAAGCATGGTACCGCACCCTGATGACAAGGAATGCATCTTTTTAGCTCGACAGCCAAATCACTTCTTATCTGGAAGATGTTATAAGTATCTAGTTCTTAAATATGTATTCTTGTTAAAGTTTTTGCACTTTCAGTACAACTGGAGATTCATTTTATAAATTGTAGACTTCTCATATCTGTCAATTTGTTATGGTGCATGTAGGTACTTGGGAATGAAAAGAATGTTATCTTTGGATAGTGAATCACTTGCATCACTAATGCAATTAAAATGTTAAAAATAGGTGGCATCAACAGTGAAGCAAAATTGGAGTACACATGTAGTTTTTAAAGATTATTTAATATAATCCACAAATCAGGTCATAACTTTAGAAAGCATGCTGTTTTGGTGAACTTTGTAACTTGCATAAAGTCTTAAAACACTACTATAAATCTAAAGTAATACTTGTTTCCATACTGTTTTTAAAAATTTAAATCCTGTAATTTTCCTAACCATTCTTAAACATGGGATTCTATGTTGTAAATATGACTATTTTTCAAAAGGCAGCTAATGAACAGCTATAATATCCAACATAGCTATTCTTCATGAGAAATTAGTCATGGAGATTCATACATGATCATTGGGGATCCACTATATATTTTGTACAGTCCAAGTGTTAGCGTTTCATTGCATTAAATAGTTTAATCCAAAATAGTGTTTAACTTACTAAATCATTTTTAATTTTTTTTTTCAATGTTTGCTGCAGACTTATTTTTTAAAAGGCTGCACGGAATTATTGATTCTTTTTATTATTAAGGACAAAATAATTTGAGAAAATATATGAAAAATAGTACTGTGCAAAACATTTATAGTAAACCTTCATCTCAAATACTTAATAGCCTGTTTTTGAAAAATTAGTTTTTAATTCTTAGATTTGTTACAGTTTTTCTTTTTAAAAGATGTTCTTAATTCCAATGCATAGGAATGGAAATTTGAAAAATATTTTGGTCCTGTAATACAATTAAAAATTGTAGCCTATCACTATTAACACACATGGTTGTAATTGTAGCCTATCACTATTAACACACATGGCTGTAATTATTGTCAAAAAGCAGAAGTTATTAACTCTTGTATGCAATGTAAATTAATATTGAAGGTGTTGACATCATTCAAGTCTATTGCTTTCTTTGAGTGACTAATAGAATCAAAACCTCTGGACAGGAAAAACATTGCTCTCATGTCATTGTCTGTGAGTAGTACTCGGAGCAGAAAATAAATCCTGTTTAGGATGTAGTGTAAAATTGATAAAAAGATGACAAACCTGGTATTTGTTGCAGAGCAACACTATATATATATTGTAAATGTTAAGTCCTATAATACCTTTACATTTCATTGCATTGATTGACAATTAGAATATGTGTAATGTACTGTATATCCCAGTTTTAACATTGAAATTAATTCAGAAATACAATAAACTATTATTAAACCAAAGCCTGCATAAGTAATGCAGGTCTATTGTGCATATTTTGAACATGAAGTCCAATAAATTTGCTATTTGAGGCTTCTGGTGAAACACTGTACAAAATCAGGTCAAAATGTGTTTAAAAATCCATCCACTGCATCAAGATACGTTTGTTTTGATTATTAACTATCAGTTTGCTATTCAGTAGATTTGCTAGAAATCAGTTTTATTTCATTAAAGAGTAAAATTGTAGACGTGTGTCTAATTACCTATTTACCCATATTTCTTCCCCAGTTTAGTTCTGTTCAATGGACAAAATTGTTGTTTTGCACACTAAAATTAGCTCAGATAAAACACTTTTTTTCCTATGGGTATATACTGCATTTTGAAACTTCACATTGAGATCAATTTAAAGAACTGACAACACAAACACAAAAATACTATGTGGCTAAGTGTATACTTCAGAAGCACAACAAATGTCCAACGGTGTTTGCTCGTTAATATTTTGACAAAAATATTCATTATCTACTTATATACTTTTAAACTGGGTTAAAACAAATCTTTAAATGTATGGTACATGCTTAATTGCCAGTTTTGTTAATAATGAGATCCCAGGCTAGTATTAATAGTGTGTTTGTATTATATTAGGTGAGTGCACTGGGAACATGAAATCCAGCAGTGCTAAAGCTACATTGGCTGTTAGTTTGTTTTACATACAGCAGAGATTAGTTAATATTTAAAACTGAAATATATCTCCTAAACGCAGCACAGCATTTAATTCTTGTAGTATTGAAGCTTAGCTTACCTGGTTAATTTCCTTTTAAATCATCATAACTGATCTTGGAACTCGTCCATTTGAACAAAGAAACCGGGTGTTCAAATGTTTTCTTACTTGCAATGATTTTTCCACCATCCTGAAGACATGGTGTGGCGCCACCTGAGTGTTTGGCCACTCCCTTATCGAACCCTCGGCACGGAGATTACGAGGGGCGGGTTTTGGTGATAAGGGTAACTGGGCCCGAGCCTGCATTCCGTGCCAGACGTCGAATATTTGTGACATGTAGTTTTCTAACCACCCTCCTTCATTAATGGCCATTCACTGTCCATCCAAGTCACACTGCTCTCAAATGATGAGCACAGGTTTGGCATTGAGAAAATACAGCACTGTATAAGGGCCATACTCAAATGTGTGGGGAAACCAGAATGTATTTGCCTGTGCTGCCGGTCTCACTTTTAAGTATTCCCAGTCCACCAATTGGTCTTGAGCTGCCAAAGCATTTTGGTACCTTTCAGGGTGTCCTTTCTACCCTTGCTCCCCAGAGTGGCTCAATGCCAAGGTTTCCATTTGTGTCTGCCATCTGTCCTTGCAGATGGTTACAGTTGTTGACTAGCTTTTGTTGTGAAACACGCCCTGCATGATTTTAGGCATTTACCCGACAAATGTGACGATGCAGAATGTGTATGTCATGTCCTTTCTGCCACTTTTAGCTTTGCTAGATATGAACCTCCAGCTGTTAAGCAGCACTGTTCCAATAAGGGCACTCGAGCTGTGTTGGTGTTGGGTGTTTAAAGGCTGCTCTCAGTTTGCATTGAATATATAACCATTCAATGTATTGCAAGTTACTGGACATTTTTGCATAATGTTTAATTGTTAGTTACCAAAAGTGAATTGTTCTCACCTAATGTCCAAACATGTCATTCAGATTACTTTTCCAGATCAGATGGTCTGGGACTCTGTTTCTCTCTCCACACCTGCTGCTAGACTTACTTTCAGTTTCAAGCACTTTTTGTTTTCATTTGTAATTCTATTAATATTTTATTAAAATGTTTGCTATTGATTATTACCTAATTGAGATTCTGTCAGTAACCATAGTTTGCCGTTCCCCATTTTATCCACCTGGAGAAGTTCAGACTTGATGCAAACAATAACACTGTTTTGTCAGACTAATTTCCACTTCAGTTGACTAAAAAGGCAATTTTGTTTGTCTTTTTGATTGTAACGTAATACTTCATTACAATGATGATTCAATGAAAAATACACTTGGATGTTCACGTACATATTTTTGTAACTTCTGGTGGTAACAAAGTAGAGCAATACACCTTTTCTGTATTTGTTTTATTGCAGCTTCAATTTGATAACACATTGTACTCAAACTGTATATAAATAAGCAGGTAACACTTTGTTGCAGACATAATTGTAAGAGCAAAAATACAATGTCATTATTTGAATAACATTAACCTATAAGTATTTGATTTTTGGCTTAAAAATAGTTTATATTTAATGTACATATGGGAGCTATTACTGTTAATGCTGATATACCATAACATTGCACGGGACAGTGCTCAATCCAAGATTACAAAAGCCAAATGAAAATGTCACTATTCCATATTTAATAAGCAAGTTTCCAATACAAAGGATTCTTTCAGGTTTGTTCATGGTTTTGTTCATCATTTCAGTGACAATCTTATTTTTGATAAATCATATCTACTTCCTTACTATGCAGGCAATTGACACAGTCATCACTCGGCATTGAAGATTGTATGTACCAAATTAACAAAAAATAGGGATTGTTTTTGTTCTTGAAGTCCATTATTTTTAGTTTTGCTGAAATCATAGAAATGCTGGAAACTGCAGGTCTCAAACTATAAAATGTGGCACTCCTTCACAGACAAACAGCAGCAGTTGTGATTGCAACAAGGAATAAACTAGAGTATGTCATAAGTTAGAATCCTAATTTAGAAAAAAGAATGATAATTTAGGCAATTATCAGGATTTATCCGATGAAAGTGCTGAATCAAAAGCAGTGGATAGGATTTTGCAGATTGTTTGAGCTTGTTCCTGTAACCCAAACAACAAGAGTTGTAAAATTAGTCTATTTGACTATATTAATGATAACTTTATCCAAAATATTTTCTAGGTTTGTTAAGCAACTTTCTTTTAGAAAATGCATTAATTCCGTTTTACAATGAAAGAAAATGGTTTGGCTTAATGACATTCACTAGAATTAAAAATTCTTGAACTATTCAATTCCCTCTGCTGGTTTGCTCTGTCTCAGTAATCGCCTCCTGGACATAACCTTTACATTTCTATTCCTCAAATTCTGCACTCTTGCTCATCCCCAACTTTGAGTACCTTGCATCAATTAAATAACTTAGTTAACACATAAAAATAATGCTTTCTGATGAGATAGCAGTTAGAATGGTGGGTCATGGATCGCAGACAAAATTGGGAGAGAGAACAAAATTTAATTGGTTCCTTTTCCCCCGGCAACTGTCTTTATTCCCCCGTCAGCCATGTACATGTAGCATTTTAGTGGAATGAGAGGAAGAGATCAATAGTTTATTTATACCTCTTTAATCCATACCTGTACACCTATCTCTCCACCTCATGCAGGTGAAATGGCTGTAGCCAAATGGCGTCTACCCCAACTTCTATACTCAGTACTCCGACTGATGAAGGCCAATGTGCAGAAAGCCTTGACTACCCTATCTACCTTTGACACCATTTACAAGGAATTATGTACCTACACTCTTAGATCCCTCTGTTCTACAACACACCCCAGATCGTCCCTACCCTGGTTTGACTTCCTAAAATGCAATACCTCACACTTATCTGTATTAAACTCCATTAACCATTCTTCAGCCCAATTGATCAAGAACCTGTTGCAAATTTTGTTAACCATCTTTGCTATCTACAGAGCCACCCACTTTTGTGTCATCTGCCAACTTACAAATCGTTACTTGTTCATTCTCATCCAATTGTTGATATAAACCAGCACTGATCCCTGAGGTACACCACTCGTCACAGCCATCCAGTCTGAAAAACCACGATGTAATTATCCATTCGGCTAGTTTTCCTTGGATTCCATGCAATCTAACCTTCCAGAGCAGCCTAACATGGGGAACTTTATCATGTGCCTTGCTGAAGTCCATAAAGCCAAATATCACTTGGCACATATCAATCCTTTTAGTTACTTCTTCAAATATGACATGACCTCCAACGTACAAAACCATGCAGAATATCCCTCATCAGTTCGATTCCTATGTATGAATTCACTTCCTAAAAAAAGTGTTTGCAGATGGTTCTGAGGAATCACAATTGTGGATGAAGTATTAGTTGCCAAACAGGGAGGGGTAATCAAACTGTACCATTCAGTAACGTATGACATGAATAACTTTGTATTAGCTCATTCAAAATGCACACTGTGGACACCAGTTCAATGAATGTACCAAACAAAAAGGAAGTGTACACTTAGACCAACAACTTTACAAGTTAATCTGTAGTTCCTGGACTGATTTAATTGTTAAATCTCTCCTGAAAATAAGCATACAGTAAAACAAGCACAGGAAGTAGGGAGGGAAAATGAAGAGGGGGTGTTAAGACTATTACCAAACTGTTTCTCACCAAGCTATTGCATTGATACAGACAGACATTGTACTCTGTCTGGTTTGCATCGGTCGTTTTTATAGCAAGGAGGCTTTTTCCCATCCCGAGCCCATCGTCATAACAGATCACTCGCACTATTAAATACAATGGATGCCTGTGCAAAATGTCCTGCCAAAAAGAAAAAGGTTAGAAAAAAAATACAGCATTCTAGAAGAAATGGAATTAGATGACAAAGACACCTGAGTAAAGATAAAACCTCAACCTGATTTTAATAGTGGGTTGCTTAACAGAATAAAATATAACTAGTAGAAGGTACTTTTTGGTCCATTGAACCTGCCCTTTGTTTTCTTAGGCAAACGATCATGACTGAGATGACATTTGACTTTTTAGCCGTATCCATTTTTCCCAATTTCCCAAATTTTTCCTTTAGATTATCTTCACAATTTTTATTTTTAAAGCAAAACGCAATTATATTTTCATAACTCGATTCAAAGAGATTTTCTTAACATTTTTCATTCTTGGAATATGGTGAACACTAGCAAGGCCAGCACTTTAACCACCCCTAATTGCACTGAGAACATGATGATCAACCTTTTTTCATAATCTTTGTATTTTGAAGACATTTTTAGTGTATTGTTGAATAAGGGGTTTGAGAATTTTTTGTTTTTCTTGGTTAGGTTAATTCATTGTCTCCAACTCCACATTTCTTTATAAGGGTAAAGCAAATGTGTCATTTAATTGACAAAACATTGCAAATAACCATGTATTTTCTTGATTAATCAGAACAAAAGATCATGAAATTAATAGAACTAGAAAGAGAAGGAATTATAAATTCCACATGAAATCACATAGAAGGTAAAGTAAGTTGTTTGAATTAAGCCAATTTAAGAAACCTGAAATTAAACTTCATACTTGGGGCTGATTTTCAGTGTCAGAGGTTGACTAGCAATATCTTGTGCTATTAAAGTACAGCAGACAAGACTTGACTTTCTGTAGTGAGGTGAGTGAGACTATGGTATTCTCCTCCCATTGTGCTTAAAATATAGAACATCTACTGCCTCCAGTGTTATTTTAATCTATACCTTTGAACATCCCTTGTGGGTAAAACAAAAATATCGATATTGTTAATTTATCATTTTATAAGTTTTGTTCATGATCATCTGTAAATCTTTTCATTCCATTCAAAATATTCTTCCGTTCTATGGATGATAAAACTTTAGCTCCCTTTAGTTACGATGGGCCTGGATTTGTTTACAAATTTCTCTAGGTGTTCTTGCAACCCATAAATTATTGAAAATAATTTTACAGCATATTTTAATTTAAGAACTTTGGTTTGTTAATCCAGAATTATAACTAAACTCATGCCCTCCCCCCATAAGATTTAAAGCAAAGCATTCATTTTGGTTTCTTTTTCCCCTATCAATTCCTGTGACCTATGAATTTAAATGTTTATCCTAATAACTCCATTTGGCAGAAATGCTTTGAGAATCAAAGGTTTTCTTGCAGTGAATTAAAATAATCTTATGCCACATTTCCAAACCATGAATTTATCTCCTGTCACTTCCACCGTCCGAAAGTTGCATTTGGGCTTTAATTTGCTACTTTTGAATTTGTCAACAAGACTTAGGTTGTGCACGATCAGCTTTTTATATTCTATAGATGATACACAAAAATTGTGAACTTATATAGATCTTTGTATATAGAAAAAAAATAATATTAACAAACTTGTAACTGGAACAGCTGCATTTTCCTTGTGACATATACAGACAGAAACAAAGAGTTAACAAGATCTCTATTGCCTTTACCTGGAAATAGTTTAACAATTCTTACATATATTGTTGCTAATGTGGGAAGAAGTTTTTTTTCTCCAAAACATTGCTTTCAGCACACACAAGTCTCTACTTGGGTATTTCATGTTAATTAACTTTAGGGAGTGCATCACGTAATAGTTCATCATATCGCTTCAGTCCAAGACTTTTAAAATAATAATTTGCTCGCTCTCTCTCCTAGCCAGATTTAAAGCTTAAAATTCCAGTTGGTAGGAAACACTAGTGTACTTGACAAGTGTAAAAATCTGTATCATGCATCAGGGAAATCTCAAACTCTTGCTCCATCACAAAGTGATTACTGTTTTAAACAATTATCTCTTTCCTTTTCTACTTCTCGTAGATTTATCATGTTATAACAAAATGGGCAGGAAATTAATCTACTTACAAACTGATCAGAGGATGCAACTTTGATACCATATTTAGAAACGCATAAAATACACTCCTCTTCTGATGGAGTAAATGGTAGCTTTCCATATTGCTGTAATAAAAAGAGCAAGCAATTGAGAGAAATCTGACAACTAAAACAGATGGGGGCACAAGAGGCTGCAGAAGCTGGAATAATGAGCAAAAAGCTAAGTGCTGATGGAACTCAGCAGGCCATGCAGTATCTGGGCAGTAATGGACAGACACATTTTGGGTCAGGGGCCCTTGAGACTCAAAACCAAACTGCTGGATGAACTAAGAAGAAGAGTCCTGGTCTAAAGCATTGTCTCCATTTCCATCCAGAGATGTTGCCTGGCCAACTGAGTTCCTCCAGTAATTTGCTGAGCTTATTTATTTTAGTTAAAAAACAAATGCACAATAATCTTTTTTTTTGTTGTTGAATAAAATCACTTAAATATTCAATTTGGGGCAATAAAAAGATCTGAGCTTGAATCCAAATGTGATTCTTCCTCAATAAAACTGGACGGCATTTCAACCTCATTTGGAAGAAACAATAATAGCGAATTCTCACCCCATTAATTTCAATGAAAACAAACTTGGACTCTGTAGACTTTCTAAAATGCTGCATGTTTTTATGAGCACCAACCAGTTCTTCTGGCATTAAAAAAAACAATAAGCAGTTGTAGGCAACAGGTTTACTACATGCAATATGTGCACTTGCAAAAAATTCCAAAACCTTTAGCTGCATCTGACTTTATCCAGAATTATATGGAATACACCATGCCACGTTGGCCTCTTTGAACTTATCAGTTAGTCCTCTATTCCCCTCTCCCTCAAACTTAGAAGTTATGTGAACTGAATAAATAAACCTAAAATAACCTTTACTTTTACTTCAACTATTCATTACGTTAGTAAATTATACATTTTCCCAATCACAAGATCATTGGAGAGGCATTATTTTTAACTGACTAATTGGTTTGAACTGATTAGGTTATGTATTGCCCACATGTGGAAATGCTCACTGGTAATCAAAACCACTCATTACGTATTTGGTCATTTGAAGGCTCTTAATTTTCAATATACGCCCAGCCTGTTCCTGACTGATGTAGCCTCATATCTCTGGCATTATCTTGCACATTTCCATGGATGGAAGTGATGAAAATACTAAGTCAAAATGCTGCATATGCTGGGATTGCTCTGCAGGCTAGGCAGCACCAGTGTAGAAACAACAGTTGATGTTTCACGTTGATGATCTTTCATCTTCCAATTCAGAAAATAGGTATTTGAACTAACTCTCTCCCCACAGGTATTGAAATTATGCAAAAGTAAATATTCATGGGGAACAAGTTAACAAATATTCTTTAAAATGTCATTACTATACCTGTGCCAAATCAATATAATTAATCAAATCTTGTGGTCCTTGAAGACATTCGACGAAACTGGCTTTTAAGTTTTCGATAGCACCCAAATACTTCACTCGGAATTCATTGCACGTGTCAAAGTTACTGTTACTCTGACCTGCAATCAAAATGCACAACAACAGTTTAATTTTTGTTGCAATGATTAGTAATGATAAAGTCACTTTAAATCATGCAAAGTTAACATAAATATCAACAGTGAGTATACTTAATTAGCATTGCAGCACCTGGAAATCTTCCATGAGATGTGTAAAATGTGTTACTTAAATGCAGCACTTCCTTAATCTTATTGTACAAAAACAAGGATTTGTAGTACAATACCTGAACTCTTTGTGGAATCTGTGTCAAGGCTAGCCACCGTACTGGATCTTGAAAGGCCACCCAGACTAGAATCTACTGACTGAGAAGTGAAGACATGAGTGATGTTAACATATTTACATTTATAAATTCACAACTGCAACATTAGCGACCCACTGTAACAATATCTTGCATCCCAATTTATCTTTATCCAAATGGCATTTGTATTAGAACCAGATTTTAAAATGCAAAACCGAGAGAAGGGGAGCATTAGTACTTTCAAAAGTGTGGCGAGAATATTCCATATTGCATTATTTTAAGATCAACGAAATGAGTAATGGCTATTAGCACATCACTCATTTACCACTTCTCAAACTTAAATTTAGAGATTTGGAACAGAGGAAAGAAGGAGAATTGGGCCATTTGGCCCTCTGCTCCCACATCATCATCCAGTAAAATCTTTCATGTCAACAGTTTCCTACACTAACCGCATATTCTTTGATTCCTTTACTATCTAAACACCTATTCAACTCTGAATATACTCAGCAAAAGAATTCTAAAGATTCGTCATCATCAGGGTTAAGAAATGTCTTATTGCTGCAGGTGAAATATGTGCATCTATTCTGCCAAGCCTCATAAACAAATTCTATGCAGAAGATATATATAAGAAAATAACTGCAGATGCTGGATTCAATCATTTCTAAATTTGAGCACTTTTTCTCTGGCAGATGTGCCTTCAACCGTACCTGTCCGAGGCTGAGGAAAACCCTCCTTAAACTTCTCTGCCTTGTTACACTTCTTTCCTTTAACCCATTCCTTAAAATACATCATTTAGATCAAGCCATTGGTCATATGCCGTAACATAACCTAATTTGGCTCAGCGTTTATTTTCATTTGATAATGTTTTTATGAAGTGCTTGGGAATGTTAATCGTGCTATATAAATGTAAACACAGTTGGGCCTTCAATGTTTGGTAGGAATCAATCAATCGTTCCTGATTGCAAGAGTTAATAAATCTTGTCCTGTATTTAATACTCAAGGGATGGAGTGCACTAGAAATATTGAGCATCTCAGCAAAACTTCAAGTAAAAACTACCAAACCAACTGAACCCAGTGTCTGTCCCCATGTTTTCAACAGTCATTCTATTTTGGGGCATAATATATGAATATTATTTTCAAATTAAGACTGCAGCCAAATGTCATTTTGTTATTTTTATAAAAGACAAGGCAATTGATATTGAACTCATTTAAAAATCCCAAATTTTCTTTCCTGAAGTCACCAATACTTGGTGAGAAATATTTCCTGAGATGCCTCGTTCAGATAACCAAGCTAATCCACCAAAAAGACATCAGTCTTCACCTGGACACGCATGCATTTTCCCATAATGGTCAGTAGATGGCGGGCAGGAGTCAAAATCCCTGGACTGATTTCCCTTGCCAGGAGTTTGAAGCATCCCAACCAATCTCTGAAAATTCAGAACAGAAGCTTTCTGCACAACTTGACATCATCAAGGTAACAAAAGCATCAAGGTAACAAAAGCATCAAGGTAACAGCGTCTGAATGTAAGAATCTCACTATTTCCAGTCTCTGCAATGGGATAGTTCAAGGGTTTAGAAGTGAATTCGACAGTGCAATGTTTATAATTTATTGTGGACAAAATATTAAACACACTATTTACCACGGGAATTTGCATTTAGTGAGATTTCAGCAGAAAACATGGTGAAATACAGAGCCGAAACTAACACAGATGCAAAGATGAAACTGCTGCAAAAATGTTAAACATTACAATACAAGAATAGGATCTTCAGCCCCCAATGTCTATGTTGTACATGATGCCAAGTCAAACTACTAATCTCTGCCTGCACATGATCCATGCCCCTCCATTCCATGCATATCCATGTGCCTATCTAGAACCCACTAAAATGCCACTATCGTTTCTGTCTCCACCACCACCCCTGACAGCGCACTCCAGCCACTCGCCATCCTGTGTAAAAAAAACTTGCCCCGCACATCTCCTTTAAACATTTCCCTTCTCATCTTAAATCTATGCCCGATGATCTTTGACATTTCCAACCTGGGAAAAAGGTTTTGTGTGCCTGCCCTATCTATGCCATTCATAATTTTTTATACTTCTGTTAGGTCTTCTTCACCCAGCCTGGCGAAGCTCTTGAGAAAATAAATTCATTTCTCCAACCTCTCCTTATAGTTAATATCCACTAATTCAGGCAACATTCTGATAAACTCCTCCTATGTCCTCTTTATGTGGAAAACCTCCACATCCTACCTGTAATGGGCTGACCAGAACTGTACACAAGAATCCAAATGTGGCCTAATTAAACTCCTATTAAGTTGCAACATGTCTTCTTGATTCTTATGCTCGATGCCTTGACCGACGCAGGTAAGCACACCATCTGCCTTCTTTATCTGCTTGAAAGATAAACAAGTACTGCTTATTTGGTCCCTTGCCAAGTCTGCTATTTCATTAGACCATGACTAATCGTGAACATCAGTACCATCTTCCTGCACTAACCCTTATACCTAACTTCCCAGAGTATCTAAAGCTCTGTCCATCTCTGTTTTGAATAAATTGAGATGTACAGGTATTGAATTCCCTGAAAAAACTCTAATTTCTGTTCAGAATGGCCAACCACTCTTCTTTTGACTCCAACCTCTGGTTTTAAACACTGCTTTGTGAGAACCATCATGTCCAGATCTACTCTGCTTTGCAATGTCTACTGCATAACCCACTCAATCTCCATTTACACAAATAACATGCAAATATAAATCTTCCATAAAATTGTACTGGAAATTCTACAGCCATTTCTTATATATTGCATCAGAAAATGTGGGTACTTAGATCTCCTATAAACCATACTGTTTTACTTTCAAACATGACAAAAAGTTGAAAAAACAGTTCTTTAATCACCATAACTATTTTTGTTATAGCAATACACCAAAGGGTCTACCCTGTCAGTGTAAACCTACCTTGCTCTTCGTGCTGATCTCACTGCCTTGAGAACTGCTGCTGCTGTGGCGTTTCTTGCTTTTCCGAAACATTTCTCATCGTCTTCACATGTGGCAGATAAACAGAAAAACATAATTCTTCACACACCATCTACTCTGGATGATATTATTTCAACATAACCAATTTAAATAAATAAATAAATTTAATGAATTTAAATAAATTGTCATCAATATATACAGAGATGAAACCTATGGAATTGAGGGGGAAGGCACAGGGGAACACTCTTTAATCCCAATTCATACAAACAATATGCAAGCATATACTTTACATGAATGTGCATTGCTCCTTCTCTATAACTTTCTCATAATTATTCATAAGCTGCATGAGAGTGTGTCGACATGATTGGACTCCTGAGGTGTGTTGTTCAGCATGAGGAGATTCAGATTCTGGACAATTGTATCAGAATTACCAAAGGCTAGCTGCAAATCCATTTTACACAATGTTTTACAGAGTTAAAAATCCATCCGTAGTTTGGACCAAATGTGACCTTGACATCACATTTGATCCAAAGATGAGTTTCAAGCCACTTTTGCAGTAACAGTGCCTGTTTCTACTTTATTTATGTCTAGATCCACCCTAGGATTTTTTATCAGTTGCTGAAATCCTTTTCCATCCCTTTTATTTCTGGATGACAATTCCAATGCAATTCTGGCCACTTGCTCTGCTCTTTGCAAAGCTTTGCTATCGGCGACCTTGACAAGTCCTATTCACTCACAGTATTTGTGCTTGATGCCATATACCATCTTCCATTGAAGATTTTAATGATTTTCACTCATGTTTTCCAATCCTTCCTATCCTCAACCCTCTCAATTTCTGTCGGTTCTTCCTTTCCCATAAGATTTCCATGCTCTTCCAATTCTGGACCCCCACTTTACTGGATATAAACTGCTCTCTCTAGCCTGCACTCTTTGCTGAGAGCCTAGGTTCTGGACTTCCCTCTCTAAAACTTGCTTTTCTCCTTTGAGAAGCTCATTGGAACATACTTCTTTGCCATAGTTTTCATTTGCCTTCTCTATTTTGGTTTGGTGGTAAACTTTTGTCTGATAAATGAATGTTGAAGCATCATGTGATGCATTAATTGATTCCATATCATGAATGAAAGCTGCTATTTCCCCTTTAAGCTTGCACAGCCTTTCAATAAGATCACAGATGATCTTGGTCTCAATTCCATTATCCTAGCTGTTCCCCAATGCATTCCAAAAACCCATCGTTCTCAATCTTGAACACATTCAATTTTTTAATCTCAATATATCTCTGGGGTAAGGGTTCGTGACCTCAGAGAAAAAAAATAGCACACCGTCTCCATCTTAAATGGACAATTCCTTAGTCTGAAATTGTGGTTCCTCATTCTATACTCCCCAATGTGGGGAACATCCTCAATATCAAGTCTCTTCAGAATTTTAAGCTTCAACAAAAAAGATGCCATTCTTTTAAAATCCAATAACTAAGGGTCACATTTTAAAATATGCTTCCAAGTTCATTCATGTAACTTTTATATAAAAGTTTATTCGTTTATTTAATCCTGTAGAGTCCATGATCACTCTGCCCCAGAAACTGTAATCAATGCAGCCTCCACCCAAATGTAAGGCATCATGTTCCTCGCTAGATAGAGCTCTTAAGGATAGCAGAGTCAGGGGGTATGGGGAGAAAGCAGGAACGGGGTACTGATTGAGAATGATCAGCCATGATCACATTGAATGGCGGTGCTGGCTCGAAGGGCTGAATGGCCTGCTCCTGCACCTATTGTCTATTGTTCCCGGCTTTGTTGCAAGAAGCGGTCCTGTCCCCGCTCTCAGACACAGCTAGAGCTCACTCTCAGGTAACTCTGCTCCTGGTCACCACCCCCGGCCTCCAGGTCGGGGAGGGGATCACACAAGATGTGCAGGAAGGAACTGCCGATGCAGGTGGACCAAACGCTGGAGTAACTCAGCGGGACAGGACAGGAGGAATGGAATGGGCGACGCTGCCTTCCTCGGCGTCGGGTCGAGAGCGAGACCCTCCTTCAGTCTGAGTCAGAGCCGGGCGGATGTTTGTGTTTAAACTCCCCGGTTGAGACGGCGCCACAAACACTCGAGCATTCGCCCTGATTTCTCACCACATCAGCAGAAACGCCGAGAACCGCTTCCAACACAAAGCAGAGCCGTTCAACAGCGGCTCCTCCTGACGCGGAGCGGCGGCGGGGGACCCCGGAGCTGAGGGACCGGCGGACGGCTGCAACCGGACACAATTGTCGGACGGACCGGCGCACGGCTCCAACCGGACACAATAATCGGACGGACCGGAAGCGGTGCGGAGCCGGCGATGTCGGCCAAACGGAAAGCGGAGAATCTGATCCCGGCAGAGGAGAGCGACCAGTTACTGATCCGCCCGCTGTGAGTCCGCGTCCCGTCCCGCCCCGTCCGTCCAGCCCCGTCCCGTCAAGCCCAGCCCCGCCCCGCCCCGCACGGCCCCCAGCTCCTGGTCCCCCTCGCTGGCTCCTGCCGTATTATATTACCCCCCGGCCGACTCTCACACGACTCTTCCCCCGTCTTTTCTCCGAGCTCTCTCCCCTCACGCCCCCGTCCCCTCACACACCTCCCCTACCCCCCCTCTTCCCTATCCCCCCTCCCCCCCCTCCCTCCCTCCCCCCCTCCCCTCCCCTCCCCTCCCCCCTTCCCTTCCCCCCCTCCCCCTTCCCCCCTCCCCCTTCCCCCCTCCCTCCCCCTTTCCCCCTCCCTCCCCCTTCCCCCCTCCCTCCCCCTTCCCCCCCTCCCCCTCCCCCCCCTTCCCCCCCTCCCCCTTCCCCCCCTCCCTCCCCTTCCCCCCCCTCCCTCCCTCCCCCTTCCCCCCTCCCTCCCTCCCCTTCCCCCCCTCCCCTTCCCCCCCTCCCTCCCTCCCCTTCCCCCCCTCCCTCCCCTTCTCCCCTTCCCCCCCTCCCTCCCCTTCCCCCCTTCCCTCCCTCCCCCCCTCCCTCCCCCCTTCCCCCCTCCCTTCCCCCCTCCCTTCCCCTCCCCCCCTCCCTTCCCCCCTCCCTCCCTCCCCCTTCCCCCTCCCTCCCCCTTCCCCCTCCCTCCCCCTTCCCCCTCCCTCCCCCTTCCCCCCTCCCTCCCCCTTCCCCCCTCCCTCCCCCTTCCCCCCTCCCTCCCCCTTCCCCCCTCCCTCCCCCTCCCCCTTCCCCCCTCCCTCCCCCTTCCCCCCCTCCCTCCCTCCCCCTTCCCCCCCTCCCTCCCCCCCTCCCTCCCTCCCCCTTCCCTCCCTCCCTCCCCCTTCCCTCCCTCCCTCCCCCTTCCCCCCTCCCTCCCTCCCCCTTCCCCCCCCTCCCTCCCCCTTCCCCCCCCTCCCTCCCTCCCTCCCCCTTCCCCCCCTCCCTCCCTCCCCCTTCCCCCCCTCCCTCCCTCCCCCTTCCCCCCCCTCCCTCCCTCCCCCTTCCCCCCCTCCCTCCCCCTTCCCCCCCCTCCCTCCCTCCCCCTTCCCCCCCCTCCCTCCCTCCCCCTTCCCCCCCCTCCCTCCCTCCCCCTTCCCCCCCTCCCTCCCCCTTCCCCCCCCTCCCTCCCTCCCCCTTCCCCCCCTCCCTCCCTCCCCCTTCCCTCCCTCCCTCCCCCTTCCCCTCCCCCTTCCCTCCCTTCCCCCCCCTCCCTTCCCCCCCCTCCCTCCCCTCCCTTCCCCCCCCTCCCTCCCCTCCCTTCCCCCCCCTCCCTCTCCCTCCCCCTCCCTCTCCCTCCCCCTCCCCCCCTCCCTCCCCCTTCCCCTCCCCCCCTCCCTCCCCCTTCCCCCCCCCCCTCCCTCCCCCTTCCCCCCCCCCCCCTCCCTCCCCCTTCCCCCCCCCTCCCTCCCCCTTCCCCCCCCCTCCCTTCCCCCCCCCCTCCCCCCCCCCTCCCTTCCCCCCCCCCTCCCTTCCCCCCCCCCTCCCTCCCCCTTCTCCCTCCCCCTTCTCCCTCCCCCTTCCCCCCCCCCTCCCTCCCCCTTCCCCCCCCTCCCCCTTCCCCCCCTCCCTCCCCCTTCCCCCCCTCCCTCCCCCTTCCCCCCCCTTCCCTCCCTTCCCCCCCCTTCCCTCCCTTCCCCCCCCCTCCCCCCCCCCTCCCTCCCCCTTCCCTCCCCCTTCCCCCCCTCTTCCCCCCCTCCCCCTTCCCCCCCTCCCTCCCCCCCCCCTCCCCCTCCTTCCTCCCTTCCCCCTCCCTTCCCCCCCTCTTCCCTCCCCCCCTTTTCCCTTCCCCCCCCTTCCCTTTCCCCCTCTTATCTTTCCCCCCCTCTCCCGGCCCCATTCCAAGGAATAAAGTCCTAGCTTGCCCATCCTTTCTGATTAGCTCAGGCCCTTAAAACCTGGTAATATTCTCATCAATCTTCTCTGCACTCTTTTCGGATTAATGACAAAAATTGAACACAGTACCCCAAATGAGACCTCACCAACGGCTTGCACAACTGTAACATTACGTCCCAATTTCTGTACTCATTACCCAAACGGTTGAAAGCCAATGTAACAAAAGCCTTCTTTACCCATTAACCCGTGGTGTTACTTCTGGGGAACTATCTACCTGTACTCGTAGATCCCTCTCCTCTCCAACACTCACAAAGGCACTACACTTTGAAGGTCCTGGCCTGGTTTGACTTCCTAAAATGCAACACCATGCATGTATCTGCATCAGACTTCATTAACCTTTCCTCATCCCACTTGGCAGCCTGACCAAGATCCTGCTGCAATTTTTATAATTTTTGGTGTTGGCTGCAAACTCACAAATTATGCCTTGTACATTCTCATCCAAAGTATCAAAATAAATTAGAAACAGAAATGGGCCCAGCGCCGATCCTTAAGACACACTAGTCGCAGGAGTCTGAAGAGGGGTCCATACCTGAAATGCCACCTATCTATGTTCTCCTGAGATGCTACTTGACCTGCTGAGGGCACTGTGTGTCTGTTTTCTTTTACCAGTCACAGTTCTCCAGTCCAAAAAACAACCTACCACCACCACCCTCTGCTTCCTTCCAGGAAGATTTAGTTAACTTCTTGCTAGCTCTCCCTGAATGCAATGCGATCTGATTTTCCAGAGCAGCTTACCAGGCGGAACCTTATTATCAAAGGCATTGTTGAAGTCCACATAGACACTGTCCACAGTCTTGCCTTCAAGTATTTTGGTTATTTCCTCAAAATACTCATTCAAATATATAAGATTCCATAGATTTTTTAAATTATAAAATGTATTGCTTTTCCTGACATTGGTTTAAGAAAGTTTATTTTTAACACAAAAGGGGAGCTGGCCAAGAGGTGGGAAGATCATGCATCATTGTGGAATTCAAAGGAAGAAAAATCATGGTATGTCTTTATAGTAGCTAAAATTTACAAATAGCTTTGGGATTATTTGTTGTCTTAAATTATTTGTTTTCTATTAATTGATTTTCTAGTACAAATAAGCATTTATTGCAACTTGGTCAATAGACAATAGAACAGTACAACTCAGGACCAGGCCCTTTGGCCCACAATCTCCATGCTGATCATGATGGAGATTAAATTTGGGATTAAGGTAGTGTTAGTGGTTCTTGATTATCAATGCTGACCCATTGGGCCGAAATGCCTGTTTTTGTGCTGCATGGCTTTTACAGAAAGGGGAGAAATTTTGGAGTGGCAGAATGGAAACCTTTTTACATTAAAACATTTGAAACGCTTTGGGAATAGGACATAGTAACAGTACAACACAGGAACAGGCCCTTTACCCACAATGCCCATGACACATATGAAGCCGGGTTAAACTAATCTCCTTGGCCCGAATGAAATCCATATCCATTTTCTGTATCTCCATGAGGTCATCTAAAAACCTCTTAAATGCCACTATCGTATCTGTCTCCACCACCAACCCTGGCATCATGCTCCAGGCACCCACCACCATCTGTGTTAAAAAAAAAACCTTGCCCTACATATCTCCTTTAAACTTTGCCCCTGCCATCTTAAAACAATGGCCTCTGGTCCTTGTTGAACCAGTTTGCAAAAGACCTATGTAAGAAAATGCAAATTTCCTTGGGCATTGTTGATGTGGTTCATACAAGAACACAGGTAAACAGCAGGGATGGTTCCCCAGGTCCCTCAAGCCTTTCCTGTCATTTAATGTAATCATGGCTGGTATATGCTGACCTCAACTGTTCTACCAGTCCCGATAAATCTCAGTTCCTTGATTTAAAAAAAAATCTATCCATCTTAAATATTTCTTTCGATCCAGCCTCCACCAGTTGGTTAAAGGATTCCAGAGATTCACTACCTTCTGGGAGAAGAAATTTCTGAGCCCACGGAAAAGAAAAAATATTTAGAAATTACTTGTTTTTCTTGTCTATGGGGTAATCTTGATTTAGTCAACAATGAATATTTTAGTCGAATGTGATGGTGTAATTATACTCAACTTTGGAATCAAAGGTCTTGCTGAACATGGACAAACAATTAAGAGCAAACTTGAAATGATAGGTGGACAGTCAGATTAAGGGGTTCGGTATCGTAAAGTTGTGGTTTGTGTACAATACACATGACAAGAAGGCTGAGATGGATAACTCAAGTCTCTTCACCTGTATTTGCCTTTGTGTAGTTGGATTGTGGGATACATCCTGGCCTTGAAGGAATGGATGCACTCCCGTATATTGATTTGATTGATCCAGCAGAGATAGACCTTCTTCTGATTAGTCAGTAAGTAACGTTACTTTATCTTTTTTTTAATCTTAGTGGATTATGGTAAACTTTCTCTGCTTTTTCCTGGTTATAACATTACATTTATACGGCATTGTTAACGTATCAAAATATATCCTAGGGCATGAAGTAGCACCATGATCAAGTGTTGAAGTAGTTTTATATTTTTGAGTGTTGCAGCTAAAACAAAAATGCAGTTAACCTGCTTGCAATTAAACAAAAGGCCGTGAGTTACATTGTTCATTGGATATGAACAGGTGTAACCCATGGCGTTCTGCCATTCAAGGCATGAATTTTAATTATTTAATTATTCTATTATAAGTAAATGTATAGCTCGATTCATGATTTACAGCAAAGGCTTTTGTTTGCAACCAAAGACTATGTAAATGCAGATCTAACAATATTTGTGCACAAGTAAGTTTTCTACTTTAATTTGGTCATCTGTGTTAGTTTCCATTTAGATCACTGTGGTGCACTCCCATGGTTCCTGCAAAAAACTAGTTTTAAAGGCAGGACATTTATGACACATGCTACAAAAGCTATATATCGCTGGCTGTTGTCTGATTACGTCAAGGTCAGGTGAGTGAAAGTTCCTTTTTTTCATGCTAAATTAATTGCATTGTCCTCAAACTTTCCCTTTTACTATCTTAAAAAAAAAATCTGTTTATCACAAAATTGCAAAGGTAAACGGCAAACCCTTTTTTCCAAACATAAGAAATAGTTTTTAAAAAATATGCACAAACCAGCTGTCTGAACTGGACATCTTGTAATGCAGGCACGTTCAGGACCTTGAATTCATTGGTTTCATCACAACATTTCTAGTATTCATAAAATTTACAATCAGTGGGTGGCAATTTAGCCCTTGTGCGTGGTGCTGAAATATTACCCAGGCTAATTTCACATTTTAACACTAGATCCATGGCCCTACCCATTTCAAGTTATTTTAAAATGTGATGACGGTTTATGGCTCCACCACCCTTTGAACCATTGGATGAAAAAAAATCCTAATCTCTCCTCTAATCCTTTGATTTAATATTGTAGTGGCCATGTTTATGGTTAACATATGTTTTTTTTTGTCATTAAGTAATATTTCAGCAGATGATATGCTATACACAGAATCGGATCTGGAAGACAGCATGGATAAAATTGAAACAATCAACTTTCATGAGGTGAAGGACGTGGCAGGTATCAAATTTTGGTGCTACCACGCAGGTCATGTCCTGGGAGCAGCCATGTTTATGATTGAAATAGCCGGGGTGAAGGTACGTAAAGAATATACCAGTGACCAATTACAAAAACACTGTCAGATAACAAGTATATCAGTGCCTGACAGAAATTTGATGAGCTCTTGTATCTGCAGTAATATTTCATCAGCACTTCTGATTTCCCATAAATAAATATTGATTTTCTACATTTCTACATTTGATTGGCAAGATCAGGTGCTGTCTTTAGGTTGATTGTATTTTAGTGAGGAGAGGGTAGGCCTAAGTGGAGGGTGTACACGTGGTAGAGGATATGGTGATATTTTAACTGAAAGTTGTGGTTATTGGTTAATTTTAGTACAAGGCTTTATAATGATATTACTAAACCTTAACAAATGCTCATGGACAAAATTTGAACACAGCTTGTTATTGCAAAACAATGTCAATGTCTTTATTATAGAATTTTCCATAGGTCATAGGAGTTTTCAATGTTTATTCAGAAACCTGTAGAGGCCAGGTCAGT
Organism: Rhinoraja longicauda; assembly: GCF_053455715.1. Lineage (NCBI taxonomy): Eukaryota > Metazoa > Chordata > Chondrichthyes > Rajiformes > Arhynchobatidae > Rhinoraja > Rhinoraja longicauda. The sequence continues at coordinate 32,063,022 of NC_135957.1, forward strand.
GGATATTTTTAAGGCAGAGATGGATAGATTTTTGATTAATACAGGTGTCAGGTTATGGGAAGAAGGCAGGCGAATGGGGTTAGGAGGGAGAAATATATCAGCCATGATTGAATGGTGGAGTAGATTTGATGGGCCGAATGGTCTAATTCTATTCCTATCCCTTCTGACCTTATTCAAGTTCAATGTTATGATGAATCTATTGTTAATTTAAAATATATTTAACAAATAATGCACAGAAGGAAATGTTCTCATTCTCTTTTACTATGATCTTTTTTATTTCTTATCTTTTTTATCACTGTTGTTCCTGTGCAGATTTTGTATACTGGAGATTTTTCTCGACAAGAGGACAGGCATTTAATGGCTGCTGAAATTCCCAGTGTCAGGCCTGATATTCTCATTATAGTAAGTTGTTTTTTGTTGTGCATTAAATTGCATTAACATCCAGCAGTGAAATGAGTGTACTTGTGTGTGAAATAGTATGGCAAATCGTTACTCCATATTTTTAACCAAGCTAGCAGAACATTTAGAAATGGAATGTAGTATCAGTCAGCTTTGCAGGTTGTTTTTGATGCATTGAATTGTGTGTGCATTTGCTAAAAGATAAAAATGCTTGATGAATGGAAGTCATTCTTCAGTTTATTTGTTGTAATCTAGTTGTTTCAAAGAACTAACCATCAGCTTTTCTGCTTGGAAGATCAAAAACATTGCAGGATTTCTAAAATTCAGATTAAATTGCCAATTATAACATTACAAAGGTCATTTAATGTATTAATACTGAGCTGTAAATTTACACAAAGTTTATTGCTAAAAAATGGCATGTTCTAAGTATATACTGATGAGACTCGGAACAATATGCTGATTATAGACAATAGACTTGAATAGATTAGGTGAGTGGGCATATGCATGGCAAATGCAATATAATGTGGATAAATGTGAGGTTATCCACTTTGGCGGCAAGAACAGGAAAGCAGAGTATTACCTGAATGGTGGCCAATTAGGAAAAGGGGAGATGCAACGTGACCTGGGTGTCATGGTGCACCAGTCATTGAAAGCAAGTGTGCAGGTGCAGCAGGCAGTGAAGAAAGCGAATGGTATGTTAGCATTCATAGCAAGAGGATTTGAGTATAGGAGCAGGGAGGTTCTGCTGCAGTTGTACAGGGCCTTGGTGAGACCGCACCTGGAGTATTGTGTACAGTTTTGGTCTCCTAATCTGAGGAAAGACATTCGAGCCTTCGAGGGAGTACAGAGAAGGTTCACCAGATTGATCCCTGGGATGGCAGGACTTTCATATGAAGAAAGACTGGATAGACTAGGCTTATACTCACTGGAATTTAGAAGACTGAGGGGGGATCTTATAGAAACATATAAAATTCTTAAGGGGTTGGAGAGGCTAGATGCGGGAAGATTGTTCCCGATGTTGGGGAAGTCCAGAACCAGGGGTCATAGCTTAAGTATAAGGGGGAAGTCTTTTAGGACTGAGATGAGAAAACATTTCTTCACACAGAGAGTGGTGAGTCTGTGGAATTCTCTGCCACAGAAGGTAGTTGAGGCCAGTTCATTGGCTATATTTAAGAGGGAGTTAGATGTGGCCCTTGTGGCTAAAGGGATCAGGGGGTATGGAGAGAAGGCAGGTACAGGTTACTGAGCTGGATGATCAGCCATGATCATATTGAACGGCGGTGCAGGCTCGAAGGGCCGAATGGCCTACTCCTACACCTATTTTCTATGTTTCTAGACAATCGGTGCAGGAGTAGGCCATTCGGCCCTTCGAGCCAGCACCACCATTCAATGTGATCATGGCTGATCATTCTCAATCAATACCCCGTTCCTGTCTTCTCCCCATACCCCCTGACTCCACTATCCTTAAGAGCTCTATCTAGCTCTCTCTTGAATGCATTCAGAGAATTGGCCACCACTGCCTTCTGAGGCAGACAATTCCACAGATTTACAACTCTCTGACTGAAAAAGTTTTTCCTCATCTCTATTCTAAATGGCCTACCCCTTATTCTTAAACTGTGGCCCCTGGTTCTGGACTCCCCCAACATTGGGAACATGATAAGATCCCCTCTCATCCTAAATTCCAGTGTATACAAGTTTAGTCGCTCTAGTCTTTCAACATATGACAGTCCCGCCATTCCCGGAATTAACCTAGTAAACCTACGCTGCACGCCCTCAAGCCAAAGAGTGGTGAGGGAATTTAGAGATTTGGTAAGTGTGTCGAATAATTTGTTGGTTGATTAGCACATTCATAGTAGTACATGTCATTAACAGGAATATTTGTTCCATTATGCCATAATTCAGCACCAAGGAGAAAATAAATCAGGCCCATGATCCACTTTGAGGGATCTGGTGGGCCTAGTGGATGAAACATAGGGTGTTCATGCTTTTGCAGCAGCAGATGGTCAAGGAGGATAACAGAAAGTAATCCTTTATTGCAAAGGCCATGAAGTGTAAAGGTAGTTAGTGAAGTTTACATGCAGCTTTACAGGGCCCCTGTGAGATATATCTGGAGTCCCACAGACAGTTTGGGTATCCATATGTAAGGAAGGATAAACCTGCATTTGAGACGGTACAGAGTTGGTTCACTGCAATGATTCCGTAATTAAAGGGGTTGACACAAAGAGATGTTGAATAGGATGGGCCAATGTGCAGTGACTTTAAAAGGAATTTGAGGTGATCTTATTGAAGCAAATGAAATTCCAAGCAGGATCCGATGCTATTTCCCCTGGTAGAAGTGTATCAAATAAAAGGTGTCATTTCAGAATAAGAAGCCCCTCCATTTAAGATAGAGTGGAGGAGAAATTTCTTCCTTCAGAGGTTCAGGACTCTTTGGAATTTTCTACTCTGCACAATTGTAAAGATAGAACCATTGAATATATTTAAGGTAGAGATTGGCAAACAATTAAACTGCAGAGAAGTCAGATAGTGTGGGGCGAGGCCTGGGAAGAAGTGGTGAGACAGGATTGAATCGGTCATGATCTTATTGAAGGGTGGAATTGGCTTGAGGGGTCAAATGGCATGCAGCTATTTCTAATGCATTTATATCCAGGGAAAGGCATCAAAAGTCTCAAGATAATGGGTGGTACATTCAGCATGGGTGAGAAATAATGCTTCCACCCATAGTCAAAGACCCACATCTCACAGAAACAGGCTCTTCAACCCACTGAGTCCATACCACCCAACAAGCACTCAATTGAACTAAACTTTACTTTATGTGTATGTGTTATTTTATTCTTTACTCATTCCCACGAACTCCCTCAAAATTGTACCGTAATTGGCAATTTACAGTGGCTAATCAACCTACCAAGTGTTGTGAATCTTTGGAATTCTTTATCCAAGACAATTGTGGGAACTCAATTGTTAAGATTAGGAAATCCTTGGGTTTTAAGGCAACAAAGAAATATGGGGAAACAGCCCAAGAAACTGCAGACATGGGGTTAGTGGCTCCCAGGTAAACAATTGAATTTAATTTGCAGGAACAGGGGATGAGTGACCTGCTGCTGATTTAGTTCTTGTGTCCAAATTATTTTCAACACCGGTGTTTCCAATCTTGCACAGGAGTCTACGTACGGTACGCACATCCATGAGAAACGGGAGGAACGTGAAGCTCGATTCTGCAACACTGTACACGACATTGTGAATCGTGGAGGGCGCTGCCTCATCCCTGTCTTTGCTCTGGGCCGTGCCCAAGAGCTGCTCCTCATTTTGGGTGGGTGTACTTGCAGATCTGTGAATTATGTCTCAGTTTTCTCTGTTTAGTAAAGTTATTGATAAAAAATACATTGAAGCACAGGAGGAGCTGAGACCACACACAACTGTACTGGCTGAGCAAGTGTTACCCGAGTTACATGTATTAACTAAAGGTACAATCCTTGGTATCGAAGACAATCCTTGGTATCGAAAAAAACTTCTAAGATATTTCATTCATCATTTGGCCATTTTAGCTGATAATACATTTCTCCATTCTAATAAGGGTCAAATGAAACTGAATATTTCACTTCTTGCTTAATGGCACAATATATTGATTCTGGGTTAAATACTAAAAAAGTAACTGCACGTGCAGCCTGCAGTAATCTCACCTGGAGTGTCTTTTGAAGCTCAACAAAACTGAAACTACTGCAACAACTCAAATCAAACATCTTTGCCATCCATGCTTGACAAAGGTTCAGTTTATCTTGACCTTTCTGTACCCTTGTAGTTGTATAATTAACTCTGAATATCTGCTGTCTCAAGTCATATTGGAATCTTTTCAGCTGTAATGACCTTTTTGATCTTGAACTGAGCATTTGACCCAGTGTAAGAAAATAACTGCAGATGCCGGTACAAATCGAAGGTATTTATTCACAAAATGCTGGAGTAACTCAGCAGGTCAGGCAGCATCTCAGGAGAGAAGGAATGGGTGACGTTTTGGGTCAAGACCCTTCTTCAGACTGATGTCAGGGGGCGGGACAAAGGAAGGATATAGGTGGAGACAGGAAGATAGAGGGAGAACTGGGAAGGGGGAGGGGAAGAGAGGGACAGAGGAACTACCTAAAGTTGGAGAAGTCAATGTTCATACCGCTGGGCTGCAAGCTGCCCAAGCGAAATATGAGGTGCTGTTCCTCCAATTTCCGGTGGGCCTCACTATGGCACTGGAGGAGGCCCATGACAGAAAGGTCAGACTGGGAGTGGGAGGGGGAGTTGAAGTGCTCAGCCACCGGGAGATCAGGTTGGTTAAGGCGGACTGAGCGAAGGTGTTGAGCGAAACGATCGCCGGGCCTGCGTTTGGTTTCGCCGATGTAAAGAAGTTGACATCTAGAGCAGCGGATACAATAGATGAGGTTGGAGGAGGTGCAGGTGAACCTCTGTCTTACCTAGAAAGACTGTTTGGGTCCTTGGATGGAGTTGAGGGGGGAGGTAAAGGGACAGGTGTTGCATCTCCTGCGGTTGCAGGGGAAAGTGCCCGGGGATGGGGTGGTTTGGGGAGGAAGGGACGAGTGGACCAGGGAGTTGCGGAGGGAACGGTCTCTGCGGAACGCAGAGAGGGGAGGGGATGGGAAGATGTGGCCAGTAGTGGGATCCCATTGGAGGTGACGGAAATGTTGGAGGATGATTTGTTGGATACGCTGGATGGTGGGGTGGAAGGTGAGAACAAGGGGGATTCTGTCCTTGTTACGAATGGGGGGAGGGGGAGCAAGAGCGGAGCTGCGGGATATAGAACAGGTCCTAGTGAGAGCCTCACCTATTATGGAAAAGGGGAAGCCCCATTTCCTGAAGAATGAGAACATCTCTGATGCCCTAGTGTGAAACGCCTCATCCCGGGCGCAGATGCGGCGTAGACGGAGGAATTGGGAGTAGGGGATAGACTTTTTGCAGGAGACAGGGTGGGAAGAAATGTAGTCCAAATAGGTAGCGAAGGTAGAATTCGGGGATGGGGCCAGTGTACGTCCGGAACAGGGATTGTTCGACGTATCCGACAAAGAGGTAGGCATAGCTAGGGCCCATGCGAGTGCCCATAGCTACGCCTCTGGTTTGGAGGAAGTGGGAGGAGTCAAAGGAGAAGTTGTTACGGGTAAGAACCAGCTCTGCTAGGCAGAGGAGAGTGTTGGTAGGTGGGGATTGGCTGGTTCTACGGTTGAGGAAGAAACGGAGGGCTTCGAGACCATCCTTGTGGGGGATGGAAGTGTAGAGTGACTGGACATCCATGGTAAAGATGAGGGAGTGGGGGCCTGGAAACCGGAAGTTATTGAGGAGACGGAGAGCGTGTGAGTTGTCTTGGACGTAGGTGGGAAGGGATTTGACCAGGGGGAATAGGATGGAGTCGAGGTAGGTGGAAATGAGGTAGGTGGAAATAAGTTCGGTAGGACATGAACAGGCAGAGACAATGGGTCTGCCGGGACAGTTCTGTTTATGGATTTTAGGGAGAAGGTAAAACTCGGCCGTGCGGGGCTGGGGAACGATAAGTTTGGAGGCATTAGAGGGCAAAGCGCCGGAATTGGTGATGGCAGTGATGGTGTTGATGATTAAGGTCTGGTGCTCGTCGGTGGGGTCATGGTCCAAGGATAAGTAGGAGGAGGTGTCTGAGAGTTGTGGTCTGGCCTCGGTCCGGTAAAGGTCAGCACGCCAGACTACCACAGCACCTCCCTTGTCAGCGGGTTGTCATCTCCAGTGCACAGCCTGTACTTTTATCTGCATGATGTTTGCTGCCTTCATTCTTAACATTCTCTAACCATTGCTGAAATGCTCATTTATGGCTTTGTTATCTCCCAACTTGATTATTCCAATGCCCTCCAGCTCATGTTTTCACTATGCATGTCAATTTCAGTCCACCTTTCTATTTTCGACAAGAAAGTCCCTGTTAGCGGAAAGTGGCAATTGGCTTTCCACTGTAATAAATCAAAAATTGTAAACCTGTTATTAAATCTTGCCCCTTCCTCTTGTTTTAGCCAGTGGGAGATAGAGGAATATTTATGTTGGAAGATTTTGGAAAAATGTAAAAGCAACAGGGTTGCTGCAGTGGGTGACTTTAATTTCCAGAGTACTGTATTGAACTGACACTCCCACAGGGACTTAGATGGGGCAGAAATTGGTAGATACATGTGAGGGTTTCTTGCTACAGTATGTAGATAGTCCAACCAGACAAAGGGCTATACTAGAAAAGACACAAAATGCTGGGGTAACTCCGTGGGTCAGGCAGCATCTCAGGAGAACATGGATAGGCAATGTTTCGGGTCGGGACCCTTCTTCAAAAGATGAGAAATGAGCTTGGCCAGGTGATCAAAGTTTCAGTGGGAGAATATTTTGGGAACAATAACCATAACCCTGCAAGGTTTCAATTAGTTATGTGAATAAGGATAAGACTGGACCTCGTGAGGTGAGAGGGCTGTACTAAATAAGGTAAGGTCTAATTACAACAGTTTCAGGGAGGAGAGTGCAGTGGTTCGCATGCAACAAAAGCTCTTCACTGTCCCTCGGTATACATGATAATAAACTAAACTAAAGCTAAACAGTAGAAGCTGCTGTTATTGGGTAGGTCCATATCTGACATGTGTGAGTCGGTTAAAGTCCAGCTAATCAGAGTTCAGGACCAGCATGTTCCTGTGAGGAAAACGACAAGGAAGGGAAGGTTTAGGAATCTTGGATGATGACATATGTTGTAAATTTAGTTAAGAATGAAAAGGAAGCATATGTAAGATAGCACCCTTGAGGAATATAAAGGAAGCAAGAAAGTCGTAAAGATAGAAAACTTACTATTATTTTTATTTTAAACTACAGATGAATATTGGCAGAACCATCCTGAACTACATGACATCCCCATCTACTATGCCTCATCCCTGGCAAAAAAATGTATGGCTGTATATCAAACCTATGTCAATGCCATGAATGAGAAAATTCGAAAACAGATCAGTATTAATAATCCTTTTGTCTTCAAACACATCAGCAACCTAAAGGTAAGATAATTGTTGCTGTCTGAATTCAGCTGATGCATGTGGAAATTCTGAATTTAGCAGTACAATTTAGCAGTACAATTTTTAAAATATTTGGAGTTGCATCTTTTCAGAGCAAAGCTAATGATGACTTTGTTAAGTGATGGGTTTTGAGAACAGTTTTGAAGTCAGAATCAGAATGCAGTAGATACACAATACCTGAAATAAAGGCAGAAAATAGTGGAAATATTCAGCAGACCAGGCAGGGTCTGGAGAGACAAATTGTCATTTTTTCAACTCAATGAAAAGTCAGCATCTTTCTATCTGTATAGATGTTGGCTGAGCTGCTGATTATTATATCATTTTATGGTTTTAAGTCAATCAGGCTGATTGCAGGTGAAATGGTTGGGTAATGTCAGCGTACTTCTTTGTCCAGCCTACATCACGATTCATTCATAAACAATCTGACGAGGCAATAACAATGCCTAATGTGAGAAATTATAAAACATTAATTCAATGATATCTGATGCAATGAAATTCATTTTTTCATTATAATTCAAATGTAATCTAGTTTAAAAACTACTGTGGAATAATAATACGATTGAGGAATGGGTAGAGATTTTACGATCATTGTCAGTGCTTCATGTTTTACAATGCCATTTTCTTTTTTGAAGAGTATGGATCATTTTGATGACATTGGTCCAAGTGTGGTGATGGCCTCTCCTGGTATGATGCAAAGTGGTTTGTCCAGGGAACTGTTTGAAAGCTGGTGCACTGATAAGAGGAATGGCGTCATTATTGCAGGTTACTGTGTTGAAGGCACACTAGCTAAGGTATGCATAGTTACAATGCACATCTTCTCAAAATGAATCTGTGTATTTCATTAAGGTTAAGTGCAAATTGCCCATCACGTTGAACTCCAAATTGCCCATCACGTTGAACTCCAAATTGCCCAGCAATCACTGATGTTATGGTTTCAAGTCCTCCCATAAAAGTCCAAGGAATGGCAAAGTGTGGCTACAATTGGCTAAGATTGGCTACAAAAACAGAGGTGTAATGCTACATGGAAACATAGAAAATAGGTGCAGGGGGAGGCCATTCGGCCCTTTGAGCCAGCACCGCCATTTGTTGTGATCATGGCTGATCGTCCCCAATCAATAACCCGTGCCTGCCTTCTCCCTATATCCCTTGATTCCACTAGCCCCTAGAGCTCTATCTAACTCTCTCTTAAACCATCCAGTGATTTGGCTTCCACTGCCCTCCGGCAGAGAATTCCACAAATTCACTACTCTGGGTGAAAAAGTTTTTTCTCACCTCAGTTTTAAATGGCCTCCCCTTTATTCTAAGACTGTGGCCCCTGGTTCTGGACTTGCCCAACATTGGGAACATTTTTCCTGCATCTAGCTTATCCACTCCTTTTATAATTTTATATGTTTCTATAAGATCCCCTCTCATCCTTCTAAACTCCAGTGAATACAAGCCTAGTCTTTTCAATCTTTCCTCATATGACAGTCCCGCCATCCCAGGGATCAATCTCGTGAACATACGCTGCACTGCCTCAATTACAAGGATGTCCTTCCTCAAATTAGGAGACCAAGACTGTACACAATACTCCAGATGTGGTCTTACCAGGGCCCTATACAATTGCAGAAGAACCTCTTTACTCCTATACTGAAATCCTCTTGTTATGATGGCCAACACTCCATTGGCTTTCTTCACTGCCTGCTGTACCTGCACGCAAACTTTCAGTGACTGGTGTACAAGGACACCCAGGTCTCGCTGCACCTCCCCCTTACATAACCTAACTCCATTGAGATAATAATCTGTCTCCTTGTTTTTGCCGCCAAAGTGGATAACCTCACATTTATCTATATTATACTGCATCTGCCACGCATCTGCCCACTCACTCAACCTGTCCAGGTCACCCTGCAACCTCCTAACATCCTCTTTACAGTTCACACTGCCACCCAGCTTTGTGTCATCCGCAAACTTGCTAGTGTTGCTTCTAATTCCCTCTTCCAAATCATTAATATATATGGTAAACAGTTGCGGCCCCAACACCGAGCCTTGCGGCACTCCACTCTCCACTGCCTGCCATTCTGAAAAGGACCCGTTTACTCCTACTCTTTGTTTCCTGTCTGCCAACCAATTTTCTATCCATGTCAACACCCTACCTCCAATACCATGTGCTCTAATTTTAGTCACCATTCTCCCGTGCAGGACCTTGTATATAATAGATGCTGAGGTTCTATTAGGCGCTGGTCAGGCTGCATTTGGAGTACTGTGAACAAATTTGGGCCCCATTTCTGAGGAAGGGTGCGCTGGCTCTGGAGAGGGTTCAGAGGAGGTTTACAAGAATGATTCCAGGAATGAGTGGGTTAGCATATGATGACAGCACTGGGCCTCTACTCGCTGGAAGGTTGACGGGGGACCTCATTGAAACTTACAGAATAATGAAAGACTTAGATAAAGTGGATGTGGAAAGGATGTTTCCACTGGTGGGCGCTCTTTTACAAAGAGGTGAGGAGGAACTTCTTTAGTCAGAGGGTAATTAATCTGTGGAACTCATTGCCACGGAGGGCTGTTGAGGCCTAATCAGTGGATATTTTTCAGGCAGAGATAGACAAATTCTTGATTGAAACGGGTATCAAGGACTATGGGAAGAAAGCAGAAAAATGGGATTAGGGGGCAGAGATTAGCCGTGATTGAATGGCATAGCCACGATGGTCCAAATGGCCTAATTCTACTCCTATAACTTGTAAGTAGACAATAGGTGCAGGAGTAGGCCATTCGGTCCTTCGAGCCAGCACCACCATTCAATGTGATCATGGCTGATCATTCACAATCAGTACCCGTTCCTGCCTTCTCCCCATACCCCCTGACTCCACTATCTTTAAGAGCTCTATCTAGCTCTCTCTTGAAAGAGCGGATGCATGGCTGATGCAGTTTAATGTGGATAAGTGTGAGGTTATCCACTTTGGTGGTAAGAATAGGAAGGCAGATTATTATATAAATGGTGCCAAGTTAGGAAAAGGGGACGTACAACAAGATCTGGGTGTCCTAGTGCATCAGTCACTGAAAGGAAGCATGCAGGTACAGCAGGCAGTGAAGAAAGCCAATGGAATGTTGGCCTTCATAACAAGAGGAGTTGAGTATAGGAGCAAAGAGGTCCTTCTGCAGTTGTACAGAGCCCTAGTGAGACCGCACCAGGAGTACTGTGTGCAGTTTTGGTCTCCAGATTTGAGGAAGGATATTCTTGCTATTGAGGGCGTGCAGCGTAGGTTTACTAGGTTAATTCCCGGAATGGTGGGACTGTCATATGTTGAAAGATTGGAGCAACTAGGCTTGTATACACTGGAATTCAGAAGGATGAGAGGGGATCTTATCAAAACATATAAGATTATTAAGGGGTTGGACACGTTAGAGGCAGGAAACATGTTCCCAATGTTGGGGGAGTCCAGAACCAGGGGCCACAGTTTAAAAATAAGGGGTAGGCCATTTAGAACGGAGATAAGGAAAAACTTTTTCAGTCAGAGAGTTGTAAATCTGTGGAATTCTCTGCCTCAGAAGGTAGTGGAGGCCAATTCTCTGAATGCATTCAAGAGAGAGCTAGATAGAGCTCAAGGATAGCAGAGTCAGGGGGTATGGGGAGAAGGCAGGAACGGGGTACTGATTCAGAATGATCAGCCATGATCACATTGAATGGTGGTGCTGGCTCGAAGAGCCAAATGGCCTATTGTCTATTGAAAGCATCCAGAGAATTGGCCTCCACTGCCTTCTGAGGCAGAGAATTCCACAGATTTACAACTCTCTGACTGAAAAAAAATGTCCTCATCTCTGTTCTAAATGGCCTACCCCATATTCTTAAACTGTGGCCCCTGGTTCTGGACTCCCCTAACATTGGGAACATGTTTCCTGCCTCTAACGTGTCCAATCCCATAATAATCTTATATGTTTCAATAAAATCGCCCCTCATCCTTCTAAGTATTTCTATTCAGGAAGAAAAACTGGGAATTGATTTGTAACTGAGCCCCTCGACCAGTGTTGGCACAGTCCACTGATCTTTTGTAGAGAAGATGCCATCCTTGGTTGTGACATTTGTGTTGACTAGCTCCCTTTGTTGTTCATTGCTGTCAGTACTAGAGTAAAGGATTTAAGTCTGCCTAAAGCTGTGTTTCTGCCTCTTTATCCAACCAAACTAGATTTCAGGTTTGTGGTGATTAATGTCTTGTGTAATATAGGATGTTTATTCATGATTAGAAGTCCTATTCCCATGAGATTATTAAAATATTAATGATTAAAATAAATGCTACTTTGATTTGTTTACTGATACTGAATAAGATAAACAATAGGTGCAGGAGTAGGCCATTCAGCCCTTCGAGCCAGCACCGCCATTCAATGCGATCATGGCTGATCACTCTCAATCAGTACCCCGTTCCTGCCTTCTCCCCATACCCCCTCACTCCGCTATCCTTAAGAGCTCTATCCAGCTCTCTCTTGAAAGCATCCAACGAACTGGTCTCCACTGCCTTCTGAGGCAGAGAATTCCACACCTTCACCACTCTCTGACTGAAAAAGTTCTTCCTCATCTCCGTTCTAAATGGCCTACCCCTTATTCTTAAACTGTGGCCCCTTGTTCTGGACTCCCCCAACATTGGGAACATGTTTCCTGCCTCTAATGTGTCCAATCCCCTAATTATCTTATATGTTTCAATAAGATCCCCCCTCATCCTTCTAAATTCCAGTGTATACAAGCCTAATTGCTCCAGCCTTTCAACATACGACAGTCCCGCCATTCCGGGAATTAACCTAGTGAACCTACGCTGCACGCCCTCAATAGCAAGAATATCCTTCCTCAAATTGGGAGACCAAAACTGCACACAGTATTCCAGGTGCGGTCTCACCAGGGCCCGGTACAACTGTAGAAGGACCTATGTGAGAGATTATGTGCTCCTTAAGCCAAAGGGATCATTTCTGTTTCTTATGGAAGTGTCTGTTTATCACAGTGAAGAAGAACTGTAGGAGCTGATTTTCTTAACATAAATATCAATGCCAAGAATAATCAATTGTCATATGTACTGGCAATGGAACAATTACATTCTTACTGCAGCTTTATAGGTCCATTAATGCAACACACAAATATATAATAACTAATTATACAATAAATGAATAATCAGTAATACTAGGTAACCAGACCATTTATAGTGCAAACCCGAAGTAAGTAGTGGAACCAAAACAAATTCCATAACAGATTATTGTTGCTGAGATAAGGTTGTGGTTAGTGTTGTGCATTGTGTAAGAGCCTGATATTTGCTTGAAAGAAGCTGTTCTTGAACCGGGAGGTCATGGGTTTCAGGCTCCTGTACCTTCTTTCCAATGGTAGTAGCAAGGTGAGAGCATGGCCAGGATGTTGTGGGTCTTCTATATTAGCTGCCTTTCTCTTGTAGATTCCTTTGATTGTGGGGAGTTGGTATTCTCTGCCATACACCTGTCAAAGTTAATTAGAGTATTTGGTGACATACTGAATCTCTTCAATCTTCCAAGGAAGTAGAGGTGCTATTGAGCTATCCTTCTGATTGCACCCATGTGCTGGGCTCAGAACAGATCTTCAGATTTATGCACACCAAGGAATTTGAGGCTGTCCACCTTCACTACCCACCATTTTGGCAATGAAGGCAGATTCATGGATCCCTGGCTTTCCCTTCCTTGGTCTTGTTAACGTTGAGTGCAAAATTGTTCTAGAATCATTGAATCAGATTATCAATCTTTCTAATATGAACATCACACTCAGAAGATTTAATTATTTTGCAGACAATGGCATATTGTCAATGTTAACATTGTTTTTCTTAATTTCAGCACATTATGTCAGAGCCTGAGGAGGTAACCACCATGTCTGGACAGAAGTTGCCATTGAAGATGTCTGTAGATTATATTTCATTCTCTGCACATACAGATTACCAACAGACCAGCGAATTTATTCGTGCGTTAAAGCCGCCACATGTGGTCAGTACTGAATTATACAAATGTTTAATTTCCCTCCCCAGTTTACACAAAGACTTGCACAGTTTATACGAACACTTGTGCTCGGTCTGCCACGGCCTACATGATCTTCCGGTTACTAACCAATTTAACTCCTCTTCCCATTCTCACACTGACCCTTGGTTAGCTTACAACCCAACAGTACGAACATTGAATTCTCCAATTTTAGGTAACTAACCTAAACCACCTCCCACTCTACACCCCACCCTCCACCCTTTTTACCTTCCCTCTCTTCCCTGTGCCTCACTTGAACTCGCACCTATTTCTCCCCACCCCCTCCCTTTCCACCTCCATTTCGTCCACTGGCGTCACGATTCGCAACTCTTCTATCCTTGTCTCACACCTTTTATATTTACCTCTCTGACCTTTGTCCAACCATCTGCCTGTCAAACACTCCCCTCACCTCATCCACCTATCACTTGACTGGCTTTATCCTGCTCCTCCTGTCTTCCACCTTTCGCCTCCCTCACCCTCCCACCATAATCAGTCTGAAGCAGGGTCCCAACCCGAAACATCGCCTATCCATGTTCTGCAGGGGTGCTGCCTGACCTGCTGAGTTACTCCAACACTTTGTGTCCTTTTTTGTAAACCAGCATCTGCATAGAGTCATAGAGTGATACAGTGTGGAAACTGGCCCTTCGGCCCAACTCGCCCACGCCGGCCAACAATGTCCCAGCTACGCTAGTCCCACTTGCCTGCACTTGGTCCATATCCCTCCAAACCTGTCCTATCCATGTACCTGTCTAACTGTTTCTTAAATGATGGGATAGTCCCAGCCTCAACCACCTCCTCTGGCAGCTTGTTCTATACACCCACCACTCTTTGTGTGAAAAAGTTACCCCTCGGATTCCTATTAAATCTTTTCCCCTTCATCTTGAACCTCTCTCCTCTGGTCCTTGATTCCCCTACTCTGAGCAAAAGACTGTGCATCTACCTGATCTATTCCTCTCATGATCTTATACACCTCTATAAGACCACCCCTTATCATCAGCAAACTTGCTAACCTTGCCCTGTGTGTTTTCATCCAAATCATTGATGTAGATGACAAAACAGTAACGGGCCCAGCACCGAACCCTGAAGTACACCACTAGTCACAGGCATCCAGTCTGAGAAGCAACCTTTCACCATTACCCTCTGCTTCCTTCCATGGAGCTAATTTGCTATCCATTCAGCTATCTCTCCTTGGATCCCATGGGATCTAACCTTCTAGAGCAGCCTACCATTCGGAACCTTGTCGAATGCCTTACTGAAGTCCATGTACACAACATCTGCAGCTCTGCCCACATCAACCTTTTTGGTCACAACTTCAAAAAAACAAAAACCAATCAGATTTGTGAGACACGACCTCCCACGTACAAAACCATGCTGTCTATCCCTAATCAGCCCTTGCCCATCCAAATGCCCGTATATCCTATCCCTCAGAATACTCTCCAGTAACTTACCAACTATAGATATTAAGCTCACCGACCTATAGTTCCCAGCATTTTCCCTGCAGCCCATCTTGAAAAGAGGCACAACATTTGCCACACTCCAGTCTTCCGGCACCTCTCCTGTATTTAAGGACGACTTGTAAATTTTAACCAGGGCTCCCACAATTTCTCCTCTAGTTTCTCACAATGTCCTCGGATATATCAGATCAGGCCCTGGAGATTTGTCTACCTTCAAACATGACAGTACCTTCAGTACTTCTTCAACAGTAACCCTGACTGCTCTCAAGACACTTCCAGTGACTGCTCCAATATCCTCCGTCCCACTGTCTTTCTCCACAGTAAATACAGAGGAGAAATACTCATTTAATACCTTGCCCATCTCCTGTGGCTCCACACACAGATGACCGCTTTGATTCCTGAGAGGTCCCACTATCTCTCTAGTTACCCTTTTCCCCCTTATGTATTTATAAAATCTTTTGGGATTGTCCTAAATGCTACCCTCCAGAGCTATCTCCTGGCCCCCTTTTCCCTTCTGATTTCCTTTTTTAGTTTACTCCTTAGCTCCTGAAACTCCTTCAGGGATGCACTTGATCCCAGCTGCCTATACCTGTCCCATGCATCCTTCTTGTTTTTGACTATCGTCTCAATTTCCCTCGTCAGCCAAGCTTCCTTACATTTGCCTGCTTTGCCACTCACTCTAACGGGGATGTACACATCCTGAGCTTTCTTCAATACACTTTTACAAGCATCCCACTTGGCCGATGCTCCTTTCCCGTCTAATAACCTGCTCGAGTCAACTTGAGCGAGACCTTCTTTCATACCCTCAAAGTTGGCCTTACCCCAGTTGAGCATTTTAACACGTGGACCCTCTCCGTCCCTAACCATAACTATCTTAAACCTAATTGATTGTGGTCACTGGTCCCAAAAGGCTCCTCCACACACACTTCATTAACTTACCCTTCCCAATTTCCCAATATTAGATCCAGCGTTGCCCTCTCACGCAGTGATTGAGAATGATCAGCCATGATCACATTGAATGGTGGTGCTGGCTCGAAGGGCCGAATGGCCTACTCCTGCACCTATTGTCTATTGTGTGGGGGCCTCCACATACTGCTTAAGAAAACTCTCCTGAAGACTTTTGAGAAATTGCACCCCATCTGAATGATTTTCACAGTCCATTGGAAAAGTTAAAATCCCCCACTACAACAACCTCATTTGACCTGCACCTGCCTGCAATCTCCCAGCACATTTGTTCTTCTAATTCTCGTTGACTATTCGGGGATCTGTAGTACACCCCCAACAAAGTGATCATCCCTTTCTTGTTCCTCAGCTCCACCCATATAGCCTCACGAGACAAACCGTCCGTAATGTCATCTCTGAACACAGCCGTGACATCCACCTTAACCAACAGTTCCTTGTTTTTACACAAAGTGCTATTTGGTATTAGACTGTAGTTCCATATAGGATGATTCTGTTGTAGACTTTATTCTGTGAGCATTGAAACTCCATTTTTTGGGAGGCAACAAATTGCAGTTGAACACAATCCATGATTCACGTGAACTCAAATGGAACAGTTCACGGGCTGACATCACTGTAGAGTGATCAGGATTGAAAATGATGGTTCATTGTCTTTTCTTCCAACTGAAATGCATGTTCGGTCTGTGCTATTTTTCCCCAATGAGTGACTAGAAACTGAACCAATGTTAGCATTGCAAATATTTCTGCCTTATTTTTCTTCAGTAATTGAGATGGGTATTCTGCTTTAATCTTTACTGAAATTAAGATATTGGTTCTTTTGTTTGATTTTCTAAAATACGGCACATTAATTCCTTCCCTTTGTGGGAAAATCTGGGATTTCTTGTAGTTGCTTGTGCACGGGGAACAGAATGAAATGGCTAGACTGAAGGCCGCACTTATCCGCGAATATGAAGACAATGATGAGGTTCATATTGAGGTCCACAACCCACGTAATACTGAAGCTGTGACGCTATATTTCAGAGGTGAAAAACTTGCCAAGGTAATTACAATTCTCTTCTTATGGAAGAAAGGAAGGATATCTGTCAATAAGCAGTGACTCGAGCATTATATTTGATGTTTCTAGTTTCTTTTACGATTTTCTCCTTTTGTGGCTATTAATCTTCTCCTAGTCTATATGTGCTGATTTCAGAGTGATTACCGATTTGCTAACAACTTGATGCGTGCAGAAGGCTAGAGGTGGTTGCATCCCATCATATTTTAATCTTTATTACTTTAAATTCTGTAACAGGTGATGGGCTCCTTGGCAGACAGAAAGGCCGACCAAGGCCAAAGGATATCAGGGATACTTGTAAAAAGAAACTTCAACTATCACATACTTATTCCTTCTGACCTATCGAGTAAGTGAACATATTCTGCATCGTCCAATAGTTAATTAATTCTTGGGTTTAAGGAATGTCATAGTAAGACGTGACAAAGAATGCTGTCCCAAATTCTCAAGAAAAAGTTTACATCACCCACATTTAGATAAATTTGTATACTCCAAAGTATGAAAATATGCTTTCAAAAATAAAAATAATTTTAAACTAATTTTCTCTACCCTTCTTGAATTGAAGGATGCTGGCAACTATGATGTGGTACAAATTAATTAGTATCTGCTTTCTTTAAATTTTCTTGTATTTATTATGCATGATATTAGTACATTTGTAATGATCTTTAGGAAAATTTCTCTGCTACTCTGAAAGCATTGGCTACTTTCTAGGATGGTGGATATGGTGAGTGGGGAAAAGGGTAGCAAAGGTTCCACAGGTGCCAGCAACCTCCGCTACCTGACTGGCTGACAGTCAGCCCTGGCGCGTGAAGGTGTGTATCAGAGGCATTGCAGTTGCTCCTTGTCCAGTCCTCCTGTGGCATTCAGGGGTCATGGCCAGGAACTGGACCTTAATCAGTTTTTAAAAGATATATTATTTAGCTTATACTTTTTAGTTTCCAAAATTGCATTTTTCCACTTCCAACTACTTTTATAACCAGCTTTCCCACTTACATTAAACTCCATTAAATATGTTCTCCAACATTCTTCCTCATAGTTTCACAGGCTCCATAATTTTGGAATCTTCAAATTTCAATATCTATCCCTACAATGCCAGGTCTGAAATAGATATTGAGGTGTCTGAAAGCTTGATTGTTGTGGTATTGGACTTCTAACATAAAAATGTCAATTTGTACCTAAGCAATATCTGAAACCAATTTGAAAGAATCTCGTAACTTGAGGTAGTAGCTTAAATTGACTTTGGAAAGTGCCAGACTCTCATTTAAATAAAACACAGGAAAAGCTTGCATGGTTTCCAGTGTCGTGCTGATTCCTTGAGTTCTCAGGAAATCTCGGGATAGGTTTGTGCTGTGTTACCACCCACACCCCCAGAGCAGAAAGATATAAATCCCTCCTGCACTCCTCATGTGCACCACGCCCTGCCCAGTCCCATATCCCTCCAATCCACCCAACGTTTAGTAATTCATCAGACTGATGCAGACCAGCATTAGATTGTGCTCTTCATTAGTTTGGTTGCATTGAAGATTGCTATGAAAGAAAACAATAGGGAGGTGGGACAGAGATTGGAAATAGGGGATTGCCAATTAGAAATCTTTTGGGAACATCACTGGTTTGAACTATTTGTATCAAAGTCTTGGTGAGGTGAGACTTCAATCTGTAATTCAGTTTATTTCCAGTTTTATGTATTTGATTGGTATTTTGGAAAGTATTAATATTCAATGTGTGCAAATTCAAAATGCAAACTGCTGTATTTCCCTTTTGTAATAGTTTACACCGACCTAGCAATGAGCACTGTGACACAGACTCAGGCCATTCAGTATTCGGGACCTTTCATGCTATTGGCACATCACCTCCAAACTCTTGCAGGTTTGTAACGATCGCTACTCCTTCATCCTTCTGCTTTCTCTTTGGATAAGACTTCTTAGGCAGCGGCCACCTCCTCAGTTTGTCTAGATGATGCTTTTTCACTTGGATCCAGTCTCTATGAGTCTGCAAAGTATTTAATTCTGCAAGATATTACAGTCAAGTCTGTCATTACTGAGGTCATTGCCTTGTGGGCAGTGATGGATCGGAGATCTGTACTAGAACTTCTATTGGTGCTTGACTTTTGAAAAACTATTTGTTCTCTGTTTGCTGGTTTTACTGGTGCCTCCATCCATAATTCCTTGTTCACTTTCTCACCAGATCACTGGACTGCCATTGGAGGCCTTTTAGCTTTTTTTTCCTTAAGTTAAGCTTCCTGAAAGTAAGCATGCAGGTACAGCAGGCAGTGAAGAAAGCAAATGGAATGTTGGCCTTCATAGGGAGAAGATTTGAGTATTGGAGCAAGGAAGTCCTACTGCAGTTGTACAGGGCCCTGGTGAGACTGCACCTGGAGTACTGTGTGCAGTTTTGGTCTCCTAATTTGAGGAAGGACATTCTTGCTATTGAGGGAGTGCAGCGTAGGTTCACCAGGTTAATTCCCGGGATGGTGGGACTGACATATGATGAAAGAATGGATTGAATGGGCTTATATTCACTGGAATTTAGAAGGATGAGAGGGGATCTTATATAGACACATATAAAATTCTTACGGGATTGGACAGGCTAGATGCAGGAAAAATGTTTCCGATGGTGGGGGAGTTCAGAACCAGGGGGTCACAGTTTAAGAATAAGGGGTAGGCCATTTAGGATTGAGATGAGGAAAAACATTTTCACCCAGAGAGTTGTGAATATGTGGAATTCTCTACCACAGAAGGCAGTGGAGGCCAATTCACTGGATATTTTCAAGAGATAGATATAGCTCTGAGGACTAACGGAATCAAGGGATTTGGGGAGAATGTAGGAACGGTGTACTGATTTTGGATGATCAACCTTGATCATATTGATTGGCAGTGTTGGCTTGAAGGGACAAATGGCCTACTCCTGCACCTATTTCCTATGTCTATGTTTCTATTAAAGCTATAATCAGTTGCTTAGTTCCTTGTCATTGTCTTGATAGAACTTGGTTGCACTACAATTACAGAAAATAACTCAATTACAATATTGCTGAGTTGTAAATATAGCATTTGTTTGAAGATCAGTTTTTTTTTAGATAGATTAGTTTTTGAATTAGAAATAACCATTCTAATTGAGCACTTTATCTCTCAGATGATGTGGAAGAAATAGAAGTTCAGGAAAAGCCAGCACTGAAGGTCTTCAAGGCAATTACAGTGGTTCAGGAGCCAGGCATGGTTATGCTGGAGGTGAGCTTCCTAATGTAAACATTTAATTTATTCGTCCTTTGAACTTTTTATTTCAGAATTAATACGGTCAAGTGAGCTGTATGTGCCAGCCTATGAAACAAAGAAAAGACATGTATCTACATTGTCCCATTCGTGACATTGAGAGGTCACAAAGTGGTGCACAAGTAATAAATATTGGGTTCAATATGTAAACATATGTTACAGCACAGTTGCACACACCAAGATTCCGCAAACGTTAGTGAGATAAATAACCGGTAATCTCATGCAATTCTGTCCTCCGAGGCTCTGAAAACTCCATTAAACAGTTCTTCGGGATCTCTTGTGTTCAGCTTGGAAAACAGGCAAAAATGCTCAGTTTTGCAATGAGGCGCCACAAATTATATACCCAATTTGACAACCTCAACTGTCAGGCAGATTCGTCTTCATGTACGAGTTAGTCTCCAGCTATAAGATGGAACTTGTAGGACATCAACATGCACGTTTTTAATAGTTGCCGACTAATAAACCACACAGCAATTAAATATAATCAGTTTAACATTTCAGTAACACTGCCTTGTAAATGTTTTTCTTCACAGTGGGTGGCCAATCCATTAAATGACATGTATGCTGATGCCGTAATGACAGTGATTCTGGAGGTGCAATCAAACCCTAAAGCACAGAAAGGTATGCCAATTTTCACAGCGCCATTTTTTTAAAGAACAACAATATTTATACCCCTTGAAAACAACTTATCCAGAGACAGAGTCCAAGGTGCCAGCACATTGCAGTACCGTGCCTGGTGCATTGCTTGGGAACTGCATCTGTCTGGCCAGTCTCTTGTCACTCGGGTAGTGAGACCGAGTCTGGGAAGTCGTTCTGGTACTGTGTACATGTCAGGCAGATTCGTCTTCATGTACGAGTTAGTCTCCAGCTATAAGATGGAACTTGTAGGACATCAACATGCACGTTTTTAATAGTTGCCGACTGGCAATCAGAGTGGCGAATGGAAATGACTTTTTCTTTCCTTGGTCTCTGGTTCTTTAAATGACTGAATGAACTGCAGCTGTTGGCTCAAAGTAGATCATGGATGAAGTTAATAACCAGTATATCTTGGTATTATGCAAGCAGCCCATTGTCCTTTGGCCATGAATTAAGTAATAGTGATTTATATAATGATAAATTTAAATTAATTGCTTGTTCTGTTTTGTGTATTTTGACTGGATCATGTAAGGAGCCTATTCATTGTACTGCATCAATGCACGTAGGCATTTAGTCTAACCACTGGACATCAAGCAGACTGGTATGTCATTCCAAAGATTACAACAGGGGATATAAACTTATTATTCAATTGAAATAAGCAACACCTGGTCAAGTAGTTCATTCTATAGCATTTAAACTCCTTCTGTACATGGTTTCTCTAATTCAAAATGAGTGCTGTTGAACATTTATGAATGGCTTTTGATTGCTTTATTATTGTCATGTGCTGAAATGCAGTGGAAAAGCTTTATTTTGAGTCCTATCCAGGAAAATTATCCATACATGATAACAATCAAACCATGCCAAATATAGTGTTACAGCTACAGAGAAAGTGCAGATAAAAGAAAAAAGTGCAAGGTCCTCAATGAAGTAGATTGGGAGATTGGGAATATATGCTTAAAACACCTACTAAAAATTATTTTACACTTGTACTGTCAATGCTGTATAATACTATGTGGCATATCAATCAAACTTTGGTAATTGATTGTTGGTTAACATTTCTGATCTGCACCCTAAAGTATTACTTTATTCTTTTTTCTAGTCATGCAACAAAGTGCAAACAAGAAAGTTGACAAGGAAACGTACACAAAGAGACTGGAAGTTATGCTAGAGTAAGTTGCTTTATTTTGTTTCAATTCCACAAGCTTTTTCTCTCTGCCAGATGTACTGCCAATCCACAAGGCAGAAGTGTGTACTGTACTCGCTGTTGAATGGTTTAAGTGGAAGATAAATAAAGGAGCAATATTTAGTTTAACTTAGAGATACAACATAGAAACAAGCACTTTGGCGCACCAAGTCCATGTCCCGCCCCTTCCCCCATTGATCACCCCCTCTCACACCTGTCCTATGTTATATCACATTCGCCATTCCCTATACACCAGCGAGTTATTTCAGAAACAATTTACAGAAGCCAATTAATGTACAAACTCGTATATATTTGGGATGTGGAAGAAAGCCAGAACACCCAGAGGAAATCCACTGGGAGAACATGTAAACTCCACACAGGCAGCACCCGAGGTCATGAACAAACCTGGGTCTCTGGCGCTGTGAGGCAGCAGCTTTACCAGCTGAGTTATTTCAACATTTTGTGTCTTTTTTTTATGTGCAATCTTCTTTGCTTTAGTCCTAATGCATTTGTGATTGTGATAAATGTTGCCATATGTAAAACTGAATCCACAAACTAATAATATTACATTTTAAATAAAAAATGCATGTAATGGGCCTTGCTGCCTGAACTTTTCCATAGATTCCCTTTGTGACAATTTATGTGAACAATGAAGAGACCTGTTATGATGTTTCGTTTCTCTTTGCAATCCTTTTGAAAATGCCATTTATTTACAAAATCATCTTCATTTTTTTAGAGACATGTTTGGTCAGGATTGTGTATCCAGATCTAAAACTGGCAATACTCTCTCTGTAACAGTTGATGGCAAGGCAGCAAACATTTCTCTGGACACACGGGCAAGTATTCACAGCTTTTAATAACCAGCCAAGACGGTTATTGATGTGCAAGATGGGAGGAATGCTTTTATTACTTGTTGAAAAGCCAAAGCACTGCCCCACCCTCCATCTGTTCCACAGTATCAGTTCTGGCTTGTTAGTGCTGACAAAAGCTGATTAGCAAGACTGCAGATTGTGAACCCGCCTCCTTATACAGGGAATGTGACAGTCTGCAGGAAATGCCAAATAGAACCACATCACCTTAGCATCCTTTGCCTGTTCAGACTCTTTCCTGGGCTGACTAAACACATCATTGCTTTGATGTGCCTAATTGTACTTGGAGTTAACAAACTGAAGGTGGAAAAAAAGAATAAGAAAATGCCATAATTTTGAACAGCAGATGTAAATTTCAGGACAATGAACAATTTTTGGTGTGTTTTGTGTGGTTCTCATTTCTCATTCAAATTTCTGTAAAAAAAAATATCACTTTTGGTATGTTTTTTTTTGGCATGCTAAAATTTCTAAAGAGAATATGGATTTGAGTTAATGTGCCATGGAAAACTATTGGCCATGTGCATGCATTATAAATCTCTGATATCCACACACCATTAAGGGGATGTAGACTTACACTTGTGGGTGATAACTATAAAGAGATGCATCAATGAGTGGATTGATACCAATCCCTGTTTGACTCAAAGCACTTTGACCAATTAATTAGAGCATTTCTATATTATTTCCAACTGTGTTCTGTCTGCATGGTGCCATTTGAGTTTCAACATGATTTTGGAGTCTTTTAATTTAGAAATTAAATAAGGGAGGAATGGCATCACAACAAAGTATTTCCAGGAGGTAGTTTTTTAAAAAACTTTTACGATATACTTTGTCTGTTTCTTTTACCTATGACATCCATATTTAAGGGAGAAGGGCATCTCAACTAAAATTGGCTGAAGGGTCTGATGTTTATAGGAAATAATGTATATTCAGTTCTTCCAAATTGACACTTGGGGAAAAATAAAGACATTAAAATATTTACATCCAGGTGGAAGATTTTAAAGCTTTTGCAAAGGAGTATGTAAAGTAGATTTGTTAAACTTGTTTTTTTCTACACTTGCCCTTTATATAATATGTATCTAATTCATTTGATTTCACCCACAGGTGGTCGTGTGTGAAGAGGGCAGTGTGGAGGACGAACCACTTCGAGAAATGGTGGAAATGGCAGTGCAGCGACTCTATGAAACAATATGCCCAGCCCTCTCTTGAAGTGGTGAAAACCAGTGATAAATATGAACAGTTTTGTTTTTGTCATCAACGTTTAATAACATTTTCTGTATCTGTTACCGAGTCCCTTGTCTGAGTGCTGTAAATGATCCAATCTAGTTTGAACAAACTGTAATGTGCATTGTGTTGCATCTTTATGCTTAAAACTAGAATAATTGTTCTTTGAAGGAAAATCTGGTTAATTACCAGGTTTGGGCCAAAAATACAAAGAATAAGATAGTGTGACTTCAAAGTTATCAATAAATTTGTAATGTTTTCTTGAAAACATTTTTTCTTTGCTATCGGCCTTGTTTGAGTAGTAAGGGAATCATCTGATTTTAGTTATTTGATCCTTCATTTCGTAAAATAAAACAAAATGACAACCAAGACAGATGTGTTTTGGGGTATCTGTTGGGTAGCTAATATAATGAAAGTAGACCGTTTTATAAACAAACTTACATTTTTACACAATAAATATTTTAACAAACCTTGATTTTTTTCAGTGTAATATATTTATGGAAATGCTGAAATACAATAGATTTCTTTTTCAGATTTAATTTCTTATACAATTTGCATGGCACGGATTACATTGTGATAAAGATTGATTCGATCCACAGAGGATTAAAACATTCTTTTCCTATTTTGATATGTGGATAGAGTTCACTGTTATTTGGTGTTAATCAAGACCTCTATTTAATGAAGACAATGAATTCTGCAGATTTACCATCATCTGGCTCAGGAAATTCCTCCTCATCTCCATTCTAAAAGTAGGTCCTTTTATTCTGAGGGTATACGCTCCTGTTTTAGACTCTCCTGTTACCAGAAACATCCTTTCAACATCCACTCCATGTAGGCCTTTCATTTATCAGGTAGTTTCAATGAAATCCACTCATCCTTCTAAACTCCAGTGAGGCCCAGAGCCATCAAACACTCCTCATACATTAACCCAATCATCCCGGGATCATTCTCGTAAACTTCCTCGGTACCCTCTCCAATGCCAGCACATCCTTCGATATGGGGACCAAAACTGCTCACAATATTCCAATTGTGGCCTCACCAGTGGCTTATAAAGCATCAGCATTACATCCTTACTTTTATATTGTCATCCTCTCAAAATTAATACTAGCAATGCATTTGTCTTCCTTACCGTTGACTCAAACTGCAAATGAACCTTTTGGGAATCCTGCAGCGGCACTCCCAAGTACCTCCAATTTCTGAATCCTCTCCACATTTAGAAAGTGCCTTTATTCCTTCTACCAAACTGCATGACTGTACACTCTGCTGTGCTGTATTCCATTTGCCACTTCCTTGCCCATTATTCTAACCTATCCAAGTCCTTCTGCAGACTCCCTGCTTCCTCAACATTATCTGCCCCTCCACCTATCTTCGTGTCATCTGCAAACTTGGCCACAAATTCATCAAATCCATCATCCAAAGAATTAACATTTAAAGTGAAAAGTAGCTGATCCAATACCCACCTCTGTGGAACACCACTGGTCAACAGCAGTCAACCATTCAGGCCCCACTATTCCCACTCTTTGCCTTCTGCCAGTCAGCCAATCTTCCATCCATGCCACTACTCTAATACAACTGGCTCCTATCTTGTTTAGCAGCCTCCTGTGCCACCGTATCGAAGGTCTTCTGAAAATCCAAGTAAACAACATCCACAGACTCTATCCTGCTTGTTGCCTCCTCGAAAAACTCCCAACAGATTTGTCAGGCATAGTGACACCAATAAAATTTAAACGGGGAATAAATGTTATGTTTTGATGCATATTTTGCTCTATCTCAAGGCCTTAGTCCAGATAAACATGAAGGAAGTGGAGGCTACGGGTGCTTTGGCGAACAATAGGGCGACAGCTGATCCTGGACTTTGTCCACTTCCCTATTCGATATATACCCCCTGATTGTGCAAAGCCCATCCATCTCGGCTCTGCTTATATTCTGCAAACCTGCTGTCACGGGGTGGGAGGATTCTGAAGATCAATATTCCGTTGTGTTTCCTTCGTCTCTCTCTAAATAAGCCCTTATCCCATGACCCTGACACCTAACATTGCAAAATGAATACTCGCTGGAGTTTAGGAGAATGAGGGGGGAACCTCATTGAAACATACAGAATTGTGAAAGGCTTGGATAGAGTGGATGTGGAGAGGATGTTTCCACTAGTGGGACATTCTAGGACTAGAGGTCATAGCCTCAGAATTAAAGGACGTTCTTTTAGGAAGGAGATGAGGAATTTCTTTAGTCAGGATGGTGAATCCGTGGAATTCTTTGCCACATATGTAGGTTAATTGGCTGGGTAAATGTAAAAAAAAAAAAAAAATTGTCCCTAGTGGGTGTAGGATAGTGTTAATGTACGGGGATCGTTGGGCGGCACGGACTTGATGGGCCGAAAAGGCCTGTTTCCGGCTGTATATATATGATATGATATGATATGAGAAGGCTGTGCAGGCAAAGTCAGTGGATATATTTCAGGCAGAGATAGGTAGATTTTTGGTTAGTATGGGTGCCATAGGTTATGGGGAGAAGGCAGGAGAATGGAGTTAGGAGGGAGAGATAGAGCAGCTACGATTGAATGGTGGAGTAGATTTGATGGGCCGAATGGCCTAATTCTACTCCTATCACTTATGACCTTGTGAATAGAACTCAGCCTATTCGGTCCCTCAGATTGCGGCTATCCCCTGGTTGTAGTTCGCCGGCCGCCCTGCGGTTGGCGGTGTTGCGCTCTGCCTGGCGGCGGCGGGGGCGGGTCGATGGCGGCCGGTGGCGGGGGCGGGTCGATGGCGGCCGGCGGCGGGGGCGGGTCGATGGCGGCCGGCGGCGGGGGCGGATCGATGGCGGCCGGCGGCGGGGGCGGGTCGATGGCGGCCGGCGGCGGGGGCGGGTCGATGGCGGCCGGCGGCGGGGGCGGATCGATGGCGGCCGGCGGCGGGGGCGGGTCGATGGCGGCCGGCGGCGGGGGCGGGTCGATGGCGGCCGGTGGCGGCAGGTTGATGGCGGCCGGCGGGCCGGCCTGGCCGCGGATCGTCCTCTTCGGAGACTCCATCACTCAGGTAGAGCGGGCAAGCGGGCCGGGGTGAGGAGACGCCTCTCCCACAGCTCCGGGGCCTGATGCCGGGGCGGCGGCGGCGGCGGTGGCGGTGCCGTTACCGGTGAGCGGAGCCCGGGGGCGGTGGTGGTCGGGATGTTGGTAGTGGTCGGGGGGGTGGTGGTGGTCGTCGTGATGGTGATGGCGGTCGGTGGTAGTGGTCGGGGTGGTGGTGGTCGTGATGGCGATGGCGGTCGGTGGTTGGGGTGGTGGTCGTGGCAGCTGGCGGCCCGGTGTCTAAGGAACAACACGGGCCTGTGGAGCAGAGTCGGGGGGTTGAATAGGATCAAGCCACAGCAGAAGGGGAAAGAGTCAGACTCTTCTAATCCACCCAATGAGTCTCTGAGACAATCCCATTTGGCACAATTGGTCAAGTCAAGTCAATTTTATTTGTATAGCACATTTAAAAACACCCCATCCATATATCTTTCCAATGCAAGCACCTGTCCACATGTCTTTCAAATGTTTCCAGTAACGGGAGAGTCTAGGACCAGAGGGCAGCTCCAGAATAAATGGACGTGTGTGTAAGAAGGAACTGCAGGTGCTGGTTTACACCGAAAATGGACACACAAAGCTGGAGTAACTCAGCGGGACAGGCAGCGTCTCTGGAGAGAAGGAATGGGCGACCTTTCTTCAGTTTGAGAGTCGGTGGAGAGGGGAACTAGAGAAATAGACGATGAAATAGAGAGATAAAGAACAATGGATGAAAGATATGCAAAAAAGTAACGATGATAAAGGAAACAGGTCATTGTTAGCTGTTTGTAGGGTGAAAATGAGAAGCTAGTGCGACTTGGGTGGGTGATGGATAGAGAGAGAGGGTATGCTGGGGCTACCTTCCTGAAGTGAGAGAAATCAATATTCATATCCAAAATGTTGGAGTAACTCAGCAGGTCAGGCAGCATCTCAGGAGAGATGCTGCCTGACCTGCTGAGTTACTCCAGCATTTTGTGAATAAATCGATTTGTACCAGCATCTGCAGTTATTTTCTTATACTCAATATTCATACCACTGGGCTGTAAGCTGCCCAAGCGAAATACGAGATGCTGTTCCGCCAATTTGTGTTTAGCCTCACTCTGACAATGGAGAAGACCCAGGACAGAAAGGCCTGTGAAGGAATGGGAAGGAGAATTAAAGTGTTCAGCAACCGGGAGATCAGGTAGGTTCAGGCAGGCTGAGCGAAGGTGTTCAGCGAAACGATCGCCCAGTCTGCGTTTGGTCCTGCCGATGTATAAAAGTCCACATCTTGAACAACAGATACAGTGCATGAGGTTGGAGGAAGTGCATGTGAACCTCTGCCTAACCTGAAAGGACTCTCGGGTCCCTGGACAGAGTCGAGGGAGGAGGTTTTGGGACAGGTATTGCATCTTCTGCAGTTGCAGGGGAAAGTACCTGGAGAGGGGGTGGTGTGAGTGGAAAGGGATGAATTAGCCAGGGAGTTGCGGAGGGAACGGTCTCTACAGAAGGCGGATGGGAGTAGAGATGGGAAAATGTGGCTAGTGGTGGGATCCCGTTGGAGGTGGCGGAAATTTCGGAGGATTATATGTTGTTTGTGACGGCTGAATGGACGTATCTTTAGAATGGAGATGAGGAGGTATTTCTTTAGCCAGAAGGTGGTGAATGTGTGGAATTCATTGCCACAGACGGCTGGAGAGGCCATCATTGAGTATTTTTAAAGTGGAGATTGATAGGTTCTTGATTAGTATGAGTTTCAAAGGTTAAAGGCGAAGGCTGGAGATTGGGGTTAAGAGGGAAAAATGGATCAGCCATGATCGAATGGTGTAGCAGACCCGATGGGCTGACTAGCCTAATTTTGCTCCGATGTCTTATGAACTTATGAAATGTTGTTGTTTAATTTATTATTGTCACGTGTACCAAAGTACACGGAAAAGCTTTTTTGTTGCGTGCAATCCAGGCAGTGAAAAGACTACATGATTACATGTCTTGAGAACAGTCAGTATTCCAGTTGAAGAGGTGCTGAAGGTCCTGACGTGTATGAAGGTAAACAAATCTCCCGGACCAGATCAAATGTATCCGAGGACACTGTGGGAAACTAGAGAGGACATTTTGGAAGTCCTGGCTGAAATTTACGAGTCCTAAATACAGGAGAGGTGCCAGAAGACTGTGGCAAATGTTGTGGCTCCTGAGAGGGTTGCTTCTCAAACTGGAGCTGAGGGAACAGTAGGCAGGTCTTTTATATATAAAGAAATCAAATAAGCATGAAAGTTAATAGAAAATCTGGAGAACGGTGAGAGTTAGTTGGACTAGGGAGAATATGTAGGAGAGGTTGGCCTGGTAGAGGCGAAACAGGTGGAGAAAGCAGGGACAGCTGATTGAATCGGTTTCACTGACAGACATAGTAAGAGCTTGTATTTGTTGTTAGCGGTGAAGTAGTGACAAAGTTATAAAAATTTAAAAGAAAAGATTAGCTTTTAAAAAAAATTATTGATGATGATCATCATCATTATCATCAACTTTAAAAGACTTGCATTTATATGGTACCTTTGGCAGGCACAATTCTTACCATACAACTATACGCATGACAAGCTCCCATGAAGAGTATGGCAATATAACTTCTTCAACTAATTTCATGGGAATGGTTATGTCCACCTTGATTTTGTGTATTCTGCCTTGCAAACCAGAATAGCAGAGATGTCACCCATATGTGCTTGGAATATCTGCCTATGGTAAGGGTTTTTTGGCATAACTGGAAAGTGTCATTTTGTCCTGTGCATAGCAGCTGTCTGCAAGTGACCCGCCTCATGGCAGCTCCCAACATCCCTATTCCCCTTTTCATTGTTAGCCCACTACCCTTTTAAAACTGTGGATCCTGCATTATTCATTGCTTCATTGCTATCCATGTTTGAATAATCAATCCTCTGTAAAATAAACAATACATTGTATATTAACCTGGAAATATATATCCCAGGCATTTAGCATACATTAGCAACATCAAATCAAATAAAGTGATAAATGAGATAAGTGAAAGATTGACTTAAAGAAGTCAATTTTTGGATCTTGAAGGAAGAGAGGGAGGTGTCAAGGGATTTGAATATGGATAGGGCATTCTCAGTGTGGAGGGTTCCTGTGACCTTGTGCAACTGCTGGTCCTACAAATCAGGGCTGTTGATTCAGTCTGAAAGACGCATGAAGCATGATGTTGCTGAGGGTGTAATGGCCTACATACCAACGACACCCATTCCATCTCTCCTGAGAAGCTGCCTGACCCGCTGAGTTACTCCAGCTTTTTGTGATACCAAATAACATGGTATTTGTCTTTTACGGAAATGGGGTAATTTTATAAGGCCATCCATATCTTGCTCACAGTAACCTGTATATAAAGGAGAGTATGTGCTGCATTGATGATTTTCAGGCTTAGTTTACATTTCTTTAGCTGATGTGTGACATTTAGAACTCGTGGTGCCAGGGTCCAAGAGGTCATAATTACGTCATAAGTAATAAGAGCAGAATTAGGCCATTCGGCCCATCAAGTCTACTCCACCATTCAATCATGGCTGATCTATCTCTCCCTCCTAACCCCATTCTCCTGCCTTCAGCCCCATAACCCCCGACACTCGTACTAATCAAGAATCTATCTCTGCTTTAAAAATATCCATTGAATTGGCCTCGAAGTGGCTACTGGACATTATCATGTTGGAGGGTAAGCAGCCAGAAGTATTGCACGGTTGGCACAAATGACATTGGTAGGAAAAAGGATTAAGTTCTGCAGAGAGTTAAGCAAAAGATTAAAAAGCTGGACCTTGAGGAAAGTACTCCTGGTGTTTGTGCGAATACGAATAGGAAAATCGGATGGCTTAATGCATGGCTGAGCGATAGGATTGCTTAATGCATGGCTGAGGAGTTGGTGCAACTTTTCTAGGGCAGAGATGATCTTTATAAGAGCGACAGGTTGCACCTGAGTGGAGGAAGACCAATATCCTTGCACAGAGGTTTGCTCGTGCTATATGGGAGGGTTTAAACCTGAGTGGCATGTGGATGGGAACTAGAGTAGAAGGTCAGCAAATGTAAGAACTGATGGGTGTTAGAGATTAAAACCAATAAATCTCAAAGCAAGGACAGGCAGGGAGAGGTAAAGGAATATAGTAAAACTGATGGGATGAAGTATGTTAATTTTAACGGAAGATTATCGTGGGTAAAACAGACGAACTTAGAGCTGTATCTGTGCTTAGAAATATGATGATGTGGCCATTACGGAGAGTTGGTTGGGGGAGAGGCACACGACAGGCAGCTCAACGTTGCAGGGTTTCAATGTTTGAAACACAGTAGAGAGTGAGGTAAAAGACACAGACTTGCTTTACTAAATCAGGGAGACGGCCACGGCAGCACTGTCTCAGAGGGGAAATACTGGAGGGTTTGTCCACTGAGGCAATATGGGTAGAGATCATAAATAAGAAAGGTGCAATCACTATGGGGTGTGTTATAGGCCCTTCCAATAGCCAGTGGGAGATTGAGGGAGATATGTAGACAGATTAAGGAAAGATCAAAAAACAACAGGGTTGTCACTTTAACCCTCAATATTGACTGGAATTTAGCGAAAAGGGCACTGGGTAGAATGTTAGGTGTATCCAAGATAGTTTCCTGAAACAGTTTGTGAATTATCCAACCTGAGGAGGGACCATATTGAACCAAGTCTGGCCAGGTGTTTCAGTGGAAGAGTATTTTGGGAACATTGATCACAACTGCAGAGGTTTCAAGATAGTTAGAAGGATAAGTCTGGATTTGGGGAAAAGAAGGCACTAAATTAGGGTAAAGCAGATTACTGCGTTAGTAGGCAAGAGCTATTCTGCTTTAGGCAGGAGGGTAAATTGGAACAGTTGTTATTGGGAAGGAATAGGTGATGTTTCAGGTTGAGACCCTTTATCAGTCTGACAAAGGGTTTTGATCCAAAACGTCACCTATTCCTTTTCTCTAGAGATGTTGCCTGACCCGTTGAGTTACTCCAGCATTTTGTGTCCATCTTCTGACATGTGGGAGATGTTTAAAGGCCAGCTGATCAGAGTTCAGGACCGGTATCTCCTAGTAAGCAGGAAGGATAAGGGTGGCAAAGTAAGGGGACCTTGGATAACCAAAGCGGTTGTAAATTTGGTCAAAAAGAAATAGGAAGTGTGAGGTTTAGAAAGATGGAATCAGACAGGGCCTTTGAGGAATATAAAGCAAGCAGAAAATAATTAGAATGAGGCAATTTAAAAGACCAAAAGGAGCCATGAAATGTCATTGGCAAGTCAGATTAAAGAAAATCTCACGGCTTTTTATACACAATGGAGAAAGGTGATTGCTCAAGGATAAAGGAGGGAATTTAAATCAGGGGAAGTAGGCGAGGTACTAAATGAGTACTTTGGAAAGAGCATAGGGGACAGTGAGATATGTGTAGAGAATGCTAATATGCAAGAGGTGTCGGAAAAAAATGCTAATATGCAAGGGCTGCTTGAGATCAAGAAGGAGGAGGTTCTGGGGCTCTTGGACATATAGGTGGATAAATCTCCAGGGCTGATTCAGGCTGATCTAGAAGATTGAGATTCATGGGATCCACAATGACGTAGTTGCTTGGATTCAGAACTGACTTATTCATAGAAGACAGAAATTTGTGATGGGTGTATTCTGGCTTGAACTCTGTGACCTGTGAAGTTCTGTAGGGACCTGTGCTGTGACCTCTGTTGTTTGTGATCTATGTATGTATATGTTTGTATATATATGGTCTATATATGTGTGTATATATATATATATATATATATAAATGACTTGCATGTAAGTGTAGGTGAGTTGGATAGTAAATTTGCAGACTACACAAATTGCTGGAGTTGTGGATAGTAAGGAAGGCTGTTAAAGTCATGGGATTTAGATCAATGACAGAAATGGGTGCACAAGTAGATAGAATGGTTAAAAAGGTGTATGGTATGCTTGCCTTCATTGGTCATGCTACAGCTTCACAGATCTCACTGCCCTCCATGCTCTTTTCCCAGTTATTTACAATATACATTAATGACTGAGATGAAGGGATTAAAAGTAACATTAGCAAATTTTTGGATGACACCAAACTGGGTGGTAGTGTGAACTGTGAGGAGGATGCTATGAGGATGCAGGGTGACTTGGACAGGTTGTGTGAGTGGGCAGATGCATGGCAGATGCAGTTTAATGTGGATAAATGTGAGGTTATCCACTTTGGTGGTAAGAACAGGAAGGCAGATTATTATCTGAATGGTGTCAAGTTAGGAAATGCGGAAGTACAAAGAATTCTGGGTGTCCTTGTTCATCAGTCACTTAAAGTTAGCATGCAGGTAGAGCAGGCAGTGAAGAAAGCTAATGGCATGTTGACCTTTATGACAAGAAGAGTTGAGTATAGGAGCAAAGAGGTCCTTCTGCAGTTGTACAGGGCCCTAGTGAGACCGCACCTGGAGTACTGTGTAGTTTTGGTCTCCAAATTTGAGGAAGGATATTCTTGCTATTGAGGGCATGCAGCGTAGGTTCACTAGGTTAATTCCCGGAATGGCGGGACTGTCGTATGTTGAAAGACTGGAGATACTAGGCTTGTATACGCTGGAATTTAGAAGGATGAGAGGGGGATCTTATTGAAACATATAAGATTATTAAGGGATTGGACACGTTAGAGGCAGGAAGCAAGTTTCCCGATGTTGAGGGAGTCCAGAACCAGGGGCCACAGTTTAAGAATAAGGGGTAGGCTATTTAGAACGAAGATGAGGAAAAACTTTTTCAGTCAGAGAGTTGTAAATCTGTGGAATTCTCTGCCTCAGAAGGCAGTGGAGGCCAATTCTCTGGATGCTTTCGAGAGAGAGCTAGATAGAGCTCTTAAAGATAGCGGAGTCGAGGGATATGGGGAGAAGGCAGGAGCGGGGTATTGATTGTGAATGATCAGGTGGCATACTCCTGCACTTATTGTCTATTGACTTTGGTTAGGCTGCATTAGGACAGTTGTGTGCAGTTCTGGTTGCCCCAAGGCCTTGGAAAGGGTGTAGAAGAGGTTTACCGGAGTAGAGGATATTAGCTGCAACAGAGTTTGGAAAAACTTGGATTGTTTTCTCTAGTGTTGGAGGCTGAGGGGAGACCTGGTAGAAGTGTATACGATTATGAAAATCAGAGTTCAAGTACACAGTCCGAACCTTTTTTCCCCCATGGGGCAAATATCAAAGACCTTAGGGCATAGCTTTATGGTGAGAGTGGCAACGTTTGAAGGAGATACGTGGAGCAAGTTTTTTTTACACAGAGAGTGGTGGGTATTTGGAACTAACTGCCAGGGGAGTTTGTGGAGGCATACGATAGTGGTATTTAAAAGGCTTTGGAGAGGGATATGGATCACATGTAGACAGAGATTAGTTTAACTTGACACCATGCTCGGTGCAGGTGTTGTGGGCCGAAGGCCTTATACCATGCATGTTCTTAAATATTCTACATATCATTCCTGGATATGTTCCTATGCCACACATGTGAGTCGCTCTTAAAAATATCAAGGTTGATTATCCCTTTGCAAATGCAGATTGACTAAGCAGTTCCTGGTGATGGGATCTAGTGACTCTCCTCAAGCTGACAAATCTGTCTTTACCCATTATTCATTGTAAAATCATAGATGAGATTTGCAATACCACAATCCAAAGGCATGATTGTTTAATCTTGAAATACATGGTTATAGAAAATTGTCCCTAGCGTGTGTAGTGTTAATGCACAGGAATTGGTGGGCCGAAGGGCCTGTTTCCGTGCTGTATCTCTAAACTAAAATAAACACAAGGTTGGAACCTAGTAATTAATAAAAATGTGTTTATCTTCCAATATTTTTGTGCTCACCGAAGGAAGAAGATAAAGAAAATAGAGAGGTTTGATTTCTAGATAAATCTTCCAAGTCCTTCGTTTGACTTGTGTTTTTTTACATTTCCTTCTGTGACAGTGTAGATTTTCTCAACTGTGAGAAAAGATCACCAAGTTACCGTGTTGGCCAGAAGCTATTGTATTGTCTCATTGTTCGTTATAGCTTAGCATGAGGCCAGTATAATGAAGGGAGAAGGAACCCATGTGGAATGTAAGCTGCAACAGTGGCTCTGACACATGAACCAGAGCAGCACCAACTGCTTGTTGCAATGCAGCATGCACGTAATGGAATCAAAGTTGTTCAGACTGAAGCTACTGGGCTGTTGTGCAAGCTCCCTCGGTACAGGGCATCAGTGATTCCGGGACAGCCTGCTGAATAGTGCAGACATGCAAATAGATTTTTTTTTTTCAAAAGGTCAATTTAAAATTAGTTGAGAGATCAAAACCAAAATAGTTTCAACTGGCAAAGGGCATACCTCCGATTGTCT
Organism: Rhinoraja longicauda; assembly: GCF_053455715.1. Taxonomy (NCBI): domain Eukaryota; kingdom Metazoa; phylum Chordata; class Chondrichthyes; order Rajiformes; family Arhynchobatidae; genus Rhinoraja; species Rhinoraja longicauda. The sequence continues at coordinate 32,098,489 of NC_135957.1, forward strand.
AAACGTTGATTTTATCCATCTTGGTTGAAGACTGGATGGATATGGCGATGAATCATGCAAAGATTAGATGCTGTTAACACTTTTACTCTTTCTAGTGAGTGGCAGAATTTAGTGGAGCATGTGATAAGTCAGTGCATGAACCAGGGATCCCAGCAAAATACATTTGAAACCTCTGTTCATTATTAACAAACTTTAGAGTGCACTGTGATGTCGTTGACCAATGCCTGTGGGAATGGCACACACGCAAGATTTCAAGAGGTTTGTTTGGCGTGGATATTGATGTGTTATTACAAGTAGTCATTTTAACAAGGATTGGGTCACTAATTTTGTGTTGATGTTATTGACCCAGTTGTGACAATATTTTGCAGAATTTCTAATCACAGCACCTTCAAACAAGTAAGTTGGTTAGAGGTTTGATCTTATGCAAACAAATGCATTGATTGAACAAAATCCAAATCACTGATTTGTTGAGCCAGACTCCACAAAGTTCCTTGTATTGAAGCTGGTCTCGGGAAATGGTCTGAGGAAGGAGCTCAACCCAAAACGTCACCTATTCCTTTTCTCCTGAGATGCTGTCTGACCCGCTGAGTTACTCCAGCTTTTTGTGTCTATTAATGGTTCTCAGGCTGTTGGTCACATTTGTTTGAAAGCCATTGGTCAGAACAGGCTCAATGGTATTTTATTGTCACCTGTATCGCAATACAGTGGAATTCATTTTTTGTATACAGTTCTTAAGATACTTAAGGGCTTAGATACATCTCAGGTACAGTACAAGTGCATAGCAGTAGTACACTGAGACAGCATACAGTTGCCAGATTTGGCACCATTTTCAAGTCCCAGTTGTTGTTAGGTGCTCCACTGCTTCACGCAGCTGCAGTGGAGGACCTAACAGTCCATGCGCTCGACACCCGACCCAGCCGAGCCTCAGGCTGCTGCTGGGCCTCCAGTGGCCCACTCCACCATCGCGGTGCAGCGCACTGCCACTGGAAGCCGGTCTGTTTACTGGCCCTCTGTTCTGATTCCCTCCTCTCCGGTCCACGAGGTGAGCAGGGGCCGGGCTCGGCCACTTCCACGGCAGCGAGCCGGGCCTGTTTTGTCGGATATGGCCGTGGCACCTCAGGGCCTTAATTTCAAGAAGGTTTGGGTACAGCATCAGGAAAGTCTTGCTGTAGTTATGCAGGGCCTTGGTGAGACCATTAATTCAGCATTATGTGCAACGTTGCCTCCTTATCTGAGGAAGGACATTCGTGCTTTGGACTGACAAAGAAGAATGTTCCTAATAGTGGGGTAATCAAGAACCAGAAATCACAGCCTAAGAATATTGAGCATGCAATTTAGAACTGGGATAAGAATGGCAACATCCACAAAAAACAGTTGAAGCCAAATCATTTAATATATTCAACAAGCAGCTAGATATCATAATTGTCAAGGAGGTCCAGGGATAAGGAGGGAAATCAGGATTTTGGCACTGAGCCTGGATGATCAGCCTTCATTTAATAGCCAAGCAGGCTCAAAAGGTCGCACGTTGTTTTAATTGAAACCTCGGCTCCATCTCCTTTATGGGGCATTTCAGCAAAGATACAAAGCTCCTGAATGAGGATAGACAAAAAATGCTGGAGGAACAGCAGGTCAGGCAGTATCTCTGGAGAGAAGGAATGGGTGACGTTTCGGGTCGAGACCCCTCATCAGACTGATGTCAGGGGAGGGGGCCGGGACAAAGATAGGATGTAGTAGGAGACAGGAAGACTAGAGGGAGAACTGGGAAGGGGGAGGGGATAGAGAGCGAAAGAGGAACTATCTGAAGTTAGAGAAGTTAATGTTCATACCGCTGGGTGGGTAAACTGCCCGTGAAATATGAGATGGTGTTCCTCTAATTTGCGCTGGGCCTCACTCTGACAATGGTGGAGGCCCAGGACAGAAAGGTCAGATTGGGAATAGGAGGGGGAGTTGAAGTGCTGAGCCACCGGGAGATCAGGTTGGTTAAGGCGGACTGAGTGGAGGTGTTGAGCAAAACGATCGCCGAGCCTGCGCTTGGTCTCACTGAAGTAGAGAAGTTGACATGTGGGAGCAGCTGATACAACAGATGAGGTTAGGGGAGGTGCAGGTTGAACCTCTGCCGCACCTGGAAAGACTGTTTGGCCCGCTGAGTTACTCCAGCATTTTTTGTCTACCTTCGATTTATACCAGCATCTGCATTTTTTTTCCTATGGCTCCTGAATTAAATGTGACTTTCACAGGAAGAGGTAAAAATTTGGCATGCAGATTTACTGAGATGATGGCACTGATATGATGCAGAAAATTGGGAACAAAAGTTGAACATGTTTTTACTCTCAGGGTTCTTTTGGGAATGGAGGATGGGGTGCTGCAATTGCAAACAAGCTTGTTAGGTAAGTTTAAATTGTCTACACTTATTACAATATTTGCAATGGGGTTGCCAAATTAGGCATGATGGCAGTGGAATTGCTATTATAAAATTGCAGTCTACCAGAGTACAATTTTTTTTTAAACAAATGAAGTGGCAGCAGACACCCGTTCATCAAAGTAATTTTGCAGAATCCTGTTCAATGGATCTTACTTTATTTCTTAACTAACAGACAGCAACGCTGATAGTGAAATATTCTTTGATCCAGTCTTCAGTTTCGAGTTTTCCACTCCCTATAAATAGGATTGGAGATATTTTTTCAACTCAGGAGAGAATTTTAGCAGCTGAAGCATCGTTGTTGTGCAGGATGTTCCAAATCCTGGTGCAGAGGAAAAATTGTTGGAAAGGAATTAACAGCTGGAACAGAAAGATGCAGCGGGAAAAAATTCTTTAGTATGTGTTTGAAAATGAAGTCAGAAGGTGGTGGAGAGACAGTGCATCAATGGGTAATGGGGAATGCAGTGGCACAGCAGACAGTGCCCCTGGGTCCCGCGTTCAATCTTGACTTCAGGTGCTGGTGGTGTGGAGTTTGCACGTTCTTCCTGTGACCGCGTGGGTTTCTCGGGTGCTCAGATTTCTTCACACATCCCAACGACATGCATCACGGTAGGTTAATTGGCTGCTGTAAATTATCCCTAGAGTGTGACCTGGCAGGGGAGTTGCTGAGAATGTGTGGAGAATAGAAAGTGATCAGTGTAAATGGGTGGTTGGCAATAAAGTGGACCGAAGAACCTGTTTGTGCTGGAACTCTAAGTAGGATCAAAAGAGTGCAGGTTGGAACTGGCTTGAGAATGTTAAGGAAGAATGATGTTCTGTTATGGAGAAATATGTTGGTAATGGAATTAACTTAAAAATGTTAGAGTTGGCAGATACTGATAAGGATAAAAGTAATGGAAGGGAGTCAGGATAAGGGCAGGATTCCAAAGCAAGTTAGTTTCCGGAGAGGGGAAATGGGGAGATCAAATAGGAAAGTATTACAGCACTGAACCCTGACAGAACATGCCAGCAAATTATGCACTTTAAGGATGAGAAGACAAGAAGTTTGCATTCTGAATGAAAATGCGTCATTTACACACCAACTATTTTTCATGTTCTTATTCACAAAATTATAATCGCATTTGTTGTAGGAAGTGTGATGTGCTGAATCGTGGTTTGTCAGGATACAACACAAAATGGGCCCGGACTGTTCTGCCAAAGATTATTACTCAACCTACTGACCAAGGATTTATTGCCGCTGTTGTAGTCTTTTTTGGAGCAAACGACTCTGCTTTGAAAGGTAAGCACCGCACACATTACCTCTGCTCTCAAGCTTTAAACGTCTGCCTCTTTTGAAAATGATTCACATATAAATCTGGAGTCAAACAAGTCTCGTGTAAGGTTCTGAGCACATTTCACAGGCTGTGCTGCCAACTGCTCTCAGGTGTGGGGTGGGTACAAGCAGGCTCGCCGTTCACAGGCATGTGAATTTTCCGCGTTTTTTGCATGGTTTCTACGTTGCCAAATAAACGGAGAAATCGGATCGAAAAAAAGAGGGGAAAAAACGATGTATAGACTTGTAATGAAAACTAGGCTCCGCGAGAAATCCTCCCGTGCCCTGGAAGTCTCCCCGGAAATCTGGCACCTAGGCTAGGCAAGGCAGCCAATCTCATCGGGACTTCCACGGCCGTACGGTCCTTGAAAGCTCACTTTTTATGATAAAAGTATCAATTCATGCAATGTGGCGTTTATTCATCGTTTATAATGCATATTTTTATTAAAAGTCGGGAAACATTGTTAGACATGTTTGGCTTTGTCGCCAATTTTCCCCTCCTCACCCCGGGGCTTCTGAACAACAACTACAACACTTGTGTTTGTTCCCATTTCGCTGTGCGAGAGGGAGACGGGGCCGGGAAAGAGAGTGGAGGAGCGGCGCAGATCTCGCTGGCTCTGGGAGAGAGGGAGGGCAGCCCCTGCAAGTGGCGGCGCTCCTTCACCGGACCCTCTGACACCCTCCCCCTCCCCGCGCTCCCTCTCTCTACCCCGGACTCTCTCTTCCCCCCAACGACATCTCCTCCGGCCCTGTCTCCCTCTAGCGCAGCGAAATAACAATAAACACAAGTGTTGTGGTTGTTGTTCAGAAGCCCCGCATCCCCGGGGTGAGTGGCGGCGATGAGGGAAGTTTGCAAGGGGGGCACTGCGATCTCTCGCCTAGTCCCGGCTCTGGGTCGGTGGCGATCCGCTCTCCGGTGAACCTTCGCCAGCAGTTTCTGCCTCCAGTCTCCGCCGCCCACGGCTTCGGCACAAGTTAAAGGGTCGGGGAGAGTTGAGGGGAAGTTGCCGCATAAAGCAAAATCTATTCCCATAGCCGGCCTCCTTGGCCTGCTGGATAAACCAGCAAAGCTCTGCAACCAAGAGTGCCAGAAAAACAGTGGTGGAACTGTAATGAGTAAATACTAAATTTAAGTGCAAGATTATAAAACTAACTTAATTAAGGCGGTTAAAATATAAAACACAGCAGAAAAGCCAATTACCACCTTTTTGGGCTGATTATCAATTAATGCGCGAATTTACTTCAAAATGTTATTAGTATACAGTGACATATTCACATTATTTTGTAACGTCTGTTTTTACTTTGAAATGCACTAAAAGAGAACTGGTAATTTTGTACATTTTCAAAAATTGTTCAATGTTTTCACCCCTGTTGTACACAAGCGCTCGGCTCTTTTCCTTTTTTTTTTACCTCGCTCACATGCCTGTGTTCATTAACCATCGCACCGTGGCATAGGAAGGAGAAAATTATCAACAGTATTAGTCCAGAAGGCAGTGCAGTGACACCTGCAGCAAACTATCTGTATGGGAAGAAAGAAAAGATCTGAGATGGACTCCCTTAGGAATTCTTGCATTGGGAATATTTAAATATAAATTTAGACATGGGGAGGGAGAAAAAAAATCAGCCAGTGACACTGAAATGCAAATATGAAAGCTCGACTAGGGAACAAACTTTTCCACCACTGAGCAGGAATAGATCTGGGATTTTCCTAAATAAGCTAGTCATTGGAATCAACCATAACAGATGGAGGATGTTAGTCTTAAGTGTGTCCATATTATAAAACCTCTCCTATCTCCTTAAACTGATTAACAATGCCTTACACAATTCAAGGATGTTCACTGCACTTGAACGTATTAAGATGAGGAGCTTGTCAATGATCACCTATTAAGAAATAATTGTTGGCCCAAGAATTTGACTGTTTTTTTTAGTGTCTCTTTATGACTAGTTACAAAAATCGTTTCATTAAACAGGATATAGATTGTCATTGGTGAAAGAAAGGAAGGAGAAAAAGTGATAAATTGTTAGAACAAATGTAATCTGTATTCTAAACACAAATGTAAAGGTAGTGAAAAAAATGATATCTATCTTGAGAAACCAGATTTGAAGATAAATTCTCATAAGTCTGAATTTGGCCAAATACAAATGTTTAAAATGACAGATGATTAATTGAATGGAATGTAGAAAGTCTTCACTTGTGGAGAAGTATAACTTGGAACCATCACTGTCAGATCATATCACTGTCAAACGTCGCCCATTCCTTCTCTCCTGGGATGCTGCCTGACCTGCTGAGTTACTCCAGCATTTTGTGAATAAATACCTTCGATTTGTACCAGTATCTGCAGTTATTTTCTTACATCACTGTCAGATGATCAACAAGCAATCTAATAGAATAGCTTTCTTTACCTGTCAAGAATGTGCAAGTTGCTAGTGTAGAGAGTGGTTTAAGTCATTAGTAAAGATAAGTGGGTTTGCAATTAGCATAATTGTGGAATCTGGTCACTATGAATGAATGGCCAATGGTAGACGGAAATGGTTTTAATTGGTTTAGAAGCAGTCATTGGAGAGAATCATTATATAAGCTGCATCCTATACATTTATCACTACTGCACCACTTTGTGTAACTTGTCCTTTCTGGCTTGTGACCAGATGTCAACCCGGTGCAGCACATTCCTCTGCCTGAATATGCTGAAAATCTGAAACATATAATCCAGTACCTGAAATCTATCGGCATTTGTGAAGAAAAGGTGATCATGATAACATCGCCTCCGCTAGATGAGTCAGCCTGGGAAAAGACATGCATTGCCAAAGGTAACAACAACACGCAATCTAAATAAATCAAATCAATTAAATGTTGAAAGTTAGTTAGAGCCCAATGATTAAATTATTTAAATCTACTTTTCATTCTGTTGAGCAAGAGAGTCCAATCTCCTGCAGCTGACTTCCACTATATAAATATTGTTTTGATTTCTATCTTAAACAGTGCGTAAGATTTTTGTTTCACTTAGTATGTGGCATGGGGTATAACAGCATTGTCGTTGTTACTGGACGGACACAATTGATGCACAGATATGAGTGAGACTCACCATGGCAGCTGGGAAATTAAGTAGATGTGAAATGTAATATAAATAATAACCATGAAATTACCAAAATGTTGTCAACAAAACTATGATTCCTTAACATCTTTCAGCGAAGGTAATCTGTCATCTTTTCCCCTTCTGCACTTTGAGTGAAACAGAAATGGAAAGCTCTGTACTCTGTTACATTTCATGAACAAATATGAAAAATAAGTGGTTAAATCTTCACCATTACATTTTTCTCTCAAACAATTATATCACCTGAATATTGGAAATTTACTTTTCTGCGTCTACCCCCCTCTCCCACTCTCAATCTTGCCAACCATCCAACATCAATTCCTGGTAATGGTCTGTCTATATTAATGTCACTTCTAAATAGCATGCATGGTAGCTCCTCCCCTTAATATTCCATTCTATATTTCTCTAACTTTGAGCCCCACACAGGGGCAAAAACCATTACAGTTAGAGGAGATCAGGAGTGTGCCAGCAGACACCTTGCTATCTGCGTCTCTCCCAATATCTGTAGAACTGAAGCACTACCATCGCTATCTGATACCTACTGCGCCACTGCTCTTAGTTTACAAGGCAGTAACTTCATCAATAGAAAATCTGTAGTATAAATTGGCTGAGACACGAATATATTCATTGAAAGTTAAGTCAAATCAGTTTGCAAATTTCATTGACAGCACCTTGATAATAACTTATACAGATTTTAATTATATTCTAATACCATGACAATGTCTATTTTTTGTAGAGTTTGCTTACTGTCTTTACCAGGTAATAAATTGGACAGATGTAATTCAGTAACCAAGGAGTACACGCAGGTCTGTGTCAGGGTAGCATCAGAATGTGGAACTGATGTGCTTGATCTCTGGACTTTGATGCAAAATGGGAATCAGGTAAGAAAAGCCTCATTCATGCTTTATACCTTGAACTTGGACTTCAGGATCAAGGAGCAGTGAATGTAACACTAAGTAATAGTTGTAGTTAAAAAAATTAAACTATGTCCTTCACACTTAACCTTGGCTCTGGTCACTTCAATTTGTAAAACAGAAATTAAAAGGTGTCATGGGGGGGGGGGAGCAAAAGCATGTGCAACCTCTAGGAAACAGACTTTAAATAGATGAATAATATTAGTTCTTGGAGATCATTTTCCATTAATCATTTAGTGGGAAAACACAGCAAAAGCTTTTCACTATAAATCAGTACACGTGACAATAAACTAAACATACTAAGCACCGTGTTCCATTTCTCAAGTTATAAATAACAAAAGATCAAGATCGTCATAAAGAGGCAGAGGAGATTTGTGATACTTGTAGGGTTCATTAATTAGGCCAGCAGAGAGAGATTTTATTCCTTAAACATGGTTTTTGGGAGCTGAGATTGGGTAATGAGGACTTTCCAGGAGCAAACTCCCTTTCTAAAGAAAAACCTGCATATGGTGACACCGTCATAGCTAGAGATAGTGGAAATTATTAAATAATACCTGGTCAACCAAGCTAGGTGACTACACTGCTGTAAGTAGCTGAGGTTGGTTTTATGCGTGCAATTTTATGAACTATAATAATTAAAATTATCAATGAAACCGTAACTGATTTTACTGCAGGAAGTTGCTGTGCAATAAACTATCAGCTGACAGTTATAAACGCTCTTGAGAAAGTTAAAATTCCGACAGTATTGCAGATTATGTCACTTTCTCACAAGTGTGTGCACAACCAATGTCCCCAGAACAGTACGAACAAGCCTGATATAATTATCCTCGTGACTGCCAGGATGTTGAATTAGTAATCGTAGAACACTGCCATTTCAGGTAGTCCAAAAAAAAACTTTTAAAATCACAATATCAAAGCCCAGGAGAGAACAGCAACTGTATGAAGAAAAAGATACAGTAAAATATGACAAAACATGCCTGTCCATCTCAGCTTGTGCAATTTGCCGACTCAATACAACCAATGTTATGTGACCTACATTTTACTTGCATGGTCAACAGATGTCGCGACTGTCTTGTCTATGAATAAATCTTATTCACCACCCATGTAAATTGATTTGCATAACTTAAGTTTTTTTTAATTACATTTACAGAACTTTTCCTCCTATCTTTTGGATGGGCTACATTTATCAGAGAAAGGGAGTACGTTTCTGGAAACACATTTGTGGCCTCTGCTGGAAAAGAGAACAGAAAATCTGCCAATGATTTTCCCACACTGGAGCGATATAGATCAACTAAACAGCCTATTGTTGTAAACTCAACCATGTTAGGATTCGCTGTATTCCTTTACATTAATCCAATTTTTTTTAAAACATGTCGAGCTAGGGGCTAGTCAATAGAATAAAGACAAGTTTTTTTTTTACATAGAGCCTCAGCCATTAGTACAAAGTCATACTAAGGAACCAATGTTACGATGAATTTGAAGAACAGAATATACCATACAATGAGGAATAAGAGTGAAAGATAGTGATCCTAGCCAAAACCAGATTACGTGGGGTTTTTTCCAGGGAAGGTAAAGTAATTCCTATAATTGGGATGGGTGACCAGTGTCTGCAGAGGTACAAAAAGAAGGTTCCAATCACCATACTGACGAAAACCCAAAACAGCAAGAAATAACAAGACCTTGAGAAAAATTGCAGTTTTTTTTTTGTTCTGCTAGAAATATGTAAGCACCAGCTTCCTTTACTCAGGGCATCATGTTTTCCAATGATTCTACTCATATACCCAGTACAGAAAGTATATCAGCTGTTCCCATTGAAAAGCAGTCACTAGTGACTTGGTTCAATTTTCCATTCTTTATCTTGAGATTTGCAAAATCTTCAAAATAAACTGATGCTAATTTAATAAGATCCGAATAGACTTTTGTATTCTTGTGATCTACATGCACTGCTTTAAACTTTGTCAAAGAAAATACTGCTGCAAGTCTTCAGTATTGTGGTTCATATTACAATTCAAATAAACTTTTACATTTTTGATATCAATCCATTATTCAATTATGCCATTTCAACACATTATGATATTGCTGAAACCCAACCAAAAGAATAAAAGCAGATGAAAATCAATCTGCCAGGAGTGTTATTCCAGGATATAAACACATAAAAAGTCAAAAAACAATAAAATCCATCAAATATCCAAAATTTACCCATTTGGGCCCTTGGATGCACTCAATGCAACCTACCCAACATTTACGATCAGAAAGTTTATCAAACCCTGATCACTATCAAAAACATGGGATCAGTCATTACACCACCTGTGAATATAATAAGATTAGAGGCCTACAATTCAGCACAGTAACATACAAGTAATTTGAAAGCATGTTACACACTGAAAAATGGAAGCAATTGTTTGCACATAGGTTGCAGGTTAATCAGTGGCCCAGAATTTCCTGAGTGGCTCACTACCAACTATCCCACCTGGTAGGTGTGCATTTATCTGCAGCAGATCTTCCAGTGGCAAGTTCCTTAATGACACACAGCAGGAAGCCTTCTGGTTGAAAATGGCGCATCATCGTTTGCCTGATAGTTACGACATGGACGGGGTTTTTATCATTGATGGCATTGATAACAATGTTATGTTTGGCAAGCAGTTGTCTCAGACATCAAAACTATTTATATATATAATTAAACACAATCAAGATTTGAAATTAAAACATCCAGAGTTTTACATTAAGTCCAGAAAACATATCAAATGCAAAGGACCTAAAACTTATCTGTCAAATACAGAGGAAAATTATAATGAATGCGAGGAACATCGTAATGAATTAATTTGCTAAATCCAGGTCGGATTCAACCTTGGACAGATTTAAAAAACAGATTCCCCTATGGAAATACCAGGCAATTGCAGGAAACTGCTCCACCCAGAGTCTCCATTAGGAGAGAAACTTCAGAACACTTTCCAGAAATTGCCAGTAATCAGTCTCAGGAAATTTAAGGTGGTGCAGATACTGCCTCAACACCAGTGATCCTGATTCCAACCTGACCTCTGGTACTGTCCCTGTGGAGTCTGCACATTCTCACCCCCTACAGGGAAAATAACAGGGGTAATGGGATTGCTCCACTGGGAACCGACATGGACCCAATTGACCAAACAGCTGTGTTAGAATTAAGCAAGTTCAGGATTTTCATAAGAGTCCCAGGCTTGTTGACAGTAACACATGTTTCATGCAAAACTCTTGTAATTTTTCAGAAAAACCTAAGTGACTGTATTAGTTTAGTTTAGTTTTTTAGAGATACAGCATGAAACCCGTCAGCCCACTGAGTCCACGCCGACCATCGATCTCCCTTTCGCACTAGTTCTATGTTATCCCACGTTTGCATCCATTCCCTACTCAGGGCAATTTTACGTGGGCCAATTAATCTACAAACCTGCATGTCTTTGGGATGTGGGAGGAATCCGGAGCACCTGGAGAAAACCCACAAAGTCACAATGTGAACGTGCAAACTCCACACAGACAGAACGTGAGGTCAGAATCGAACACCTGTCTCAGGTGCTGTGAGGCAGCAGCTCTACCAGCTGAAGGATAATTGAAGGATTAACAGTAATTGACTGTCCTCCATACAATAAATTTAAAAGTCCTTCAAGATATACGAAGCAGGTCATTAAAACAAACAATTAAAAATCCAAACACTTTAATAGTTCCAATTTTTTATATTTACAAAAAATTACAGTCTTTAATTACCAAAATTGCAGCAGTAAACCTACACCACAAGTACTGATACAGAACGATAGTTATAAACATAAGGCAGCAATAAGAGTATCAGTGCTTTCAAACAGCAAAAATGTAACTGACCATTACTGTTCTTTACCACAATAACAAATATGCCTCAATTAAAAAATGAAATGTTCGATTCATGGTTGTAAAAAAAGTGGATAAAAAAGTAAAGCTTATTTTTGGAAGCTTTATTTTCACACACTTAAGTTATGATCCAGCCAGATTTCATGTTTTAAGTAGAGGGTCCATGTACATGGGATCACTTTGTACCTTCAAGCAATTACAAAAGTTCCAGGTCAGAAACACATTATTAGCTTTTATAAAAAATGCTGCACACACTGGGTATAAATAAGCCCACATTAATTTGGATTTATAACAAAAGTCACACGAAGAGAAACCACATGATAAATAATTCAGTGTTTTATAAAAATTGACCAAACATTCAAACAACATTAGCATTCGGTCTCCTTACTGTCAATACGGGTTTGACGCTGTAATTTAAACACAGATGCCTTGTCGCTCCTGTTGGCACCATGCGCTGTTAAATCTTCAAAAGACTTTGCTGCGTTGCTACTATTTGGAAAAGGGTCTTCACCTAACCCACCCTCTCCAATTAAAGAATCAACACTGGGGTCTTCCTGTATTGTGTCCATCCGATGGTGGTCAGGTTTTGGTGGCACCACGATCGTAGGAACAGTCACTGATGCCACTGGCATTGGTGGTGGTGGTGGCTGTTGAAAACAGCTTGCAGCCTGAGGGGGTTGCTTCACGATGCGAACCGAGGCAGATTCTAGGCTGCTGAACATCTCAGCATTCTGCAGTAAATTGTTAAAATTAAATACATTAGGCAATATTACCATAAAACTATACAAGTTGCTTTGGCTTTCTGCCATTTCCAGAGATGGTGTCAACATTGCCATGGAACTCTAACCACACTATATGAACTTACAACAGTTTAATAAGATGGAAGAGAATACTACTTATTGTGCTTGACCTTATCGCCTGCTGGTTACCAGTTTATCAAGGTTGCCACCAATCTCCATGGGACAAACATACTAAAGTGACTACAACTCCTTGCCTTACCATATCCAACTACATTATGCAGCATCAAAACCCTGATATCCTACCTTAAAAGGTTTGTGGGTGACACTTCTTCAGATAGTGTGCATAAACTGATGAAAGTAGCATATGTATTAAGGTGGAGGAGACCAAGTGTGTGTGTGTATATTTCAATGATCTAATATGGTTCTTCATGTTATTTACATTTGTACTTTTAAATTGCCTGGTGTCTTGGGAAAGCAGTTCTCAAGTAAATGCATGTATGTGTACCTGCAATCACGTATTTCAGATTATTTGGATACAGTACAAAATAATTTGTATTAGTTGAATTGGTTGACAGTTGAAATTGTTACTATTATGGCTGTCCTAAATTTAAAATCCAAAGAAAACACATAACAATAGACAACCATTTGTACTATTTGTGAATAATCTATTAAGCAATCAGCAATCTGAAATTGATTTCCATTAAAGTTTAACAAAACTGATATTAAAAATAGCCAAACTAATATACAATTGTCTACAAATTAAAATAAGTTATATAGTTATAAAGCCAAGCTAAATAATAAGATCCCTCCAGACATTACCATGTTGTATAAAAATAAACTATTGGCTCCAACAATAAAATGTTGTAGGTTAATTACATGCAAGTATTTGGACAGAACAGCAACAAAACAAATCCAAAATTCACTAATTTATAGAACTGATTTTCAACCATATCCCATTTGAAGCAATTCTCCCCATCAGAGATTGTGTCAGTTTTGGCCCCCAGGGTTACAGATGACCTGCCTTATGAAGATTGAACTTTACACAAATTCTGATGATTTTTAAGTATTTTTCAGCTAATAATAAAAATATGTTTCATGGTGTTCATCAGTGACTGAGTACAGCATTATCAATTAAGTTACAGCATTATCTTAATTATGGATAATGTTAGGTGATTATTCAATGAAATTAAATTATAGCATTTCTATGTAGAGCCATGATTTGGGTTACTATGGGAAATGGATATTACTGACTGGGAGAAACCAGCTTTTGGACACTTCTCAGTTCTTTCATAACCCAGGATTGCTTGTACTCTCACCTCAACAAAAATGTGAGTTTAAGCTCAAAGAAGGATTGGGTACTCAATCTAGGTGGCACGTCAACAACCATTCCTGTTGAGTTCCATATTGTCAAAAGCTCAAATATTTTATCTGTCTTTTCATGTGAATACAATAGGTCACTTTGCAGTGTGCAAGCCCCTACTGACTACCACCAGAAACAGGTTATTTGGCCATTCAACCCAATTCTGTTTGAAACAGAAATGATTAACAGATACTGTGTTCTTTAAATGCAAATTTACTTACTCTATACTGAATAAAAATGGTCAAGAATTCTATTAGCAGATGAAAACAACTCAAGCATATTTTGCATAGAAAGATTTGCAGCCAGAAATTGATCTCATTGAACATAATTTACTGCCACAAATGACCAGAAGGAAATTTCTACCATACATACACTGGGAGGGAAGAATGTTTTCGTGCTCTCCTCATACTGCTGGTCTAATTTCTTATCCTGAAAGAAAATGTTAAAGTATTTGTTCATTTATTCCTCTGTGCTCTCTTGCTACAAAACATACTGTACGAATTAAGAACAGTCCATAAAAAAAAGTTAATCATAACCTTGTTGTTGAGGTTGTTAGAACTTATTTTTCCTGCTCGTGTCACCCATGACTCAGCTGTATCAAGTAGCCTTTGAGTCAAAAGATCGTCGGTTCAAAGCTCCACTCCAGAACTTGGACAACAAATTCTTGATTGGCATTGCAGCAGCAAGAAAATACTGTCAGAATCAATGTCTTCAGATGATTTGCTAAATCAGGGACCATAAGACTTACTTCAAGAAAAAAGCAGGGAGTTACCTCCGGTAGCTGAGCAACATTGATCCCTCAACCATCAAGAGAGAAATTCTGCTCATGATTGCCATACTATTTCTGGAGGCTTTCCGTATAATTTGCTGGCTTATAATGGTTCAGGTTTCAGATAATTTTGGATATCCCGAGGCATGAAACAATGAAGCAACCCCAATGAGAACTAAGTGTTCTACATACATTCTTAAATAGAAAAACATTTTAGAATATTTTAAAATTATCATGATTAACATCCAATTGGACAAGCAGAGAACTGAGAGATATGGGATGTGGTAGAATTGAAGAGTTGGGTCAGACATTATTTTGTCAAACAGCAGAGTAGCTGAAGCAAGCTTGAGGAAAACTACTACTTCTGTTCGTGTTCTTTTTAAGCTTTATTTGTAGCTCAAGCTCCCAAGTAAACAATGAAAACAAAACACAAGATTTGCCATTCATATTATGCTCTGAAACAAAATTCTTTCTTACCACACAATGGACGAGAATACTGAGAGGAATCCAAAAAACCAGAGAGAATACAACAACAGATCCAACAATATTGTCAGCTAGGAATTTCCCTGTTAAAAGAAAATAGTAGCATCAGCATTGACAGACATGTGTACTCAATATTGCAATGTTTTTTTGCGAATAGTTTTATCAGATATCATTAGCTGCCAAATTATTTACTAATGTGGCATATCATCTAACACATATCTATTACTGACAACTGTTTTCCCCTCACTAGTCGAAACTTGGATGTTCTGGGTTAATTTCAGTGAGGTGGATTGTCTGCTTTTACGTGCATCTGCTAAAAGATGTTGCCATCAACTCACAGAAAAAGCAAAACATAGCCAAAACTGGCAGTGAAATTTGAAAAAAGCAAGCAAAATGTGACATCTCAAAATCACTTTTGATTAAAACTAATCAGCCAGTAACCCTAACATACACTGTAGGAATGTTACTGGAGAGAATTCTGAGAGGCAAAATATACATGCATTTGAAAAGACAGTGGTTGATTAGGAATAATCAGCATGGCTTTTTGCGTGGGAGAAGGATTTGATTTGATTTTTTTGAAGAAGTGACCAAGCTTGATAAGGGCATGGTTGTTGACATAGTCTATATGGGCTTCAGCAAGGCCTTTGATAAGGGTCCACAGTGGTCTGCTCCGGGAGAGCTAGATAACTGGATACAGAATTGGCTTCATGGTAGAAAGCAGTGGGTGGTGGTGCTGGAAGGTTGCATTTTTGTGACTGGAAGCCTGTGACTAGTGGTGTGCCTCAGGGATTGCTGCTGGGCCCATTATTGTTGTCATCTACATCAACAATTTGGAAAATAATGTACGAGGCATTAGTAAGTTTGCAGATGACACTAATATAGTGAGTATCACAGACAGTGGAGATGGTTCTCAAGAATTACAGTGGGATCTTGATCAGCTGGGTAAATGAGCCAAGGAATGGCAAATGGAGTTTAATTCAAATAAATGTGAGGTGTTTCATTATGGGAAGTCAAACCAGGTCAAAACCTTCATAGTGAACAGTAGGTTTTGGAGTTGTAGAGCAGAGGGCTCTAGGAGTACTAGTATATTGTTCCCTGAAAGCAGGTAGATAGGGTGGTGAAGGCGGCTTTTAGCACGTTGGCCGTCATCAGTCAGGGGATTGAGTATAGCTGTTGGGACATTATATTACAGTTGTACAAGAGTGTGTTGCAGGGAGAGGTTGGGCAGGCTATGACTATATTCCATGAAGTGCTAGAGACTGAGTGGTGAACTTAGAGTGTAGAAAATTGAGGGAAATAATTAGGGTGAATGCAAAGAGTCTCTTTTCCAGGGTATGAGAATCAAGAACCAGAGAGCATAGGTTTAAGGCAAGGGGGGAAAGATTTAATAAGAACCTGAGGGGCAACTTTTTCACAGAGGGTGGTGGGTATCTGGAACGAAATGAAAGAGGAAGTACAGACACTCCCCGCCTTACATAAGGGTTACGTCCCGCGGACCCTTGCTTACGTCAGATGTTACACAAGTCCAAAACGGAAGTGCTACTGTGTACGGGTAAATTTCCTATTCAACGCGGAGACCACTTGGGAGGATCCACGAGAACAGGTGATGGACCCACTACAGTTCGCATACCGTCCGAACAGGTCCACGGATGATGCGGTCTCCCAGGTTCTACACACCGATCTCTCTCATCTGGACAGCCAGGGGGGCTATGTGAGGATGCTGTTCATTGACTTTAGTTCAGCATTCAACACAATAGTCCCCAGCAGACTGGTTGAGAAGCTGCTGGAACTGGGGCTTAGCACCCCTCTGTGTGCCTGGGTCCTGGACTTTCTCACTGCCAGGCCCCAAGTGGTCAGGATGGGGAAACACACATCTAGCTCCCTCACCCTGAACATAGGATCCCCCCAGGGCTGCGTCCTTAGCCCCCTACTGTACTCCCTGTACACACATGACTGTGGGGCCAGGTTCAGCTCAAACTCCATCATCAAGTTTGCTGATGACACTGTGGTGGTGGGCCGGATCTCCAACAACGATGAGAAGGCCTACCGGGAGGAGGTGGCTGATCTGGCACTCTGGTGTCAGGACAATAGCCTCCTCTTGAATGTCACTAAAACAAAGGAGCTGATTGTGGACTTCAGAAGGGCTAAACATCCAAGGACGTACACGCCACTGGAGATAGATGGGTCTACTGTGGATAGGGTGAGCAGTTTTAAATACTTGGGAGTCCGCATCACAGAGGATCTGACGTGGGCAACGCACATTGCCGCACTGGTGGGTAAGGCTAAGCAGCGCCTTTACCACCTTAGACAATTGAGGAAATTCAGAGTGTCTCTGAGGATCCTTCATTGCTTCTACTCTGGGGCTGTAGAGAGCATCCTGTCAGGCAACATTACAGTCTGGTTTGGGAACAGCTCTGCCCAGGACAGGATGGCCCTGCAGAGAGTAGTGCGTTCGGCAGAACGCACCATGGGAACTACACTCATCCCCCTGCAGGACCTATACATCAGGAGGTGCAGATCCAGAGCAAGCAAGATCATGAGGGACCCCTGCCACCCCAGTAACGGACTGTTCCAGATGCTACAATCAGGCAAACGCCTCCGCTGTCACGCTGCGAAAACGGAGAGGATGAGACGGAGCTTCTTCCCACAGGCCATCAGGACTGTCAACTTTTATAACCCCAGAGACTAAATTTTTGTCGACACTAATAGTAACTTATTAACTTTATTTATATGCTGTAACTGTAATTCTTTTTTGTACACAACCCGCAGGCATTGCCACTTTCATTTCACTGCACATCATGTATGTGTATGTGACAAATAAATTTGACTTGACTTGACTTGATATATCCACATGCACAGTAGCGCACTGCTACCAAGACGTGCAACTCAGAAATAAAGCAAAGGGGTTAAAGAATTGCTTACATAAGTGCAAGTTTATGCAAGTCATCTATTACGAGAATCAGGGAGTGCCCGTTGTTGAGGCAGGTACAATAACAACATTTAAAAGACATTAGACAAGTACATGGTTTGGAAAGGTTAACATGGATATGGGCCACAAGCAGGCAGATGGGATTGGCTTAGATGGGGGGTCTAGGTCAGCATTGTCACAATGGGCTGAAGTACTATACAACTTATGATTAACTGCAGGAAAATGAGGTTCAAGGGAATAAAAACCAGGATTATGTCCAAGTCAGGAAGTTCTAGCACTCCAGCTGATATCCTGATTGAGATCAATTCACCCTGACCTGCAAATGAACCAGAAGTCATTCCAGTCAGTAACTCTCAGACTGTTTAACTTTATTTATTTACAGGGTGTGGGCACCCAACAGGGTGTTGGCAAGGCAAGCATTTACTCCTCCTCATTGACAAGATGAGCTGCCTTCGTGAACTGCTGCAGTCCTTCCTGTGGCTTGTGCAATGCTGTTGCGCAGCTATTACAAGATTTCAACCCAGGGACAACGAAGGAACATGTACATATTAAGGATGAACCTCAACTCAGAAACAAACTTACAGGTGTCAGGTCTGCTCCCCATGACTTTCTTGGAGGAAGAAGTCACATGTATAGGAAAATTTGTAGAAGTAGCCCTAGCAAATAACTAATATATTTTATAAATGACACACATTGTTTTTGGGTGGTGGAGACAGTGGATTATTGGGTGGTGAATACAGTACTGCATTAACCAGGCTTCCTTATCCCAGAAGGTATCAAGCTTCTCAATCACTTTTGGACTTGCAGTCATCCCAACAAATTGGGAGTATTCCTTCATTTATTTCACTTGTGCCAACTAGAAAAGAGGAAAGACTTCACAGTCAAGAGTGGAGCCTCTTGCAGCAGGATTCCCAGCCTCTGATTGCCCCATTATTTACAAGAATACTGGTCAAACAGAATATTAAGTGTAGGTTCATAAACTATCTTCAGTTGGGCACAGTGATCGTCTGGCCCGACCTATCAACCCAGACCTAAATGCTCTCAAGATATTTTTCTACAAAGTTGGAAATGTTGTTTCTAACCTTACAACTGAGGGAACATTACCTGCACATTGCATTCACCCAAAGAAAGATTTAATAACAGATGCTCAAGTGCCTGTGGGAAATATTCCAACATTATTTTTTAATGGCAATGATCTGAAGATAACATTTCTATATTTCTTAATATTTCAAAAATGGTACCTTAAAATAGTTAATTTAATCTATCACCTATTACAGTGATAACCTATCAAATAGTTCGGAAATAATCTTCTAATTTTGTTTAATAAAAGGGCACAAAGGCAACATTTTAAACATTAAGGATTAAGAGACCAAGCAGAGATATTTGTAAATTTTCCATTCTGATGGAGTGATTATTTATAATGTATTCTTGGAATTAACAGATACTTAATGGTTTTGTAGGCTTAACTAATGGGCAGAGGAATAGGGAAAAATTACCAGACACAGATATAAAAAATATTACCATTTAACATGCCAATAATGTGCATCAACTATTTTTTATCTAAATCAGGTGAGAAGAGGCAAGTAAACTCATCCTAATACTTTGCTTTAACAAACTACAAAAATGGAGTTTAATTCAGGTAAATGTGAGATATTGTATTTTTGTAGCACAAAGGACAGACACAGAAAAATGGTATAGCCCTGAAGAGAGTTGTAGAACAGAGACCTAGGGTTTCAGATTGGTAGACCCAAGGAACTGCAGATGCACATTTATTTTAAAAAAGGCAAAGGGCTGGCTAACTCAATGGGTCAGGCAGCATCTCCGCAGAACATGGATAGGTGACGTTTTGGGTGGGGATCCTTTTTCAGACTGAAGGAGGGTCCTAGCCCAAAAGGTTACCTACCCAGGTTCTCCAGAGATGCTGCATGATCCACTGTGTTACTCTAGCACCTTGTGTCTTCTTTAGAGGCACAGATACAGTGTCATGAAGGTGGCAACACAGATGGACAGGGTGGTGAAGGTGGCATTTGGCATGCTTGTTTCCATTCTTCAGTGTATTGAGATATAAAAGTTGGGACATTATGATACATCTATACAAGACGTTGGTAAGGCCACATTTGGAATACTGTGTACACTTCTGGTCGTCAGGCTATAGGATGTCATTAAACTGGAATGGATGTAAAAAAAGATTTATCGGGATGTTACCAGGTTTGAAGGGATTGAGCTACTAGGAGAATCTGAACAAGCTGAGTATTTTCCCTGGAGCGTAGTAAGCGAGGGACAACTTTATGGAGGTATATAAAAATCATGAGGGCCATAGATGAGATAAATACCCACTGTCTTTTCCCCAGGACAGGGGGATCTAAAATTAAAGGCCATACATTTAAGATAAGAGGGTAAAGATTTCAAAGGGACATGAGGAGTAATGTTTTCACACAGAAGAGGCAGTGGTTGAAGCAGGCACAATTACAAAACTTAAAAAGACACTTGAATAGGAAAGGTTTGGAGGCATATGTGCAGGCACTGGCAAGTAGGACTAGCGCGGTTAAGCAACCTGGTCGGCATGGACTAGTTGGGTTGAAGAGCCTATTTCCGTGCTGCATAGCTCAATGACTAACTGAATTTATATATCATTTATTAAATCTACATTTAATTTATTTTAAAATGTACATTTAAAATCAATTCATAACTGCAAAAACAATACATCGAGTAATCAATTTATGCTTAATCCTTTGAGTAAAGCCATAAGAATATGTGAGAATACAAGTTTTGTGTATGAACTTACCAAAAGTGTTGATATCCAATTTCTCAATGAAATCCCATAATCGTTCTATCACATCTTGAACTTGCTTTTCACATTTGCCCTGTAAAAACATTCAATGATAAACAATGAAACCATTATTGGGACAGCTCTAAAGATCTAAACATACAGGTGAATTTTCACCCTTAGGATGATGCATTTCAATGCATATTAATTACATTAACTAGGTTGATAAAAAGCCATTTCTGATTCACGTTAATTATAAAGTGTTAATATAATTCAGCTTTGTTCCTCCCTCCCATTGAGTATCAGCTACTGGCACCGTTGTCATTTACATGTCCTCTGGAGTGGTTCATTAACTTCCTTACTGCATCCATTACTATACCCTTTTGCTTGATGAAATCTTTTTTGGTGTTTAATTATTTCTGCTTTCCTTCCTAACACAGGTAGTCACTTTTACTGTTTCTTCCCTTTATCCTAACTCTGCACTCACAACCAGTTCCATCATTTGGTAGTGCCAGCTTTGACAAAAGAGCCATTGATATGAAATAAAACTTTGTTTCTGCTTCCAGAAACGGTCTAATGACATTTTATGGCTTTAGTTTTGGAATCAGGGCTAGCCTTGATCCTAATAGAACTGGCCAACAAAACTGCCTGTGTTAGCAACGATGTCCCCGGGCCAAACGTGGGTCAGGTTACTGTAAAACTTTAAACTCTTTGAATAGTGCGACTTTAAACTGGCCAAGGAAGAGGAGTGTAGATTTACACTCTCATTCAAAAGACAGTGGGAGAGAAATTCTTTGGATGGCAGTACTAAACTCATTTCTGGATAGCAATCACACCGTGCACATTCAGTGCCACTGAGGCTAAAAGAAGCAAATGTGTGGAGACAAGTGAAACTGGCAGCCAATGCTTTTGCACACAGCCAACAACACAATCCCAGTATTATTAAAATAATTACAATTTGTCTGAATTTTAATGAAGCATGTTCTTATTCATTAGAAATGCAAAAGAGAGTACCAAGAAAAGACTGGTTCTAACAGTCTGCTGTACTAAATGACAATTATGTAAAATAACTTATAATTTATGGTTACTTTCTGAAGTAGCCTTCTAAAATTATAGATAGGTTCAATCGGTTGTTCTACAAGGAAAATCAATAAACCTGAGGCTGTCACCTCCGATCTTACGTTTACTGAAGGGAATCTGTCACTTATCTATATATAGTGAGCTGGAAATGATGGTAAGGATGCTACAAATGGATGTCTCGTTTTTAAAAATTTTAGATGTGTATATGTATATAAACATAGCACAAAAAGTAAGGAAATTTGTGTTTGGTAGATTATTTCTTTGTTGTATCAATGCTTCTTGGCAATAAATCTTATACCGTTGGAAAGCCTGTTTATTTCCCTTTTAAATGGTGCCACATTTGTAAGGAACATGCATTTGTGGGATGAGCAGCAGAGCTGAGTATGTGGGTTGCGCCCATGAAAAATCTGCCAAATCTTCTCTGCCAATGCCAAACAGCTTATTCTGCCATTGACTCTTGTTCGGTGTTGTTTGGTGGATTGGACGATTGAAGTCTGAAGAAATAAGACATATTGGCAATTTAACAATTTATTCATTTAATAAACAGGAGCCTCAGTAGCGTGTGGAAGAACCATACACAGCCACAACAGCCTGGCACCTCCTCCTCATGCTGGTCACCAGCCTGGTCACACACTTGTGGGATGGCATCCCATTCTTCAACCAGCATTTGTCGCAAGTCAGCCAACGTGGTTGTGTTGGTCACTCTGGCACGAACAGCACGCCCAAGCTGATCCCACAAGTGTTCAATGGGGTTGAGGTCAGGACTGCTGGCAGGCCATTCCATCCTCTCCACTCCCAAATTCTGGAGGTAGTCTCTGAGAAACCCTGCTCTGTGGGGGCGAGCATTGTCATCTTGGAGGATAGAGTTCGATCCCAGACTGTGGAGATATGGGATTGCCACTGGTTGCAGAATCTCATCTCGATATCTCTCTGCATTGAGATTGCCTCCAATGATGACAAGCCTCATTTTTCCAGTGAGGGAGATGCCGCCCCACACCATCACACTGCCTCCACCAAAAGATGTTACTCTATCAGGCACCTGATTGTCAAAACAAGAGTCAATAGCAACAGCAGAATAAGCTGTTTGGCATTGGCAGAGATTTGGCAAATTTTTCATGGGCGCAACCCATATACTCAGATCTTGTATGTATATATATTTCACTGATGTCGGCTGAATACGGCAATTGCGGCAAAACGGTGAAATGTAGCGACGCGGTTTTTGTACCGCCTTAATCACCATGCGGTTTGCTGCTGGAAAATGATGTTTTTGTTTAATTCGGTCGCATGTTTTTTAAGTTACAGAGGTTTAAAAGCGCTGCCCCCCCTCATTTATCGAAGTTTTGACAGAAGGGGGGCGCTGCGGTGCGCCTGCGGTCAGTACGCATGCGCGGAATCTCCTCACTCTGTGCTCAGCACGCATGCGCGGCATCTCCTCACTCGCACCAAAACAATGGACGCCGTTAGCGGCGCCAGCCCGCGATCACCGGCTCACCTCTCCTTTCTCCCCTTGCTTCTCTCCTCTCTCCCCTTGCTTCTCTCCTCTCTCCCACACCCGGGAGAACATCTCCCCGCTATCCCCCCCTCCCCCGGGCCTTTGTATGATGCGATCTCCCGCACCCCCCCCGGACCTTTCACTGAAAGCCGTTTCTTCAATTGCCTTCAGCGTGTGACGTCAAAAAACTCGCACAAACCCCCTCCTACTGATTTATTGAAGGCTTTCAGCGTGGCACCTCTCCTCTCTCCCCTTGCTTCTCTCCTCTCTCCCAAAATGATGCTAAGAGTATGTCTGGGGGAGAGAAAATGGGGGGGGACTGAGAATGGGGACCGGGGAGTGGGACTCCGCCCAAGGGGAGAGTGTGGGGAGAGTAAGAGTGGGGCTGGGGGAGGAGAAAATGGGGGGTGTGGGGACGGGCCCAACGGGCCCGCTTTGAACGGGCACACTTGTTCTAGTATATCTATATATATATTTTAGATGTGTATATGTATATATATATATACACATCTAAAATCTGGGCCTTTCTGGTATATCTGACTCTTCCTCTTAAGCTGCTTGGCCAATGGAAAAAGGCAAGTTAATATCTAGTACTCGCATGAATTTTTAAAAATTATTTTCTACATATTCACAAATACTCATATGCTGCATTCTGAAAACCCCCCAAATCATCCCAACCTTACAATCAATACAGTTTTACAAACTTTGACTACACACTAAAAGTAGCAGACACAGTAACTGAAACCATCAAGTTAATTTTTGTGAGTTCCATAAAAAAGTACAAGCACAAAGCTCCAATCACAGTATAAAGTCACTATTCAAAAACCACAATAAAATCTAAGAAAGTCAAAAGGAAAGGAGCTTCAGGCAATTTTCTGCAAAGCAAATGAAATGCAAAGAGAGTAACCGTACAAACCGACAATGTTAAAACAATGCTTCATTATGATTACAGAAGCCTGTTATTAACTCCAATGGGTTAGCAACCTAGAATAATTGAAAGCTCAAAATCAAAGATAAAAGTTGCAAAAATTGAACTTGCATGTGTGATGACTTGTGAATAGTGATGAAAAATAATTTATTGTCATAGTCAATTGGTGCATCAAAATCCTTGCGATTCAAAACGCTACCCATTGTCATTCCATTTTGACTGTGGTTGATTTGCATTTGCAGTGTCAAGGAAATGTAGGGATAGATTTTATATACTGCCTTGGCAGCAATATTCACTCCCACACAAAATAACTAAAATCTTTTGCTAGGACTTCAAACAGCTAACAGCTGAGTGGTAACATCAATAGGAAAACATCTACAAGTGGTTCAAAACCACTTGATTGAATAATATGATGATTATTGCAATACCTGCAAAGAACAAGGAAAATCTATTAAAAATTCACTTTCCTACAGAGAATCTGTAGTTCTGTGAAATAAAAGGAACATGTTGGACAAAGAAAACCAAGGGAAAACCAAGTAAATAAATATACCACTGTGGCAAACAAGTAATGCAATATTCAGTGTTTAGGGTCTGGTTCATTAAAGATTCAACGGTGCAAGGTATTTAATAGTCGAATTATGACCATGAACCATGCCTTTCTAATACGCAAATAGATGTAATGTGATTATGGATGAGAAAATATAATGATTGGTTCGGGGTACAATTAATTAGCAGGTCCTTTTTGAATGAGGAGTTGGGTGTTTAAAGTTCAAGGAGCTATGTGAGCATTGTAAATTCTCATTCTGGCAAAATATATATTTTTTAAAACATGCCTGTTCTGCACAGTAGCAGGGAGATGGAAAATCTGTAATAAAGATGGTTTTAAAATTTCAATAATCCATGCATGAAATAATTTGTCTTTGAAATATTAAAGTTTGTATTTCTGAAAGAGAAGTACAATAAATACTGTTGACAGAAAACAGGTAATTTATTGAAAGTTGTCATTTTGTATTACCTAGTTATTAAATAGACTTATTATTGTAATTATTTTGAATCACCTTATCCTGATTGGTTACAGGATCATTATTTCTTTAATAAGTTTGTTTCATATTTTGAACTAATCAAGACTTACTGTGATGATCTTCTACACTGAGAGACTGCAATGGGATCAGTTGGAATGATAAAGATAACTCAGTACTTTAAATATAGGCCAAACCTGGTCTGCAGTTTATTACCAAGGGACCACAGACAGAGGAAACATTCCATTTTGTAGATCCATGGAGCATGGAAACAGGCCCTTCAACACAACTACCAAGATGTCCCATCTACATTAGTCCCACCTGCCCGCATTTGGCCCATGGCCCTCTAAACCTTTCCTATTCAAGTAAAGATGTGGGATGAAATTAAGCTAGATTTTACAGCAATGCTCTAAAACTTAATTCAAGAATCCAACTTTCTTTTCATTATCCCTCAGATTGTACCCATATACATCCTCTTTGGAAGCAATGGCTAAGTTTTCACAAATGAACAGTATCTCCTGAATCCATTTATACTCTGCACTTCTAAATCTGTTCTTGGTAATATTCTTAGATATTCAATTATGGAAATACATCTTCAATGTTTGAGCAAAGGCTGATGTACGGTATGATAGCAACTATCAGTTAAGAGAAGAAAAAACATTGAAAATTACTAATGTGAAAGACGACATTTTTCAGTAAAACTGCAGAGCAACCCAGCTGTAAAAGTTGTTACTTACATGTCCATCACAGAATCCAACCGTGCAGGGTTTCCCTTTGCGCAGATACAGAAACTGTTTGTTTTGATCAATGAATGGTTTACAAAATCCTTGTTCTCTACAACAAACCTTGCAGGAATCGTCAGTCTCTAAACATGATAAAAACAGAGGACACTTTGGTTTACACAGATCCAGTACATACTTAGCAAAACACTGCTAGCAGCTGGATAAAAAACATAATTTTATCTAGTAGATTTAATATGAAAATGAATTTCGTTGTACAGAAAATATTCTAAATGTTAATCAAGTTTTCAGCTCTATCCTCAAATCATTCTTCAGCTTATCCATTTATCATTCCTTTTTAGAAAGCAATGATAATAAAATCCACCATATCCTGATGTATTTTGAACCCATTTATGTTACATGCTTTTGGCGTAACTAATTCCATATTTGTTTTGAGTTAAAGCTTCCTGGAACGTGTCCTGGTGCTTGTGGTCACAGATGTCCAGCTCACTAGGGCCGATTACAGAAGGCCAATCTCACTGAGCCGCAGTACCCTGGAGTCAATTGGCAAAGTGCCTGTGGTCAGTGGACCTTAAGTGCCAGAGTGCTTAGACACAGCTTCTGGCATGCACACAGCAGGTGATCACAGTCCGAGCTGCAAATGATTTTAATTGTTCAGAGACACAGACAACAATTAATGCTGATGGAAATAATTGCGTGAATGCGAGGGGTTGCAATTTGGGAGGTCAAATGTAAATGGACAGTATACTGTTAACGGCAAGATCCTTAGCAGCATTGATGTACAGAGGGATCATAGGGTCCAAGTCCATAGCTCCCTGAAAATGGCAATACAATTAGTTACAGTGGTAAATAAGGCATATAGCATGCTTGCTTTCATTGGTCAGATATTTACAACAATGTTGACAGCTAATCTTCTCAAAAACTCTTTTTGTCTGTTGTTTGAGTTTTCACTTCCACTCCAAACCTTTGTAATCATGCTCAATCTTGCTGGTATTTACAACCTGACCCTCGGAAAAAAGCAAAATATGAGCTGCTTGTCTACCTCGGTATCTCTTTCGTTGTCCAGAGAGCTCTGGATTTATTTGTTCCTCCTGCTCTTTATAGGGATATGCCTCAACCATCTCTTCCTCAAATGCAGCCATCGTTCCATAACAATTTTCCCTGTGAAATGCTGTTTCCAATTACCTTGGCCAGAGCACTCACATACCATTGAAATTGGCCGTCTCCAATTACTGAATTTGCATTTGTGCCATCATCATGAATGTTGTATCCTTTCAAATAAAGAGCCTTGAATTTTTCCTAATTATTTTGCCTTACTCTGATGCTGTACTCTAAAGCTTGTGCACTCTTCTGCTCCCTGATGAACCCTGGTTATTACTGTCCATTCATTGCGTTCACCTTTGCCTTTTCCCCATCTCATTACCTTCCAAATATTCCCCTCCATTGATGCCCTCTATTCTATTGACTTCCTTCTGATTTATCCTCAGATTCACACCTGCTACCAAACTAGCAAAAACAACAGCACTTGCAATCCTCACCTGGAGAGGTGAGGATACTGGCCCCATTCCAGTTGCATTGCAGCCCTTGTAGCTTGTGGACAGTCAAAGAGCAGCACTACAAATTCCACCTCCCACGGTAATGGTCCCAATCCCTCTTTAATTTAATACCCTCCCTCCAGCCATACATTTTATCTTCCCGTTTCTGTATTTACAGGTACTCTGGGTAATTACTGCCTTTTGAGTTATTGCCTTTTCCCCTCTTTCCTAGCTCGTTAAATTTAGCCAGCAGGTCGTCCTTCATTGCACCAAGAGTTGACAGGACTATGGAACACGAGCTATGCTCGTTCACCTCCCTCAGGATGCTCCAGTCATTCAGTGACATCCTCAACCCTGGCACCATGGAGGCAACATACCAACCTATAACCATTGAGATGTCTGCCCATTTCATTTTTGAATTCTTTATGCCCATTGTTCTCTCTCTTTCCTCCCCTCTGTGCATGCTAGTCATTTGTGATACCATGTTAGTGGCTCTGGCTTCACCTCATTCCAACCCCCCTTCTCAAACAAACTATCAGCCTCACCTGTATCCAACCTCTTTGTAAGGTAGATGGACTCAGAGAAGCCTACACCACCCAGTGCCTGCCCCCCCTAGTCTGCTCGGCTGCCATTCTCTCCCCCTGCACATACTTCGGCTGGAGTGTAACAATATCTCTAACAGTGCCATCCATAAAGCTCCTAGCACTGTGGATAAGCCGCTGTGATTCCAGTCACGGTTCTTGGTCTATAATCCAGAGTCCAACTTGCTGCAACTGGAAACACTTCCTCTGCATGTGGTTGGCTACTCAAGGTACATGAACAAATTAAATGCAAATGTTGTTTCCCATATTCATATAGTAGTATCCTCCTAAACAAAAGGGCAGGCCATTTATCTGCAGATATATCATTGGAGTATTGGTTGTTCACCATTTTCATCTTGGCTGCTTTGCAGCTGACAGCCAAAATACACAAAGGTATATACACTCATTACTTCTCGATTTTAAATCTCATTTAAAATTTAAATCATAATCATCCGTTACCAAATGGAGAACAGCAGCAGGTTAAGTCAGTCTGTTGCATGTGACTGATGAGCTATGCCAGTGTTCTGACTAGGAAAGAACTTCAGTTAAATGACCAGTCCTTGTTTAAACAAAACTAAGAAAAAAAAGAACCTAAGAAACAAAATATTTTCACTCACCATTGCAAGCACAGGACCTGAGGCCGTGCTCTGCCTCACAGAAAGGAACGCATTCCCCATTTTTACACTTTCCCATGTCCACGCAGATCGTCTCATCTGCCGCATTACCAGGAGCAGGACAGAAATGGTCAGTGCCTATCAAGAAAATTTTTTACTAGTTGGAAATCTAGCATTATTGAATAAATGTCCTGTTTTACAGAAACTTGGGACAGGTTTAAATTCAATTATTGTGGCTGAGAGAACAATTCTATCTGTATCAATAAATGCAATGTACTTCCTTTTTCAAATAATTATCTAAAATTACAACCAAGGGAATCCTGACATTAATTATTTCAAAGTGCTAATCTAGTGCATTGCAACAGAAGAGGTGGCGGTCCCTTGCACATGGAAATATGCTCAGTATGTCTCCTTCAGAGAATACCACCTCAAAAACATGCGCTTCATCAACAATCGTGTGGGGTCAGATGCATTCTGTCCTCATTTCCTAATGTAGGCCATTTCCAGGCTTACAAGTAGCAGTAAATCTGTTGGAAGTCATAAAGAGGTTGCATTGAAAGTATTTTAATATTTATTAAGCATTACATTTCTCCCCCTTCTGGCAATTAGGATTTAATGATCTCTTGTGTAAACTGCTGGACATTCTCCCTGTGAACTTTTACTGCACCAATGACAATCCAATTTCTTCATAAAGGATAGCGCTGCTCACCTTCATAAAGAATCGTTATGATTCTTCATAAAGTATAGTGCTGCTCACTCACCAGCACATGCATCTGAAGGGGGAGTGAGAGCATTGTGCCTGGAAGGTGATTCGCTTGAATTGACAATCCACGTGGCATAGTTATGCAGAAATCTCACCCCAGAACTAATCTACAGGCAATCATTCTCACCGACAATACATGAAATGAGCCATACTAAAGTGTTCAAGTATTAAAATTGGTCATCAGCCACATCCATTTCGACAGTTCTTAATAACAGTGTTATGTAGAGTCATAAGTGTTGAAAGGATGTCTATAACTATTGCTATCACTGTAAATGTAATATGTAATCAGCTGTGGTATGAACTCAAAATTAATTTCTTACAGGCCTTTTGCAATGGTGATTTACCAGAGGCACAGAAAGTAAAAGCCACAGAAGGCACAAACTCCACTTCCACAATGAGACTCCTCATCCTGGAATGATGATTCACACTGTACCTTTGTTTCACGTGTCCCCAGAACTCTATTCAGAACTCCTAATGGAGTGAGATTGGCCTCTGAATCCCTACTAAATCTTTCAAAAATTACACTGGCTTTAAATTTAATGTACGTAGATTTTGGTCACCACTCACCAGTACAAGAAGATTCCCTTTTGCATGTGGCATTGATTGCTTCTTGACACTGCTTTCCAGCTTTTTCAAATTGGCAATCCTTGCAGCAGGGGCTGTTCTTGTCACTTTGGAAACAGGTATTATTTTTTTTTAATCATCTCAAAACAACTGAATAGAAGTTTAAAAAATAATCAATTCTTTAAGATGTAAATATCCCCAAGCACTGTTTTGTTAGGGACGTACGAGACTGCAGATGCTGAAATCTTGAGCAAAAAACAAACCGCTGGAGGAACTCAGCGGGTCAGGCAGATCTGTGCGAGGGGAGGGGGGCAGATGACATTTCAGATTAGGACCTTTATTCAGACTGATTGAGTAGAGAGAGCTAGCTGGTGGAAAAAGGAGAGGTGGGAGGTTGATGAGTGGATGGAGGAGGTGGAAGCCACCTGTTTGTCCTCGGCTTCCTCCATTTCCAGTGCAAGGCCACACACAAACTGGAAGAACAGCACCTCGTATTCAGTGAGTAGTCTACAACCCAACAGAAGGAATAATGAATTCTCTAATTTCAGATAAAACATCCTTATATACCCAGCTCTACCTTCTTCTCTCCCCCCCCCCCCCAGTCTCCCATGCACACTCTTTTCCTCTCCACCTGTCCCTGTCTCCCAGCTCATTTCCATTCCTCCATCCACTCATTACATACTCCTTTTTGACTCCCCCATTTGTCATTCCCAACACCCCCATCTAGCCACTATCACTTCCTCTAGTTCTATCTGTCACTGCACGCTGTCCTCTCCTTATCAGATTCTACCATCTGCACCTTTTTGTCTTCTCCACTTGTCACCTCCAACCTTGGTTACCATTTCCACCCGCGTATCCTCCACCTGGCGTCTCTGTCAATCAGCCCCTCCTTACTTAGATCCATTTATCATTTCCAACTCTTGGCCCACCCCTTCCACTAATCTCTTTCTCCTCTCTACAGCATTAGTCTGAGAAAGGGTCGCATAGAAAATTCAACTGTCCATTTCTCTCCACAGATGCTGTCTGTCCCACTGACTTCCTCCAGCAGTTTTATTATTTCATCAAAATTCGAGCATCTGCACTCTCTTGTGTTTTCAGGAGATATCTGTTGACATTTACTCAACATTCAATTCCATTTGCAATTCCTCAGTAAATGAACCAGCCCATGCCTGCATGCAGACAATATTTACGCATAGGCTGTCGTATTATTATTTGAATTTATCTTACATCTGAATTATAGAGCAAGAGAAAGAGATAAATATATGTGAGTTCATAATGCAGTTCTTTCCTATGATTAATCAAATATTTAATTCTATTGCCAAACACAATGGTCCTCCAATAGTAGTTACTTTAGTTTAAAACAAAAGACAAACTGGGATTTAATAATCCTGGGTGACTTTAACCTTCAACCATGAACTTGTCCTTCAGGTATGATAGCCTTGAGAACAAGTTCATGAAGTGCAGTATCATGGAACAATAAACTGCGGAACTAGAGATCAGGCTCCTTTAAATCTCATCATGTATAACAAGTCAGAATGAATTTATGATATCTTAGCAACAGTTCTTCTGGGTTAGGAAACCGAAACAAGCTAGAGTTTCATGTTCAGGTTGAATGTAAGATATTAGGAGTAAAGTGTTAAAGCCTTTCATTATTTTTACCTGCATTTTCTGTTTTTCTTGAGTTTACATTGTTCAGTACAACATTTGTCCTCGTGTAGATGTAAAAGCCCAGGATCACACTCCTCCCCTTCATCAACACGCGAGTTGCCACATACTTTATTGTTCCTTTTTTGAAAGCACTTGGGTACTTTATTAATTAAAGTCTGATAAATTGATCGTTTGCTGCAGTTGGAGAATAGCTAAAGAATCATACACATTATGTGAGTTACATAATTTAGCAATGTATTATGGATTTCAAAAAGTAAATCGCTTAATTTGATATAATCCATTTTCATGCCTGCTGTACTTTCATTTAACATGCATTTTAACAAAGTTGGTGAGAATTATTCAAACAGAGGTAAAATATCCAATGTATCAATACATTATGATATTAGCAGAGGGATCATTTTTAAATGAAAAGTAAAACTACACGGGACATTAAACTGATTTGCAGCAATACAAATCATTCTTAACATGTTGCTATATTTATAAACAAGAAGCCTAGACCAAAATCAACTCGTATTACACAATGCATTTTTGAGAACAAAAGACCTATAAAACCAATGTTAAACCTCTTGCATCAAAATGGAAGCACTTTGAAGTGCCTTATTTTGATCCAAAAATTGCATTAGCGTCACAGCTCTTGTGACATGACACATTGCTGCTAGAGAACCTTAAATACAGCATTAACACAGGGACAACAGATTCTACGGAGCAGTGTGGATGGGAGACCCAGCTTTAACTTGAATGCAATCTTCCTGCATGTCAATTTAACTCAGTGATAAACCTGAAATAATACACATTGACATCTACTGCATTTATCATTGAATGCTGTTTTTTCACACCAAAACATTACAGTTTGCAAATTTTAAATTTTTTCCTGTAGAAAGCTTTTATTGGGACGGGGGAGAAAATGATGAGAGCAAGGGGTTTGACCTGTCATTTCCACTACTTAAGCAGGGTGGTTTCCAATTAATGGGCATTAGCTATTCAGCTTTGTGGCCACTCACTTGCATACCTCAATGTTCAGAAATACTCCCAGTTTTCTACAATGAAGCTAGTGAAAATCAATAGGCAACTAGACCAGAATAAATATTATAACTAAGCCAGTTTCTAAACCCTATCAAATGTTTACAATCTGAGCAGAAATTGTCAGAAATCAATAAAAATTAGAACCTACCCCTCCCCTTCAGAAACTTAGTGCAAGGAGGCTTGAATATTTTGGGCATTTGATGAAGCATTCTTGGTTACATACATTGGACTGAAGCATGGCGTAAATTTCTTTCCAATATAACCTCTCAACAAAAAAAGTTACCCATCAATTGAGTTTTTCCAATTCCCACAGAATTCTGTGGCCTCCTAATGGAAACTGATATCTGTATAAATACAACTGAGGTTGAACAGACGAAACTACAAGGAAATTATGCAAATCTGCTAAAGGCTTCCTTATAGCAACCAGTAAGTAGAAATTTTAATCCTATCACTCCTGGTTAGACTCAAATCAAATCTCAGACAAGGCAATCGATTGTTCCACTTTAGTTTTATTTTATTTGACTGGGGGGGGGGGTCAGTGCTTGAGCACATTGCATATAAAGTTGATCGCCGATCAGACTTTACTGTTTTGTTGTTTTTCATTCATAAGAAAGTAGGTATAGACAGCGCCAAAAAAACACAATAAAAATTAATTCATGCTCTACCTTGTTATTATTCTGGTCACCACTCACTGCAATAGGATACATGACATATTTTCCACCATCATCATCAGTGGGAGCACATTCATGGCTATCAGGATCATGCTCTGCTCCAAAGTTATGGCCTAATTCATGAGCGGTGACGAGATCGGCTTCCTGTTTTGTAAATTATCATCAAGAAAGCTCTTTGTTATACAGGTCTTTATTAAATGAGCAGCAACAGCAAAGGCATGAAAAACATGCTTACATGTACAGGTCATTCCCAGGTTGTGGCGCGGTCCCGTTCCTGTGAATCGTTCGTAAACCGGAACAATTCACAAGCCGGAAATGCAGCCCCAGACGGCCAAAGATACCTGCAACCTCCCAGCAGCCAGCAAATCCATAGTGCCACTCTTTCAGATGTACAACCTATACATAAGTCAGGCGTTCATAAGTTGAGGAGGACCTGCATATGGATAGTTTTACTCTTTGGGAAATTCATTTTCCATTTCAAAAATCAGTTCAGAGGACCGAATGATTAATGATTCACAATATTTTGTACATTTCAATATTCTATATATACACATTTCTAATTTGATTGTTTTATAAAGAGCAGGCATAGACACAATAGGTCAAATCACCCTCTCCAGTATCATCACAAATCAATGAGTTAATGATTCTAAGTTTTTTACATGTTTCCAAGCCAAAGAGAAACACTATAGCTTCTCTTTGAACACTATATTTGTATTAAGATACAAGGAAAATAAAATCCTGAAATGCAAAAAATTATCTGATATCATCTTTACCATTTTCCCCACCAAATAATTTCATTCATATTTTCATATTCCCATATTTTTTCAAGATAGGAAGCTTTTCAACTCATTATGTCTACACCGGTTCGCACAGCATTCCCATCAGTGCCATTCCCCCATTTTCCCTGTGATTTATTTTCATATACATTCCCATCAACTCTGCCCGAATTCTCCCTATTGGCCACATTTTGCTTAAAATTGCAATTGGAAAATATTCACAGGCAATTTTTGTGACCATGTTGGAATAACATGTTTAGCTGAACATAATCAGTCTGGTTGATGTTTCCTTAGGAGGAAAATAAACAGCAATAAGAAAGATAATGATTCATGTTCAGTTGATTTATTTCCCATCTAATATCTTCTTCCTCCAGTCAGATTTGCTACTAAACGATAAGAATCACCCTAAACTCAACAAGGTCACATATGAAGTTGATATTTAGCAATTCCTCTGGGTATTTTCTGAATGCAATTTTAAGGAAAATATGGCTAATAAGAAGAATTTGGTGGAGCTGATGGGAATGTGTATACCTCTCAGCCTTAATAAACTGCCCCGAGATTGGAAAAACTATAAATTTAAATTAATGAAATTTCAGTGGCTGACAAAGCAGAAAGAATTAATTGCAATATCACAGAACATATGAGCAGGTTCGTATAACAAGGAATAAGTATCCCCAAGAAATTAATTCCTTCACAAAAAGCACGTAGCAAAATTCTATTAAGTCAATTTATAAATAAAATCAAAAACAAGTAATACATAATTTACCTTAGTGAGTATTGTTTTCCCATAATTCATAGTGCTTGTTAATCCTGTATTTAGGTAAACTAGTTTCGACATGATTGGGTGATCATAGGCTGGTGAAAAAACATTCCTAGATGATACAGCTATTGAGGAGGTTTTCCCAAAAGACAAAGACAAAAAATTGTCAC
Organism: Rhinoraja longicauda; assembly: GCF_053455715.1. NCBI lineage: Eukaryota > Metazoa > Chordata > Chondrichthyes > Rajiformes > Arhynchobatidae > Rhinoraja > Rhinoraja longicauda. Next base: position 32,133,510 of record NC_135957.1, read on the forward strand.
TGTTCTAGTCTGAGGGTAGGATTGCAAGTCTTTATTTTTCATATCACCTACTTTTAATTATTGCCAGAAAAAGCCCAGCAAAACTACAAATTAGGAAATTATGGACACACCTCCCAGCAATCCCCATTCTGTGAAAGCAATACCAGGAATTTAGAGATATCAACAACCATCTGACCAGTCTCATGTACATGCAACATCAGCTCCATCTTTGTTACACTAACTTGCCTTCAACATGGTTTCGATAATACAGCCAACTTCAAATTATGACTTTTTTAAAATTAACATTTCTTCAATGCTGAACAGAATTTTGAAAAATAAATTTCATTTAGATTTGGACTTACACGTGGAGTGAATACTTGGTTTTGGAGTTCCAACATGTGCCACCAGCAATGAGATTCACCAGTAGCAGGCATGTGTAAAATTGGCTACACTATTTCATCTCTGTTATATAAACTTGGCTTCAACAATTTGTTCGTATAAAATAATCAGCTTAAACTAGTAACACAATGCATTTTATTCACATTTCTTAACCAATTTAAAAAAAAGAAGAATTAAAATGTTATTTACATTCCGACTTACGTGTGGGGCAAATACCACCTAATGCATGCGGCTTTGGAGATCCAACATAAGCCAGCCCAAGTGTTCCATGTTCAAAGTCTTGGTAGGTGAACAAATGTGCAAGGCAAACTTGGGATGCACTTTTGGCTATATCAGCGCTGAATTGCTTAAAGAAAATACAAATAGAAAATTAACAGATGGAAAACTAAACATTCATGAATTGGGAATTTTGTCTCTAAGTCAAAACAGGACACAAAAATCTATAACTATTGGGTAATCTAGAATATCACCTGAAAGACACAAAAGGCAACATCTCTGGAGCACATGGATGGGTGATGCATTGGGTCAGGACCCTTCTTCAGACCAGACCAAAAACATCACCTATCCATGTTTTCCAGAGATGTTGCCCAACTCATTGAGTTAATCCAGCATTTTGTGCCTTTCTTTGATAAACCAGCATCTGCAGTTCCTTGTTATTGGTATTTCATATGGTCAGGTCAAACACATTCCTCAAAAAGCATTTTATTCTCCATACTTTTTATCCGGCAGAGTGGATTTGTACAGCAATAAAGGCAGAGCCAGGGAAATCAACTGTCTAGTACGACCTTGCACACTGAGTCAATGGTCTCAATGAGTCAAATGCTCTCATTATATGCTGAGAATTCCATAATTCTCTGTAAATTACCTTTGTCAAAAGTAACTAGAAATTATCTAGGCTAGAATTATTTTCCAATTTTTCACTTGAAGGTAGTTCAGCAAGATCTCAGCATAGTTTATATTTGCAAATGTGCCGTCATTGTAGTTCACTTTATGCCAATTTAAAAACCAGCATGAAAAATGCAATTTGTTCCAATATGACATTTGTGTGCGATATATAGAGTGCACCTGCTTTCAATCAGATCTATATCAGACTTCCCAACATTTGATTTTACAAATTCATAACTTTGATGTCCAAAATTCAGAATTTTACATCAAAATTCATAATATGGCGCGTAATGCAACTTTTCAGCAAAAAAAAAGTATGCACATCAAATCATGTGTGAAAAACGACTATTATTTCCTACAGTCTGCAGTTCTTGCACTACATGTACAATGCCAGGCCTATCATGAGTATATTCTGCTATTTATAGAAAGATTATTGAACAGAAATACTTTTTACAACACAAAGAAAAAATTGTTTTGTTTTGTTTTTTCTATTTTGCTTTTTCCTAACACATCCCAATTCTCTTGATATTGAATAAAAGAACAATGGTCATAAAATGTATGACTGTTATGAAGAAAGAATTTCATTTAAAACCGCACATACCTAATTTCATTGAAGACATACTTGCTCCAGTGGTCTTCAACAGCAAATCACAACGGTCTATGTCCCCCCCACTCCCCCCACCCCTACTCTCCTACCCCCTCCCCATCTCCACTCCTCCCCACCCCGTCCCCTCCCCCACTCCCCTCCTCTGCCTCCCACCCCCACTCCCCTCCCCTGACCCCCACTCCCCCTCCCCCACCCCAAACCCCCCTCCCCCCACCTCAACCCCCCCTCCCCTCCACCCCAACCACCCCCCCCCCATTCATCCACCCCATCCCCTCTCAACATCAATGGGCCTCACGCTACGCGGCGAGGCCTAGCCCAGCGAACGGCGGGGCGGGGCTAGGCCTGGCGAGCGGCGGGGCGAGGGGCGGGGTGAGGCCGGGCGAGCGGCGGGGAGAGGCCGGGCGAGCAGCGGGGAGAGGCGTGGGGCGGGTCGAGCGGCGGGGCGGGTCGAGCGGCGGGGCATGTGTTTTGCGGAAAAATGTGAGGCGAAATCGGAATGGCGGAAATGAAATAAGAAAGTGGAAACTTTCTGCAAAATTTGGATGGGTTGGGAGGTCTGCTATATAGCTCTGGTGTCCAACAAAAAATACCTTAAAATCACTATTTTATTAATTCCCCCTTACCTCTAACAGAGGTTTAACATCCCAAGCATTTTTGCCAAATGGATGGGTCCCTTCCATATTATAGTGTCTCGCACCCGAAAAACCCTTGGTTGGTTCTTTATTAACGATGATCTACAATTGAGAATAAACACACCACTTTTTAGTTCCTATAATGTAAACATATGATGAAGCCAAAGAATATGATCTAAAAAGGCTGACCGAAAACTTTGGCACAGGGTGGTTTTAAGATAGATTTAAAAGGAAGAAGTGGGGTAAAAAAGCCACTCATCTTTTGATAACAAGAACAGGAAGACCCCTCTGAGCCCTTAAAATCTGCCCTGCCATTTAACATTGTCATAGCTGGTTTGCCCCAGAGTACAGTGCCAATTGCCGCTAGGCCTCATTTCCCTGATCCTTCAAATATCTACTTCCTCTTTAAATGCCCACAATGATCTAAGTTCAATATCACTCGAGGGTAGATTCACCATCCCCTGTGAACAGGTCCAACACATGACCAGACCTTCATCATGTTACCACATTCCCATCGTTAGAGATTTTCCCCATTTGTGGAAACATCTCACCATCTTGCCTCTCATGCTCCTTCAGGATAATACATGTATCTATAATATGAATCCTCACTTTTCTGAACTCCCAGGAAAATAAATCAAATTTCATTAGCTTCTTGTGTTAGGACATTGTTCTAATCTCAGGAAATTGACTGCTGAATTTCGTCTGCACTGCCTTCAATAAGCTCTGCATGGTATTGTATATGTATCCTGTACTATTGTAATAATAGTTCCTATTTCTAAAACAAACTTCTTACAATAAAAGTCAATATTCCATTTGACTTCTTAATCTGTGCTTGCCTACTTATTTTCAGCAATAGTGCACAAGAATGTCTGGATCCCACTGTACTTCATGGCCACAATTGTCACTATCTGGATAACAGCCTGCCTTTAGATTCTTCTTACCAAAGTGCGTAACCTTGCATTTTCCCCCCATTAAATTCCATTTGCTAAGTTGTCACCTACTCATTCAATCTACCCCCTCCTTTACATAGTCCAAATACCCTCATCACATACTTGTCTTTACATATATTGGCAAATCTGCATACCAAATTTCTCTTCTGTGATACCCAATCTGTGCTAGCACACTGTTAGCTCTCATCTTGTTAACCACCTTGTTAAATGCCATCTGAAAATCCCAAAACACTACATCTCTGGCTTCCTCTCCGTCAATTCTACTTGTTACATCCTCAAAGAGTTCCAGCAAATATGTCAAACACAATTTGTATTTCAAAGCCATGTCAACACTATTACTGCAGATAAATATATATATATTTTTTAAGTTCCCTCTGATTATTGCATTATCCTTGTTGCATATATCTCTAGTGTCCGATCTATATTATGTTCTACATTACCAGTAGAGTTTGGGTGCTTTCGCCAACATTTCCCAATATTTTCTGCCCTTAATTTTGAGCTCTACCCAAATTGATTCTACTTGATTTTCCAAGTTAGAATCCTTTCTCTCCAGTGCCTTTAGAAACATAGAAACATAGAAAATAGGTACAGGAGGAGGCCATTTAGCCCTTTGAGGCAGCACCGCCATTCATTGTGATCATGGCTGATCATCCACAATCAGTAACCCGTGCCTGCCTTCTCCCCATATCCCTTGATTCCGCTAGCCCCCAGAGCTCTATCTAACTCAATCCTTTATCCTATTCTTTACTGTAAAGCAAACTTCTCCTTTTGCATTTTACACACATTTCATCTACAGGTTAGATGTGCATGAATCACTGAAAGTTAACATGCAGATGAAGCCAGTAATTAAGAAGGGAAAATGGTACGCTGGCCTTTATGGTTAGAGGAAGGACTTGCGAGAACAGAGACGTATTGTTGAAATTATACTGTGCTTTGGTGTGAACACACCTAGAATATTTTGTTCAGTGCTTTCCCTCTCAAGGACATACGAGATGGAGGGAATTCAATGAGCTCAGCAAATTCATTCCTGGAATGAGCGGATTGGCCTACGAGGACCAATAAAAGATTGAGCTGATACTCCCTTGAGTTTAGAAGACCGAGAAGTGATCTCAGCAATGTGCAATACTCCTGCAGGATTTGACAAGGTTCTTGCAGAGTGACACTCCCCTGGCTCCCGTGCCAAAGTCTCAAAGTTAAGGAATGGCTATTCAAAACTGACATAATGCCATGAATCATTGGAATTCACCCAAAAGTGCTGTAAGTCAATGAGTTGTGAGTCTATGAACCACTAAGTCTATTCAAGGAGGAGATTCATATATTTTCAGGAGGGATAGTAGCGAAAAATTGGCACTGTGAAAGATCAGCCACGATTCTTTTAAAGCAGAGCTGGCATGAGTGGCTGATTGGCCTACTCCTGCATCTATTTCTTATGCTCTTTTTCTTAAATTGCCTAAATTTCCCTAATTTGCAGTCCATTTACCCCAGCTCTGAAGGACACATCACATTTTATTAAACTAAAGGCTATACGATGGGATTCTTGTTTGCTGGCACCTTAATGATCTTGGTATAGTTCCTAGTTACCCAGTTATGTAACATTGAAAGAGCTAAAGTAATTATAGAAGTTAAGTAGGTTACAAAATGGACTTTACTGTTTTACTACTAACTTTATGGTATTGTCTGTCGAAGCGAAAATGGACTATAACAACAACATATCTCTACTGCTGAATTTTGACACTTGACTTTTACAGTGGGTTAATTACATTGATTATTTCTCATTCTGGTCTCCCATTTCTAGCACTCCAATACATGCTCTTAATTAACAACATTTTACAGTAAAATGGACAGTCGATAACAACATGAACTTCGTCACAAGGTTTCAATCAGCAGAAAGGAACATAATATTGGTTAGTTCTTACATTGATTACAGTTCACTTGCACTGAAACCTCAAATGCAACGCAGTGACGCAGCTAGTAGAGTAGCTGCCTCACAGCGCCAGAGACCCAGGTTCAATCCAGACCTCAGGTGCAGTCTGTGCAGAGTTTGCATGTTCTCTCTGTGATCGTGAGGGCTTCCTCCAGGTGTCCTCCCACATCACAAAGACAGGTTAATCGGTTAATTGACCTCTGTGAAATTGCCCTTGTGTGTAATGAGTGGATGTGTAAATTGGATAACATAGAAGTGTGAATGGGTGATCAATGGTCGGCATGGACTCAGTGGACAGAAGGGCCTTTTTCCATGCTTTGTCTCTCAACTAAAAGATTGAAAAATAAATCCTACAAGTAGTTGTCCTCAGAAGCTTATTTCTGATCTTCAGAACTTAACGCATCCAAGTTTAAAAATGAGCTTAAAAATGATAAGCTTAAAAATGATAAGCAATAAACTTAAAAATGATAGTACCAACTAAACTTAACGCATCCAAGTTGGGTCAAGAAAAGCAGATGTATTAAAAATTCAGAAAAAAATAATTTGGATTAATTTAATTACCTCCTCTATTTGCACACCATAACCTTTGAATCCAGCATCATTCCAAGAGGTATTTTGATAAATGTCATCTACCCGGTCAATCAATTCTATCTGTATTTAGAAAATGAGGTAATAAGCATTTTAAACCGTGAACTGACCGATGAGAAAAACTATGTTCAAACTGGTCACGAACACATTGGACACAGCCCATGCCTCACAGTTGCACCCCAGTCACACTTATCTTTTGAAGATCACAGCTGCCATCCTTACAACCAACCCCACTACCATGACTATCCCTCGAGACAGAGTGAGCCACGTGTGATGAGTAGCTTACAACTGGCGGCCCTTATTAGGTCGGCCCTTGGACCAGGTAATGCCAGTTGGGCTTTACACTTTTCCAAATGTTTGTATACTGATGAGAGGCATTTGGAGGCCACATGCTTCAAATAATTTTAAATATTAATAATAAAAAAATATTAAAATAGACTTAAAATTTCTTTTAAATAATAATAAAACAATAACAAACCATTTACCCCCATTTATCTTTTCAACAAAGAGCAACAGCCCCCCACGTTCAAATAAATGGGGCAGACTAGATGTGCCAGCTGTGGTGACACAAAGCTGAGCTGTGATTTACTAAGTGTATCAGCTACCTCCACTTAGTAAGCTGTGGAACACCTCTAATTCTGTGACAAGTCTCGGGTTGGAGTGAGAGGTCAGATTTAGTTTATTGTCAGATGAACCGAGGTACAGTGAAAAGCTTTCCTTGCGTGCTAACCAGTCAGCAGAAAAACAATACATGATTACAGTTGAGCTATCCACAGTGTACAGGTACATGATAAGGGGAATAACGTTAATAACGTATAGCGCAAGTGTATTCCACACATTTGTGCTGCGGAGCACAGGTGTGATAGTCTGTAATATGCTTATGTACACACTGTAGTTATGAATACCTGCCAGCTAACAACTGCCCAGTACGTATATAAAATGATGTAACTTTCCATATTTATATAATCAGTTATACAACTGCATTTCGGAAGATCAATTGGGATTGCATTTTTTTAAAAACTGGATTCATATTCAGGCATTATTATTGTTAAAAAAAGAAAATGAGAAGTAACTGGTCCAAAATTGAGGTCATTTCAAAAATTGAGGCTTTTTTCAAATCTACGTTGCAAGTCAACATAAATGTACTTTATATTTCATATCAGATCTTAGCCAATTGAGTATTTTTAACACTTGTTTTAAATTTCACCCACCAATTGGATTTGGTAAAACAAGACGTAAAAACGGCACAAGAAAGAAAATGCATTCAAATCTATTCATCATAGGGTTTCCTTACCAAATAATTGATAGTAATACTCTCTTCACCACGCCCCATATGCATGAAAAAACGGTAATCTGCTACCACTAGCATTGTACAGGTATTCTTTTCAGGATCTAGAGGAACCTTTTGTCTTTTTTGTCGCTGGATATATTCTGTCAAAAGAAATAAAATTTTAAAAGAGACGAGTTATATCTTCCTGAAAAACCAAGATGGCGGTTAGAATTAGATAGCTGTACAACTCCAAAATGGTGAGTGAGTGTCCGTCCGTCCATCTCTAAAACTCTTGTTTGTTCCGTACGTCTGAGCCGTAGTTATTTCTCTGTCCCGTTGTTTCTTTATGCCCTTCTCATCCATAAAAAAACGACACAACACCCGCAAAATTTTAGGCCCACCTTACTCACCATGGTCCTGGGGACAATTCATGCAGGCTTCATCCAAATTGGTCTTATATTTTTTAAGTTAGAGAGATTTGAAAGTTTTTAAATTACCTATTAAACCGAGTACTTGCCACGTTCAGCGTATGACGTCACAATGGGACCATTCTGAGTGACGGCCAATGAGGGAGGGGGCCCCCACACTGACCGCCGGGGGCGGGACCCGCCAGAGTGACTGGAGTAGTGGCCAATGGGGGGGGACTGTGGGCCAATGAACTGCCGCTAACTCACCCACTCCATTCCCCCTGAACCCCCATCCACCCCACTCCTTCTCTCCTCAACCCGCCTCCTCCCCTCCCCCCCCTCACCCACTCACCAATTCCATTCCCCATCAACCCCCCCTTACCCCCCCCCTCACCCACACACCCGCTACCCCCTCCCCCCCCCCACCCCGCCACTGGAGGATGAGCTGCGTTTTCGACGACACTGCGATGGTGCAAACAACAGCGACCCGTAGTTTTTCTGGCTTTTGAGGGGGGATGGAGTGGTTGAGTGGGTAAGGAGGGCGGGGGGGGGGGGGTTGGGAGATAAGGGGGGGTTGAGGGGGGATGGAGTTGGGCGAGTTGGGGGTGAGGAGAGGGGGAATAAGGTGGGTTGAGGGGAAGAGTAGGTGAGGGGGGATGGAGTGGGTGGGAGGAGGGGAAGGGGGAGTGGGGGAGTGGAGGGTGTTAGACCAATGCAGGAGAGGTTTGGGGGGTTGAGGGGGAACGGAGTGGGTGAGGGAGGGGGGGATGAAGGAAGGGGGGATAAGGGGGGTTGAGGAGGGATGGAGTGGGTGACGGGGAGGGGAGTTGAGGGGGGATCGAGTGCGTGAGTGGGGGTAGGGGGATGTGAGATGGGGGAATAAGGGAGGTTCAGGGGAGATTGAGTGAGTGTGTGGGGGGGATGAGGGGGAATAAGAAGGGATGAAGTGGGTGAGTGGGGGGAGAGGGGGAGGGAGGAGTGGGAGAGGTGAGGGTGCTGGACCAAGGCAGGAGAGGTTTGGGGTCAATGAGGGGGAGACTGAGCCCACGAGCTGCCGCTAACTTTGATAGATGTGCCCCCCCCCAGGAGGACTGGTGCCCATCCCGGCGTGCCCCGCGCCTGACTTTCCTCCCGTGGTGCAGCACGGCGGCAGAGGGTCCAACAAGATGGCCGTCGCCGACGATCGCCGCCGTGCTGCAGGAGAGGCTTTGGGTCCACGGCTGGATCTGGCTGCAGCGCTGGTGGCACGGGGCCACCGTGAGTGACTCCCTCTCCCCTTCCCTGTCCCCCCTCGCCCGCCCACGGCCCCAGGGGGCACTCCCCGCCCGGCAACGGGCTTCGTCAGTTGGAGAGGGTTGCCAGGCCTGCAGGGTCGTCAGTTGGGGGAGGGTTGCCCCAGGAGAGGCCCGCAGGAGAGATTTGGGCCCAACGGGTCCACCTCAGTCTGGTTCTCGTATAAAATTCATTGACTCTTCACCTTACAGAATTATTTTTTTTTAATGCATCAATCACTGGAAATGACAAACTGCTCTTTTGTAAATAGAACTTTGCCGATGGAAAAACCTCCAAAAGAGTGAAAATGGCTTCCAGCATACTTATGTAGAATGGATCTGCTAAAATCTAATGGCTAGACCAAGCAATAGTTTCTCATATTTAATATTTACTATGTAAAAACATGCACTGTCTAATGCAATAGAATCACAGAATCAAATACATTTAAAAATAGGAAACCATTCACCCTTCTGGTCAGAAAGAGTTATTCCGCACCAGTTTCCACCGCTAGTTCTATTGCTGTGACTGTCATGGCTCCTCATGATCCATATCACTCTATTAGCTGCACTTCCATGTGCCTCTCTGAAAGCCTCTTGCACTCCACTATCGTATCTGCCTGCACCACCACCCCCGGCAATGCGTTCCAGGTCCCCACCACCTTCTGTGTAAATAACTTGCCCTGCACATCTCCATTAAACTTTTCCCCCTCGAATCTTATAGCTATGTCCTTCAATGTTGCACATTTCCACCCTGGGAAAAAAGGCTCTGACTGTTCAGTAAAGCCTAGCATTATTTTATATACTTTATCGTCTCCCCTCAACCTCCAACGTTCCAGAGAAAGTGATGAATTGCAATGATGAAACCTTTCCCTGTAGCTGCAACCCCCTAAACCAGGCAACATTTTGGTAAACCTTGATTTATTCACAAAATGCTGGAGTAACTCAGCAGGTCAGGCAGCATCTCGGGAGAGAAGGAATGGGTGACGTTTCGGGTCGAGACCCTTCTTCAGACTGATGTCGGGGGGCGGGACAAAGGAAGGATATAGGTGGAGACAGGAAGATAGAGGGAGATCTGGGAAGGAGGAGGGGAAGGGAGGGACAGAGGAACTATCTAAAGTTGGAGAAGTCGATGTTCATACCGCTGGGCTGCAAACTGCCCAGGCGAAATATGAGGTGCTGTTCCTCCAATTTCCAGTGGGCCTCACTGTGGCACATTTTGGTAAACCTCCTCTGCACCCTCTCCAAAGCCTCCATGGTTCCTGTATTGGGGTAACTAGAACTGCACACAATGCTCCAAATGCAGCCTAACCAAAGTGCTGTAGAGCTGCCAGACTCTTATATTCTAATATTCAATGCCCCTAGTAATGAAGGCAAGCATACAATATGCCTTCTTTACCATCCCATCTACTTCTGTTGCTACCTTTAGTGAGGTACGAACTTGGACTCCCAAATCCCTCTGCACCAATCCTGTTAAGGGTCTTGCCATTAACTGTATACTCTCTCTTTAAATTCAACTTCCCAAAGTGCAACATCTTCTATTTACTCGGCTTAAATTCCATCTGCCATTTCTGCAGCTGGTCAATACCCTCCTGAATCTTCTGACAGCATTCCTCACTGTTTGCAACTCCTTCAATTTTGGTGTCATCAGCAAACTTGCTCACCAACCCCTCTACATTTATGATATTTGATCTAATTTTTCAGTTGAGACATCTATTTCTAAACTCCATTTACAAAATGATATGTAATCTAACAAAATGGTCTGATGGCGCAGCGGTAGAGTTGCTGCTTTACAGCGAATGCAGCGCCGGAGACTCAGGTTCGATCCTGACTATGGGTGCTGCACTGTAAGGAGTTTGTACGTTCTCCCCGTGACCTGCGTGGGTTTTCTCCGAGATCTTCGGTTTCCTCCCACACTCCAAAGACGTACAGGTATGTAGGTTAATTGGCTGGGTAAAGGTAAAAATTGTCCCTAGTGGGGTGTAGGATAGTGTTAATGTACGGGGATCGCTGGGCGGCACGGACTTGGAGGGCCGAAAGGGCCTGTTTCCGGCTGTATATATATGATATGATATGATGAAAATGAACATTGCATACTTCAAAAAGGTTCACTTATAATCAACATCTGTTGAAGATTTTAAATTCCTTTCAATATAAGGGAGCTTATATAACACAATCTTACATTTGAATGACCTAAGTTACGAAAAAAACAAACTAACCTCTAGCTTAAGATTGAAAAAATGCTTCAAATAAGCGTGCAGAGCTGACAAAGTATTACTCATGATTGAGTAGTCACCAGATTAATAATTACAAAATTAAAAATTCTGCATACATATTTTCAATGGACAATAAGACAAACACGTCCAAAACTTTTGAGATAAAGCCCTCACAGACATCTTGACAGCTGCATGTCAGTATTATATTTAAACCAACTCTGCCCCAATAAATCTAAGATATGAGCCTGAGGCCGCAACATAGTGGCCAAAGAGAGTGTAAATTAACACAATTAGACAGCAGTTTGTCATGTATACCTACCAGTGGAAGCATCTATGTCAAAATCATCCTCTTCATCATAATCATCTTCTGGCAAAAGTTCTGAGTCATTCAGCTTTATATAACCACAAACATTAGATGACTTTAATCGTCCAATTTCCACAATATTTTCAGATTTGTATGCCAACAATTTTTCAACTGGGGCACTATCAATATATCTCCATAGGGGCTAGAAATAATTAAAAATACAAATATACAATTAAAAATCTAAACAATAAAATTTTATATAGGCTTATTCTAATGGTCATCATAAAAAGACAGTAAAGTTAGAAGAACCTGCATCTACAAATCAGAACAGTAAGAGAGTGCGGGGTGACAAACCAAGAAAAGGAGATAGATTCAAAATGATGGAGTAACTCAACAGAACAGGCAGCCTCTTTGAATAGTAGGAATGGGTGATGTCTCGGGTCGAGACCCTTCTTCAGACTGGAAAGGACAGAAAATGAGCACAGGTAGAGGTGAAAGGGCGGAGAAGGTGGGATGAGACCAGTACAGGAGCAGGAAGCTGCAGGAAGGGGGACATTTTGCAGCACTAACATGAAAAAGGCAAAAAGCATCTCTGACTTTGGAAATAGTGCATTGAGACACAATTTGTTGTCTGCCATTGTGGGCACAATACATGAAGGATGCTAAACAACCCCCCAAAAAATTCCTGGACCGACTCCATCAATACTGTGGGTGTAAAAATATTCATAACAATGGGCCAGGACACTAAATGCAAATAAATGGAACATTTTAGGGAAATAATTACTTTTAGTTGAAGAATTCATGTCAACTTTTAAATCACCGAGTAGGTGAGAAAAGGTAGGAGGAATCATAGTTGATGGTAGGAAGGGGGAATGTTCCATTCTAGAGTGGCTGAGGGAGAAATAAAAACAGATAAATATTTGAAGTGGAGAAATTGCAAGAGTCATGAAGAGAAAATGGTTTCGTTTTTAAATCACGACTGCTACTAAGCAGCACAGTTAAGATGGATAAAATTACTTCATGTAAACTCATGGTTTACACACATAAATATTCAGTATTTTCAGACTCTGTTGCATTCATCTTCAAGTGTATATTAGTTTTAGCACATTACATAGAGAGGATGATGTTAGGGATGGAAACCATAGACATCAGGAGAAGCAGTGCACACAAGAAGCCTCCCAGCAGCAGAACGTCTATCAAGCCTTGCCCAAACAAAAGGGTAAATTAAGGGCACGAATACCTCTATGTTATATTCTCCTTCATCAGTAATAATTCTGGCAGTAAATTCCTTCTCGTCAATAAGAGCACGGACTTTTGAACCTGGTTCACCTTTTATTTAAAAATCGTACAATTAGACTTCTGATTCTTCAATGTAGTTTCTAGTTCATTATCATTTCAACTTTTACAGTGATTTTACTTTCAGTTAAGGCATAAAAATGTTAATTGAACAGTTGTTAGTGTAGGAATGTATTTGAGTCACAACACAAGATCTGTGATTTGACATTTGCTCTCGTTGCTGTGAATATATCACATTATTATGGACACATACTCATTACAAATTTGAATTATTTTGGCAACTGTGAAAACACCAAGTTCAAGGATTACAGGAAAAAAGTGACAATCATAACAAAACCATGAACATTTATGTGGCATCAATACTCATTTGCAGTAAATAGCAGTGCCAACATCAAGACAAACATTTATCACGTATTTCAAACCTGCCCTGACAAGGTGCTGATGAGTTACCTTCTTGAATGGCTGCAGTCTTGCTCGTGAAGACACTCCCATGTTGTCGGATTAGGAGTTCTAGGACTTTTTTTTTTTTAGTTTAGTTTATTATCATATGTACTGAGGTACAGTGAAACGCTTTTTGTCGCCTGCTAACCAGTCAGCAGAAAGATAATACATGATTACAATCAATCCATTTACAGTGTATAGATATATAAGGGAATAAAGTTTAGTGCAAAGTAAAGCCAGCAAAGTCCGGTCAAGGATGGTCCGAGGGACACCAAAGAGGTAGATAGTAGTTCAGCACTGCTCTCTGGTTGTAGTAGGATGATTCAGTTGTCTGATAACAGTTGGGTCGAAACTGTCCCTGAATCTCAAGGTGTGCGTTTTCACACCTATACATTTTGCTTGATGGGGGAGGGGAGAAGAGGGAGTGGCCAGGGTACAAGTCGTCCTTGATTATGCTGCTGGCCTTGCCGAGGCAGCGTGAGGTATAAATGGAATCAATAGAAGGGAGGTTGGTTTGTGTGATGGCCTGGGCTGCGTCCACATTTCGCTGCAATTTCTTATGGTCCTGGATGGAGTTGCTCCCAAACCAAGCTGTGATGCATCCTGATAAAATGCTTTCTAGGGTGCATCTGTAACTCAGGGCAGCAAAGAAACAGTAACACAATACCAAGTCAGCGTGCGTGTGAGCTTCGAGGTGGACCCCCAGAAAAAAATGTCCTTGTGCGCCTGCTCACTCGTTCTTCTTGGTGGTCGTTGTTGGGATTAGGGAGGTATTGTCAAAGTAGCCTTCTTAACTACAGTGCATTCTGTAGATTATGCACTTTGCAGATAGGGTGCACCAATGGAGGAGAGAGTAAGTGCTTACAGTGTTTCAAAGGACTGTTTTGTTCTGGATGATGTGGGGCTTCTTGTAAGTTTGTGAAGCTTCTCTTATCCAGGAAAATGGAGAGAATTCCATCACACTCCTGCCTTGTAAATTGCGGAGAGATTTGAGAGTTCAGGGACGAGTTACTCACCACAGGACACTAAGCCTTTGACATACTCTTGCAGTGACTTGACTGGTCAAATTAAGTTTTGGGCCATTGATGAGACCCTTAACCCCAACCTTGATGCTGGAGAATTATAGTAATAACGTTACATGTCAAGAGTCAGATTTTACCTTGATGAGAACTGACACTGCCATCTCCAGACGCCTCTTTTATAGTTTCATAAAGTAAAATGTTTTGGCAATGCCTCATTTAAAACCTCGTGAATTTATATGGAAATACTTGATTGCTAGAAAACAAAATATTTTGTCTATGCCCTGTTATTTCGTTCTGTTTCAATTTTACATAAAATGTGTTATTGCCTGATTACATGAACTCTTAAGTCTCACTGAGTAACTGTCCAGCTGAAAATACCAAGAAGCAGAATAGCATTCTTACTAATGCAACACTAATCTGTGAACAGACAACATTTTCAATTAAAATGCACTTTCATATTCCATTTTTGCCTTTATCTAATATATTTTTCAACATGATCTACTTAATTTTGCTTTCTTTTTCTAATCAAATTTAAATTAAAAAATAATTTCAAATTATTTCTGCTATCCTCATTTTGCAATTTCTTCAGCTTCAAAAGTACAGTAAATCAAAATCCCAAGAGAACAGGCGTTGAACAGATCAGACAAGGGGAAAATAAAATATTTTACAACATTGCTCCTTTAACCAAAATAGTTTCTTCCCATCGCTTGGCCTGTTGGACATGTTCTGTTTGTGTTTCATATTTTTAGCTTTACAGTACTTGCATGAATGAGACTGACAAAATTATTTGGCTAAAATTAAAGCCTGAAGCCAACAGTCTAATGACCACAAGAATTTGGCACGTAAGAGAGAACTCAGTGTCCACTCATGAACACATGAGCAAAGCTTCAAGAATAATGCAGTCACAATGAATCATGCATACCTATCCTCTTACTCGCTTAATATGCCTTTTTTTTAATCCAACCCCTCCATTTACATCCACCCACAGAAGGCTTTGAGTGCTTATCACACTACAAAATATCAAAAGCATACTTTCCTCCCCCTTCCAAATGAAATGAGCTCAGGAAATCAGAAAAATTAATTCAATATCCGAACAAATCCAAAAAATTAACTCCAGCAGTAATTTGTGTTTCAACTGTACCCATAATATTGATATCTCAGAACACTCTGAAGGGCAGTCGCCTGTGAGTGAAAAACAAGGTAGTGAAGAGGAAGGGAAATAATGAAAGGGATGAGAAAAAGCAAGAAAGATCAGGAGGAACGTCATAGATGGTTTGAAGTCCTTGAAGAGGGCTGGAAGAGCAGAGATGTTCAAGGAAGTGGTTCTCGTGGTCAGGAAGAGCGGAAGAGGAAAAGTGTCCCTCGAACATGGGAAACATAACAGGACAAAAATGCCTTGATGAGCTTTGATAAGCAGTTTATAAATGGCAGTGGCTGTGCCGGCTGCAAGGAAGTATTTTTCTGCAGGAGAAGGCTTGGTAGCAGGCAATGTTGCAGACATGGAAAACTCTACTTCTTATCTGAATGCTGAACTTTGCTAAATAGCTGTAATCATGTTTGACCTCAATCTTCCTACTACTTTTGATCTAAAAAATCTACCTTAAACTGTGGTCTGAACTTTTAATTTGCTGAGCCTACAAACATACGTGAAAATGCATATTTTTATAACCCAAAAGAATGAAGATCAGCAAAAGCAGATTAGGGAAGACATATTTTTAATCTAATTAGTCAGATATTGAGGAACAAACTGAGCTCAGGCAAATTGTGAGGTGGCAAATAATAGAGATGAACATAAAACAGTACAGTCCAGGTACAGATGCCCTGCACACAATGTCAAACATTATGACAAATTAAACTAATCTCTGATTGCATGTGATCTTTCCATTCCCTGCACACTCATGTACTTATCTAAAGCCTCTTAAAAGCTACCACCGTTTCTGCCTCACCACCATTCCTGGCAGTGCTTTTCAGGCACCCACCACCCTAGGTGTGTAAAAAAAAACTTGCCATGCACATCTCCTTTAAACTTTGACCCTCACATTAAGCTATGCCCTCTAGTCCTTAACATTTCCACCACCCTGGAAAAGGGGTCTGACTGTCTATTCTACCCATGCCTCTCATCATTTTACATACTTCTATCTTGTTTCCCCATCAGCTCCAGAGAAACAATCCAAAGTTATCCAACTGCTCCATATCGCTAACATCTTCTAATCCAGGCAGCATTCTGGTAAACCACTTCTGCATTCTCTCCAAAGCCTCCATACTCTTCCAGTAATGGGGCAACCAGAACTGCACAAATACTCCAAATGCAGCCTGACCAAAACCCTATACAGCTGCAACATGACTTCCCAACTCAAGACTGTAGGAAAACAACTGCAGATGCTGGTACAAATCGAAGGTATCACAAAACACTGGAGCAACTCAGCAGGTCAGGCAGCATCTCAGGAGAGAAGGAATGGGTGACATTTCGGGTCGAGACCCTTCCTCAGACCTCCTCAGTCTGAGGAAGGGTCTCGACCCGAAACGTCACCCATTCCTTCTCTCCTGTGATGCTGCCTGACCTGCTGAGTTGCTCCAGCATTTTGTGATCCCAACTCAAGACTGGACGTTTCGTAAGCATTTACAGAAAATAAGGTGGCTGAGTTCAGGTTTGTAATAATCAAAGAAATTCATGGCACAAAAAACCACTTGGAACCTCACATCCTTGTCAGTTGAATTATTTTTAACCTTACTATCAAACAAACGGGAAACATTGACCACAAAGCAGAGCAGCTAACCTCATTTAGAGGTGTAGGGACTATAGTGCAGTGCAAGTTAGGATTAGTGATATTCATTTGTGGTATCTAATATAATACACAAAGCAGGCAGCTGAGAGGTTCGAAAGTGGCAAGCTGGTTCGGAGAGTTCTGAAACAGGTATTGAAATTTCAGCACATGGGGATGTGAAACTGCTATTCAGCCACCCCTTCACCCTACCCATCTCCTTAGCTGTTTCGGCCACTCAATTTGATCATACATCACGTGGATCCTAAATCCATTTAGTTTCCTTGCTGCTTTTAAAAATATTATCTTACTTTACTTTTTAAAATTTTACCTTTTAAAAATATATTATTTGCAGTCATGAAATTTTCAAGTGAAACAGCCTTGACAACCCAAGAAAAAGTGTTCCAGATTTCCTCCATTTTTTTGCATGAAGTGTTAGACATCACTTCCGAACAGCCTAGGTCTAATTTTAAGATTACCACCTTGAACCAACACACCCCAACCCCTTTGAGATGTATCCAGCAGAGAAAATAATTTCTCTCTTTTGATCCCATCACGTGTTTTGATCATTGTAAACCTCAATATTACCACTTAATTTTCGAACAATAAGAAAATGTAAACTCTGATCATGCATCATTTAAAATATTTATTGGTCATCTTTAACAACTACTAGACCAAATGGACCCATTGGGCCCAAACCTCCCCTCCCACTCCCCTTCCTCCTCCCCCCTCCTCCTCCCTTCCCTCCACCCTCTCTCACTCCTCCCCATCCCTCCCCTCTTCCCCTCCCCCTCAACCCACCTTGTCCTCCCTCCTCCCCCCCTCCCTGAGAGATAGATTTAAACTTTAAAATGTGAATAACTTAAAAAATATAACACAGATTTCAATGAAACTTCTCCCATTAGCACCAAAGGGACGACGGTGAGTAAGGTGGACCTAAAATTGCCACGCTATCGTGTACCATTTTGGCTGTAGTTCAGGAACAAACAAACAAACAAACAAGAGTTTTAGTACATAGATGAGTTACATTCACAAGTTATATATTGAAAAGACTAATGTCCTCACAATTTAACTCTTTTAACTCCAGGTATGATTCTAATGAATGCATGTGCCAAACCCTTCAAACTCAATCTATCATTCTTGAGGCGAGGTACCTAAAACTAATTGCAGTGCTCAAGATTGAGGTCAAGGCAGTGCTCTGTGCAGCTGTAACACGACATTATATGTTTAGTTTAATTTAGAGATACAGCATAGATACAGGTCCTGCAGAGACAGTTCTCTGGGAAAGGAATCCTCCACAGATAGATTCAGGTCTGAAGAAGGGTCCCGACCCAAAGCATTTCCAATCCATGTCCTCCGGAGATCCACAGAAGATAGACACAAAATGCTGGAGTAACTCAGCAGGAGAGGGAAACAAGAGATGTGGAAGGGTAAGGCGTGAAAACCAGAGATCTTTGTTTTCACACCTTACCCTCCCATATCTCTCGATTATGAAGTTCCTTCCTACACATTTCCTCGAGAGATGCAAACTGACCCAGTGAGTTACTCCTGTTTTATTTGTAAACCAGCATATGCAGGTCTTTGTGTCTCTATCACACTAGTTGTATGTTGTCCCACTTTCTCATCAATTCCCTACATACAAGGGGCAATATCACAGATGCCAATTAACCTACAAACCCGCACGTCTTTGGGATGCACACGAGGTCACAGGGAGAATGTGCAATCTCTATACAGACTACATCCGAGGTCAGGGTTGAAACCGGGACTCTGGCACAGTGAGGCACAGCAGCTCCACCAGCTACATCACTGTGCAGCCCTCAATAACTTTGTATTCCAGCCAATCTTACAATAAACACGATCATTTCTTTGGAGGTTTAAACCTATTTTTTAACCTCTCCATTGTATTTAACCTGCCTACCCATTTAATGCATAAATACCCTTTGCAACTTCCTGCTTGCATCTATATTATTAACTTAAGTGCTATTGGCAAAAATGTAAGCTTCACTCTTTTCACTATTTAAATCAACGACCTAGAAGGTCAACAACATCTGGATATTGGACAGTTATTAATTAACTTAAAGTTGACCATGAAGATTTTATGCAATTAAAAGGAGAGAAAAATAGTACGATAAATAACGATTTTCTGTGAAAAACACTTTTAACATTTGTAACCACTGTTTCCTTAATAGCATTTATATAACAAGCAGGACTAACTTTGCCACCAGCAGATTAGAGTAATATACAAGCTTTTAGGAAGTAATAAAAAGCTCACAGATGTACAGTGCCCTGGTAGCCATGACAACTGAAAGACTTCCTCCTGAGTTTAAAGCTTCATGATCTAATCGAGATCCACAGGTTTCAAGTGAAAATACATCTTATTTATGAACAATTTCCCTCAAATGTAACTGTCCCGCCACAGAAAATATTTTTTTATATTCAATGGATGTTTGATTCAAATTCTTTCATTAAAATGTTCTGCATTCACTCAATTCTGCTATAAATACTAACCAATCACATGTCCAGTAAAGAAATTTTTCCATTGCACAGGATACTCTTCTTCATTTCCTTCTCCATCCACCACTATCGCCTTGAAAGTTGCAGAGAAATGCTCCACATTTGAAGTTAAATACAAGTTAAAATTTCTGCGAAACAGGAAATTCAGAGTATTTTCAAATATCAGACAGCAATTATTTAGCAGTTCTCTCTTTTCTATGCATGCACGTTTATCTGTTGCCTTAAAACATTTTCAGGCAATGTAATTATAATACAATACATATATTTCCCTAAATGCACCATAATTAGCACAGGCCAAGTATCAACCTATCACATAGATTATATAAAATCTTTGATACATTTCAATAAGAACACCCACTCATATCATATCATATCATATCATATATATACAGCCGGAAACAGGCCTTTTCGGCCCTCCAAGTCCGTGCCGCCCAGTGATCCCCGTACATTAACACTATCCTACACCCACTAGGGACAATTTTTACATTTACCCAGTCAATTAACCTACATACCTGTACGTCTTTGGAGTGTGGGAGGAAACCGAAGATCTCGGAGAAAACCCACGCAGGTCACGGGGAGAACGTACAAACTCCTTACAGTGCAGCACCCGTAGTCAGGATTGAACCTGAGTCTCCGGCGCTGCATTCGCTGTAAAGCAGCAACTCTACCGCTGCGCTACCGTACCGCCCTAATTGGCCAAATAATGCATCTTTAACATTATAACCACAGGTTTGTTTTTTATTCTAAAATTAAAATGCAATTTCTGACTCCCAAGAATTTTAAGTTCATTTTTACTTACTAGATCCTGATTTTTCTTCATTTTTTTTCCTGGCCAGGGTGAAAATGTGGAAATACAGCCAATACTCTCACATAAACGTCTCATGTAACTGTTATCAAACAGTATCTTAGATTGTTCAGCCAGAATTATACCCTTGCAGTTTTCCCAGTTTCCACAAAGATGCCACAATCTCAACTGAGCACCTTTCGTGTTTGATACAACTCATCCAGAATAAAATTAGACATTAAACCAGGGCACAGATTGAAATTGGTTCTCTCTACAGAGCAACATTAATTGAATAAAACCTTATAATAAAACCAGATATGTTGAAGCACCTCTTTTATTGTGGGAGAGTAAATTTTGACAAATAGTTGGAGTTAGATTAACTGAACTAACATGATATTGGTTTTAGCAGAAAAAGGCAGAGAGAAGAAAATGTCTGGCTTCTTGCATTGCATTTCACTACAGTATGCATTTTTATCTGATTTTATAAGCATGACTTAAGTGGGCAGGGATTTCAACACCTTTCTGCCTCCAACATCCAGAAAAATGTCCTGCCTATTCATTAATATTTTAACTTTATATTTCTTATGATATTAAACCTTTTTTGGACTATTCCTTTGCAATTCTAATTTTGAGAACAAAATCACCTGTGCTCCAAAATAATCCATTCAATCTTACCTATTCAGAGCTGAAAACTGTACCGATTGTTCTAAATGTGACTGTGGTTCCATATCACGCTTTCTCAGAGAGTGCTGACGGATATCCGACAATGAGAGTACGTCATAATTAGTTAATAATCCATCCAAAACATCTGTTTAAAAAAAAGTAGAGGATTTTTAATGTTTTCTTTCAGATCATTATTTGAAGTTGACTCGCAATTATCCAATGTAATGGAACAGAGCACCTACAGAGATCAAACACAGAAATGCATAATGCTGCAAAGGATAATAAAAGACACATTAAAAGACATCAAAAATGGTACTAAAGTTATCATTTTTTTAATTGCCACGCCTGTTTGTTTAGGAGTTGTCTTACAGTGGTACCTTCTTCCAGTTTCTTTTCTATAATAGGGATTTGCAGATATACTTACAGTCCAATATTACATTCTGAGATACATTCCTGTTGTATAAATAACCTTGAAAGGTTAATTAAATTTTTGTATATACTTAATGTTGTACTTGGATTAACTAAATTTAATGTACTATTATTTAAAAGCAGAAGATGTATTTTAATTGCAGTTAATGCACTTCTACAAAATGAGTCAAATTCTCTGAAGGAGAGCTTTGAAACCTACAGCATAATCTTACAGATCATCACAATTAATCTGCTAGCAAATAAAATACTGAGTAAGTGAATAAAATAGCCATTGAATAATAATTATTATATACTAATGTGCTGGCACGATAGATTATTTTCTCATTGTATCACTTGAATACAAATTCAATTTATTGGCCAAATCCACATTTAATGTACAATTAATTATGGAATCAAAGAAGTCATAAAATGAAGCGGAGAAAATGTGAATAGACAAAATAATAATGGATGAAATTTAATACAGACATGTGCAAATAATTGGACATTGAAATGACAATGTGCAGGAGTTACCAAGAGCTGGGAAAAAAACACAAGGATTGGGCTGGTATGTGAAAGGAACACATCCTCCCACTTCTGTGAGAGACTATAAATGTCAAAAAAAATCCTTATTTTTGCTTTTCGTACCATTACATTTGGCCAACACCCTGTGACTGTGAATTTAACTGTGTCATCCATTTCACAGTATGGCCACCAAAAAATAGGCAGAAGCTGCCGGGGACTACTCAATGATAGGTAGTTCCTCCTCTCATAATTCATTGTGCCATTTTCACATTCAAAACAAGTTTTTCAATGAAATACTAACCCCACCTGTACAAGCACAACCACAACGTAAAAAGAATCTTTAACACCCATTTGTTTCAATTGTCAATAATCCACACTTTAGGTTTTAGAGAGACAGCGTGAAAACAGACCCTTCAGCCCACCGAGTCTGCGCCGACCAGTGATCACCCCGAACACTAAAACTATCCTACACACTAGGGACAATTTAACAATTTTATCAAAACCAATTAACCTACAACCCTGTACGTCTTTGAGAGTGGGAGGAAACTGGAGCACCCGGAGAAAACCCATGCAGTCACAGGGAGAATGTACAAAATTCATACAGACAGCACCCACACTGAGAATAAAACCTGGGTATCTGGTGCTATAAGGCAGCAACGCTACCGCTGGGCCATTGTGCCGCCCATCCACCACTGGTGTGTTATGGCTTCAATGTGTAATATGTGAGCAGCAGTGGCACAATTACGAGGGCTGCTGTCTCACATTGCCAGCAACAAATAATCATGATCTCTGGTGCTGTCTGTTTAGAGTTTGTATGTTTGTCCTATGTGAGATTCCTCCAGGTATTCCAGTTTCTTCCCACTTCAACATGTCCTGTCCTCATTTCTCAAGTTCATCTTTTATTCTACCTTAATGCTTCTTTGGCGTTTCTTTAAAACCTTGCTGTTTCTTTCCAACTATGCTCTATTTATAGTTTTACCTGTCTATATGGTTCAGTTTCTTTCTCATAATCAGTAAACTATGCTCAACGCTTTTAAATAATCTAGCAGATCTTTGCTACATTTGTAATTGGATGACAACTGCACAATTCATCTCAGCAACTATATTAATCAACAAAATAAAAGCAGGTGGCCAGTCGAGCTTTAAAAATGTATCCGTTTCAACTGACAAAATGGCCTGGATTTGGTAATGAGTACATTTCAAACTTTTTGCCTTACAAATGTTTCTCAAGCAGAGAGAAACTGAATGTTCTCTTCAAGTGCCTGGAACAAATAACAGCTAAACTTGCATATCATAAATATAAACTTCCAAAAAGTAAGGGCTAAAAATAACCAAAAAAGATAAACATTCGAGAATTTTATTAATATTTAGCGAAAGCATTTTGACCGTTCCTATTTTCTGTCATCAAAAATTGCCAATAGCTTCTGCGTTACATATCATAAACCTGATATAACCCCAACAGTCTCCAGAATGCAACAACATCATTCTCCAACATTTCCTCCATCTTCAAATATGATCCCACCTCGTCACACCTTCCTATTCCCATCCCTTTACGATTTCTGTTGAGACCATTCCCACCACAACTCCTTGGTTCACTCATCCCTTCCCAGCCAACCAGCCCCACCACCAGGTACTTTCCCTTGCAACTGCAGGAAATGTAACACCTGCATCCATACCGTCTTCCTCAGTTCCATCTAGGGACCCCAGTAGCCTTCCAGGTGAGACAGAGTTTCACATGTACCTCTGTACTCCCTATGTAGCTTCCTTTACAATGGGAAGACCATGCGTTCATTAGATGACTGGTTCGCCAAACACATGTGCTGCCTGCTGAATCTCCCAGATGTTAACTATTTTAACTCCCCGTCCCATATCAACCTCTTGGTCCATGGCCTCCTCCATTGCCAAATTGAGGCCACATGCACACTGGGGGAACAGCACCTCATATTCTGCTTGGATAGTTTTCAATTGGTATCAAACCTGAATTCTCCAACTCAAATAATACCCTCCTACTCCTATTTCTTTCCCATACTTCCCAGCCCTCCTACTTCCCCCACCATCTCCCAAAACACCCTCCTCCTTTCCCTTCCATTGTACACGTATTCTCCATCCTCCATGCACTCAAATTCCCCATTTCCTTTTAATCCATCCTCTTCCCTTCCTTGTGTTCCCTTCAACTCACATCCTTCCTTCCAACCTTACATTTCATTTTTCCTCTACGCTCGCTATCTGACACCCTTTAGTCTCCTTTTCACCACTGCCCTTTGTCACTTACTCTACTCATCCGCCACTCCCACCTCTCTTTTCCAGCTTTCTCCCCACTACTCAAATCAGTCTGAAGAAGGGACCTGACTCAAAACCTCGCCTGTTCATTTCCTTCCTCGATGTTGCCTGGCCCGTTAAGTTCCTCCAGCATTTATTGTGTTGCTCAAGTGTCCTGGTAAACCTCATCTGCACCTGCACAAAAGCCTCTACATCCCTCCTTTAATGAGTTGACCAGAACTGCACAGAATACTCCAAATGCAGCCGAACCAATGTTATAAAAATCTGCTTCGTAGCCCCAGCTGCACACACGCCGTTGTGTCCCAGTATCAGAAACTAAATAGGACATACTAGGAACAGATACGGCAGTTGAAATTGGGCACCCATAAGGCACTGTGTACCATCAACAAAAGAAGAAATGTATGCTGTCAAGATCTTTAGGATCATGGCAAGCATAATCCATCACACTATCATCAATGAGGAATCCCAAGAACATCAGCAGTCATATCTAATAATGAAGATACATCAACTTTGGACAACATTCATGCAAGCTAAATAGGAAAACGTGTAATGGACAGAGTTAAGCAATCTCACTATCAACAGATCAGATCAAAATTCAGCAATCCTGAAATGTTAAGTTGTTAATGGTGGAGCAATTAAACAGGAAGAGGTTAGAACATATCCTCATCCTTCACAATGGCAGGGCCCATCATGTCAGAGCTAAAGACGTATGCAACTATGCTCAGTCAGATGTGCAAAATGGATTCTGGCTTCTTCCTGAGATCGCCACCATAACAGAAGCTAGTCTTCAGCTAAATTGAATAGTGTGGAGTGGAAACAGGAAATGGCTCAGAGAACTCAGTATAGCAAAAGTTTGGAACCAGACAACATCCCAGTTATAGTTTTGAACACTTCTGCTCCAGAGGCTGCTGTGCCCATAGCCAAGTTCCAGTGCAACTGGAGCACAAGCATCTAGTCATTAATATGGAACATTGCAATCATTTAATACAGATCTTCTTTATCAATATTATATTTTAAATTCTCATTGTCTCTTAGCATTCATTACTTTGTGACCTTTCTCCTCATCTTGATATATTTAATACTGAATTGAGTAAAAGATACAAGTAATATGAAAGTTTTAATTTTAGTTATTGATAGAACATCTCAGATGTACCTGAGAATCAGTGTAAGCTGTGTAAGTGTCAAACATCAGTAAAGAGATGGACAGTATCATTGACGGCACTTTCTCACTAATAACCAGCGCTTATTTCAACATCAATCATCCCAGTCCCAGGATATCGTAGCCAGGAGCTCCATGGGTGATTTCATGAATCTTCCATCCTAAGATCAGAAGAGGGGATGTTTGTTGATATTTGCACAACATTCAATTCCATTTGCAATTCCTCGGCAAATTCACATCCATTCTTGCATACTGCATGACCTAGACATCAGTCAGCCATGTATCAGTCATGCTACAAAAGTGGCAGATAATGACCATTTTCAACAAGAGAGCCTCCAACCAGTTACCCTTGACATTCAAATGGTAATGACCACTACCAAATCCCTCACCAACACCACTCTGGACCCAACATCTTGACAATATCCAGAACACAGTCCATTTGAATGGCACACATAAATATTTATGTGTAGGAAAAAAATGGACTTCATCAATTTCACCACTAATTTCCATCCTGTTCTTAAATACACTTGGACTATCTCCGACATCTCCCTACCGTTTCTGGATCTCACCGTCTCCATCACAGGAGACAGACTAGTGACCAACATCTGCAACAAACCTACTGACTCCCATAGCTATCTTGACTACACTTCTTCCCACCCTGTTTCCTGTAAAAACTCTATCCCCTACTCCCAATTCCTCTGTCTACGCCGCATCTCCACCCAGGATGAGGTGTTCCATACTAGGAGATCGGAGATGTCCTCATTCTTTAGGAAACGGGGGTTCCCCTCTTCCATTATAGATGAGGCTCTCAATAGGGTCTCCTCAATATCCCGCAGCTCCGCTCTTGCTCCCCCTCCCCCTATTCGTAACAAGGCCAGAGTCTCCTTTGTCCTCACCTTCCACCCCATCAGCCGTCGCATACAACATATTATCCTCCAACATTTCCGCCACCTCCAACGGGATCGCACTACTGGCCACATCTTCCCATCTCCACCCCTTTCTGCTTTCCGCAGAGACCGTTCCCTTCGAAACTCCCTGGTCCACTCGACCCTTCCCACCCAAACCATCCCCTCCCCGGGTACTTTCCCCTGCAACCGCAGGAGATGCAACACCTGCCCTTTTACCTCCCCCCTCGACTCCATCCAAGGACCCAAACAGTCTTTCCAGGTGAGGCAGAGGTTCACCTGCATCTCCTCTAACCTCATCTACTGTATCCGCTGTTCCAGGGGTCAACATCTCTACATCGGCGAGACCAAGCGCAGACTCAGCGATCGTTTCGCTGAACTCCGCTCAGTCCGTCTTAACCAACCTGATCTCCCAGTGGCTCAGCACTGCGACTGCGACTCCCCCTCCCATTCCCAATCTGACCTTTCTGTCCTGGACCTCCTCCATTGTCAGAGGGAGGCCCAGCGCAAATTGGAGGAACAGCACCTCATATTTCGCTTGGGTAGTTTATACCCCAGTGGTATGAACATTGACTTCTCTAACTTTAGATAATCCCTGCTTTCCCTCTCTATCCCCTCCCCCTTCCCAGTTCCACTAGGCTTCCTGTCTCTGACCACATCCTATCTTTGTCCCACCCCCTCCCCTGATATCAGTCTGAAGAAGGGTCTCGACCCAAAACTTCACCCATTCCTTCTCTCCAGAGATGCTGCATGACCCGCTGAGTTACTCCAGCATTGTGTGTCTACGCATAAATATTTATTCCTTCCACCGTTTCCACAGTGTGCACCATCCATAAAATGCACCAAACATATTTACTTAGACAACTATAACTTGTCCTAAACCTGCAACTTCTACCACCAAGTATCAAAGCAGCATGTATGTGGAACATCACTTCCTGCAAATTCCTACCCAAATCATACACCATTCTGATTTTGAAGTGTAATTGCTGGCTGGTTCTTCTTCGTGCTGGGTCTAAACTTCAATCTTACAAATCAACATGCGAGAGTACAATTCGATCAACTTTAAAAACTCTAAGAAAATTTAACCACATTACCTTATTTGTGGAATCCACAATTGAATTTTTACAAATTCCAACAGGCACAGAATCAAATCAAACTACACAAGTAAACGTGATCTTGTAGCAGGGCCCAATTGGAAAAGCAAACAAACATTGGAAAACATAACATTTTAGACAAGCACACAATTCTGAAACCTCATAGAGAAAGCCTCGGCAATCTATTCCGACCAAACAAGACACACAAAATCAAAATTTCCCAAGTAATAAAGAAAAAGTGGCATTTCAGAGGCTTTTAGACAGGGACATGTAGGTACAGGAATAGAAGGATACTGATCATGTACATTCAGATGAGATTAGTTTAAATTGGCATCATGTTCGGCACAGACATTGGAGGCCCATTCCTGTGCTGTACTGTTCTGTTCTAAAACAACAGACTGGAAGAATATGGCATCTGAAGGGGACACGGAGGTTGAGGTGGTATTTGAAGACAACAGCTTTGGTTTAGTTGTTTGTGCACATGACAAACTAAAACAATATAATACTAGTATATTTTACCCAATTCAGTTGTAAATATATAGTGGACTAGAAATGTCACAAAGTAATGAATGTAAAGAGGTAGTGAGAATTAACATAAATTAAAAGAAATCTGAAATAGTAAGAAATCTGTAATTAAAAGGAATCTGTAATTTTAAAAAATCTGTAATTCCAATAATGCAGCAATTATCTTCAGCTTATCCCAGAAACCAGAATAGGAAGACCGATTTGTGTCTGATGTTGTTGTTGAACCTATCTCAACTACATCCTCTGGCAGTTTGTTATACATGTACCACCTAGCATGTGAGAAAGTTGCCCCTCAGGTTCCTCTTAAATCTTTCCTTGCACACCTTAAGCATATGCCCTCATGATCTTGATTCCCCAGCCTTGGGGGAAAAAACGGTGCATTTGCCTCATTCTTCTAAGCCCCGGAGAATAGTCACAGCTTGCCAAACCTCTCCCTATAACTCAGCCTCTCGATTGCTCGTGATTTTTTTCTGCACCCATTCCAGCTTAATGGCATCTTTCCAAAAGCTGTTTGACGAAAACTCCAAGTGCAGCCCCACCAATATCTTACTCCAAGTGCAGCATAATGTCTCAACTTCTATACTCAATGCACTGCTGATAAAGTACAGTGCACCAGAAGCCTTCTTCGGCACCCTATCTACCTACTACGCAAATTTCAGGGGATTATGCACTTGTCCTAATGTCCCTCTGCACCCAACACGCATCAGAGCCCAAACGTTAAATGTGAAATTCCTGTTGTGAATGTGAAATTGACGTCCCAACCCCTTGCACTGACCCCAAATGAATTTCATTTGCCATTCCTCGATCCACTTTCTCAGTTAATCCAGATCTCACTGCAATTCTTGACAACCTTCTTCGCTATGTACTATTTCAGTGTCAAATTTACTAACTGCACCTTGTACCTTCTCATCCAAATCATTGATATAAATGAACAATGGATCCAGACCTCAGGCACACCTCTAGTTAGGGGCCTCCAATCTGAAAACGAACCTTACACCCTCAGTCTCTGCCTCCTATCATCAACCAATTGTGTATCCAATTAGCTAACTCTCTCTGGATCTTCCAGAATAACCTACCATGCAGAACCTTATCCAAGGTTTTGCTGAATTGTACATCAAGTCAGAATCATACAGCACAGAAACAGGCCTGATAGCCCAACTTGTCCACGACAACCAAAATGCCCACCTACTTGTCCGCATTTGGCACTAATCCCTCTAAAACCTTCCACTTATTGCACTTATCCACGTGTTTTTTAAATGTTGCTATTGCACCTGCCTCAACCACTTTTTCTGGCAGCTTGTTCTGTGAAAAAGTTGCCCGTGTTCCTATTAAATCTTCCTCTTCTAATTCTTGATTCTATAATGCCGAGGAAAAGACTGGATGCATTCATCTTATCTATGTCTTTGGACATATTAATTTCTTTAGAAATCCCATTTCAACTTTATGCAGTAGGGTGGTTCTTGGTCCTCCAAAATATTCCAAATGGAATTTAAACTGCAGGTGACGGAGTATGGACTTAAGCAAGAAGAGCTTCTTGGAGAAGAGCTGCCTTAAATTTAGTTGCGTCTGGTTGAGTAACATAGTAGGGTGAAGACTATTCCATGCTTTAATTGTGCGAGGGAAGAATGAATTGCTATACACATCTGTCTTGATAGCTGGTATCTCAAATTGAATCGAATGCCCTCGTCTACTCCTGAAAGGTTTGGGTTTGGTGTAGATGTGGTAATCAATGTCGAGCTGACCATTTAACATTTTGTAAAAATAGGTCAAACTGTGGATAAAACTTTTAAGTTTTAGGACACACCTGTATACATTGACTTGTATTTCAGTTTGAAACCATGCAAGGGGATGATCAACCCTACATTCGATCAGCAGATTTCCTCCTGACCTTGTAGTTGTTTATTTTTGCATGGTCGGTAGACAAGATATCACAACCCCCAAAACATCCCACAACTCTGTCTTCCACCCCCATTATATACACCTTTCATTCTCATCTGTATACAAGCACATTATGTTTGCAACACACACTTTCCCTTGGGACACACTTTTTCACTGCAACACTTTGTTTTGTGTTTGGGGAGGGACTGTGTGGTATCAGCACTCTCCCAGTCCACTGCAGAATGAAATTTGGATGAAGGGATTAAAAGTATCATTAGCAAATTTGTAGATGATACAAAGCTGGGTGGTAGTGTGAGCTGTGAGGAAGATGCTATGAGGTTGCAGGGTGACTTGGACAGGTTGTGTGAGGGGGCGGATGCATGGCAGATGCAGTTTAATGTGGACAAGTGTGAGGTTATCCACTTTGGTGGTAAGAATAAGAAGGCAGATTATTATCTGAATGGTGTCAAGTTAGGAAAAGGGGGCGTACAACGAGATCTGGGTGTCCTAGTGCATCAGTCACTGAAAGGAAGCATGCAGGTACAGCAGGCAGTGAAGAAAGCCAATGGAATGTTGGCCTTCATAACAAGAGGAGTTGAGTATAGGAGCAAAGAGGTCCTTCTGCAGTTGTATAGGGCCCTAGTTTGACCGCACCTGGAGTACCTGCAGTTTTGGTCCACAAATTCGAGGAAGGATATTCTTGCTATTGAGGGCGTGCAGCATAGGTTTACTAGGTTAATTCCTGGAATGGCAGGACTGTCATATGTTGAAAGACTGGAGCGACTAGGCTTGTCTACACTGGAATTTAGAAGGATGAGAGGGGATCTTATTGAAACATATAAGATTATTAAGGGGTTGGACTCGTTAGAGGCAGGAAACATAGTCCAGAACCAGGGGCCACAATTTAAGAATAAGGGGTAGGCCATTTAGAACAGAGACGAGGAAAACAAAATCCAGTCAGAGAGTTGTAAATCTGTGGAATTCTCTGCCTCAGAAGGCAGTGGAGGCCAATTCTCTGAATGCATTCAAGAGAGAGCTAGATAGAGCTCTTAATGATAGTGGGGTCAGGGGGTATGGGGAGAAGGCAGGAACGGGGTGCTGATTGAGAATGATCAGCCATGATCACATTGAATGGTGGTGCTGGCTCGAAGGGCCTCCTCCTGCACCTATTGTCTATTGAAATGTAAATCTATTCGCCATCTACTCGCACTCGGCCACCCAACAGTTCCTTCTATTTCCCGCAGTCACCCCCCCCCCCCCCCTTGTGAAGAGGGTTCCCGTCCCAGAGCCAACTGCTCCAGGGCCTCCTCTTACCGAACTGTGGGCCGCGCCCCTCACCCTCCGACTGGGCCCCGGCTGCGTCTCCTCGCCGACAGCAGAGCAGCAGCGACAGCGACAGCAGCGCCACGGCCGAGGCCGCCGCCATGGTGCTCATCGCCGGGACTGGAGGGGACGGGGTACTGCGAGCGCCGCCACCGCCGAGTGAGTCACAGGCCCGCCCGCCCGCCCGCCCCCAACCCAGCGCAGCCCGGCCCACACCCCGGACACAGTTCGGTGCCCGGCCCGGCCCACACCCCGGACACAGTTCGGTGCCCGGCCCGGCCCACACCCCGGACACAGTTCGGTGCCTGTAGCGCAGCCCCGCTCGGCCCGGCCCGGCCCAGCCCGGAAGTGCTCCTGTTGCTTGGGAGGAGGGAAGGGCAGGGCCGGGCCGGGCCGCGGGAACCGAACTGTGTCCGGGGTGTGGGCTGGGCTGGGCCGGGCCTCTCCTCGGCGAGGGCGCCCTCCTCCTGGTAAAGGATCACTACTAGGGTCGCAATTTGTAGGGACGTGCAGCACCTCATGTTTCGCTGAGGCTGCGCACGGCAGCCGTATGATCACCGATTTCTCTAACTTTCAAGTAACCCCTGCAGGAGAAGACGGCAGGGGAAGAGAAAATACATTGTGGCCTTCCATCACAGTGAGGAGAGGACTGCAGGAGACTCACTGAGATGGATGTTTCTTTTGTTTGGTGTTAGTTTATGATTGTATGTGTTATTGCATTTTTATTGATTATTCTTATTGGTCTTATTGTTGAACTGCGGGTAATGTTTCATTCTACTACACATTTATGTGTATGTGACAAATAAACGACTATTGAATATTGATTGATTGACATCCTCTCCCTCCGCTCCGTCCCCCACCCTAGACTAGTCGCAGTACCAGCTTCACAGTTGTCCTGGTGGGATTCATCATTGGCTGTACAACTCGCTTTCACCTAACTCACAGCCTGTTTCCTTTGTCATCATTACTTTTTTTATACATATCTTTCATTCGTTCTACCTCTCTATATATATCGCCATTTGTATCCGTTTGCCTTTCCCCTGACTCTGTCTGAAGAAGGGTCTCCGTCCAAAACGTCACCTATCACTTTTCTCCAGAGATGCTGCCTTCCTACATACTGGCGCCCTGTCGAGTTTCTCTGTTTGTATCACCATCTCCACAGCCAACAACGGACCATTGTGGGTTCCACCTTTCCTTGTTCATCATTGCTTTTTGCAAATCTTTCATTCATCCTACGTGAACTGAACTATATCTCTCGTTCCCCTTTCCACTGACTCGGTCTAAAGAAGGGCCTCAACCCTGAAACATCACTCATTTCTTTTCTGCACAGATCTACCTGACCCCTTGCCTTGCTCCTGCATTTTGTATCTATCCTGGTAAAGGAAGTGGTTGGGAACTGCAGCAATCTTTAACGACAGATACGAGGGGGATTAAAAACCAAAACCTCTTGCTGGAAACATACTATGGCGCTGGAGATTAAATCAAAAATGAACGAATAAGTTTATTGGCCAAGTATGCATGTACAAGGAATGTGCCTTGGTGCTCCGCTCACAAATGACAACACAAACATAGTTGACAATTAAGAATAAAGCATAAACAACAACAGTTCTCAGTCTGTAACAAATGTCACAAAGTTAAAATAGGTGCTGTCTGTGTGGAGTTTGCACTTTCTTCCTGTGACCACGTGGGTTTCCTCAGGTTTTTCGCAGTCCAACTATGTGCGGGTTTGGTGGTTAATTGGCCTCCGCAATTGGCTTCTGCCTCATCAACCTTTTTGCTCACGTCTTCAAAAAATCAAATTTGTGAGACACGATGCCCCACATACAAACCCATACTGACAATCCCCAATCAGCCCTTCATCTAAATGCCTGTATATCCTCTCGGTCAGAATACTCTAGTAACTTTCCAATTACAGATGTGAGCTCACTGGCCTATAATTCCCAGCATTCTCCCTGCAGCCCTTCTGAGAATAGAGGAACATCATTTGCCACCCTCCAGTCTTCCGGAACCTCTCCTGTATTTAAAGACGACTCCTAAAATTGTATAGGAAAAATAACTGTAGATGCTGGTGCAAATTGAAGGTAGACACAAAATGTTGGAGTAACTCAGCGGGTCAGGCAGCATCTCAGGAGAGAAGGAATGGGTGACGTTTCGGGACAAGACCCATCTTCAGACTGACTTTTTTATTGATTGATAAAATTGTAGGTAATTGATACAGCATTCTGGGTCACTGAACCCTTGGGTACTCCACAAGTTATGCCTCCATTCTGAAAAAAACATGTATTCCAATTCTTCTCTTTTATGTGATAGCCAGTTTTCAGTCCAAGATATCACACTTCTACTCGTACTATAAACTCTTAATTTATACATCAGTCCTTTATGTGGCACCTTCTCACGTGCCTGTCAGATCTATGTACTTAACAGCTACCAGTTCTCCTCTATCTTCTTTAGTTTAGTTTAGAGATCTAAACTAAGATCAGTCCCACTGAGTCCACGCCGGCCAACAATCCTCACAAACTAACACTATCCTACACACACTAGGCACAATTTTATCCAGCCATTTTTGCCTACAAAACTATTCGTGTGTGAAGAAAATGGAGATCCTGGAGAAAACCCATGCAGGTCACCAGGATAACGTAAACTCCGTACAGACAGCACCCACAGTCAGGATTGAATCTGTGTCTCTGGTGCTGCAAGGCAGCAACTCTGCCGCTGTGCCACCGTGCATATCCATCTCTGCTCCCTTCTCCACTCTGGACCATTTGGATAACAGGAACACATGTTCAGCTGCTGTTCATCAACTACAGTTCGATGCTCAACACCATCACCCATTCCAAACTCATCACCAACCTCCAAGATATATTTCGCTTTGCAATTGGATTGGCCTTCTCATCAGATGTCAATCAATGCAGATTGACAACAGCTTCTCACTGACCATCAACACAGGTGCACCTCCAGGATGCATGCTTAGCCCCTGCTCTATATCCATGACTGAAGGAAAGCAGTGTTCCAATGCCTTCTATAAATGTTATTGTTGGTCAAATAATAGATGGTGATGAGGCAGCATACAGGAAAGTAGAACACCTGGTTTAGCAGTGCTGCATCAATCACCTCTCGTTCAACGTCAACAAAACCAAGGAACTAATCTTGACTTCAGAAATGGGAAGTCAGGAAACCACACATCAGTCTTCATTCATAGGTCAGTGGTGAATTGGCAGCTTCAAATTCATGATTGTTAACATCTCAGGTGACCAGTCTTAGATCCAGCACATAGATGGAATCATGAAGATTGTGCACTAGATGCTTTACATTCTTAGATATTTAAAAGGATTTGGCAAGTCACTAAACACCAACAGTCTTCTAGAGAAGTACTGTATTAAGTACCTTTCATGCTCAAGAACCCAAGGGGCTGCAAAGATTGGTGGACTCAGCCTGATCCATCATGGGCACTGCCCTCTGCACCATCAAAAGCATCTAAGAGGCACTGCCTCAAGGTGGCATCATCTTTCATTAATGATCCCGGCACCTGGGCCATACCCTATTCTCTCTGCTACCATCAGGCAGAAAGTGCAGAAGATGAATTCACATAGCACCAGATTCAGGAACAATTACTTTCCTACATCTAATAAGTTCTTGAATGATCCTCACCACCCTAATCTTACCTCAGCAATGGAACAGCACCAACCATCTCTTGCGCTAGCATGGACTTTTTCCCCCTGTGTTTTGCATTAATGTCTTTTCTCATTTCACTGTCATGCATGTGTCATTTGTTTTTGTTTTGTCTGAGATGTGATTCTGCTGCAAGCAAGATTTTCATTGTACTTGTACCTCGCCATACTAGTGTATAGTGTGAATAAACTGGATTTGACCATCAACCCTGCTTGATACATCCTTGAGGAACTCGAGTAAATTTGTCAAACTTGATTTACCT
Organism: Rhinoraja longicauda; assembly: GCF_053455715.1. Lineage (NCBI taxonomy): Eukaryota > Metazoa > Chordata > Chondrichthyes > Rajiformes > Arhynchobatidae > Rhinoraja > Rhinoraja longicauda. The sequence goes on from NC_135957.1 coordinate 32,168,446, forward strand.
TTCATGAAGCCATATTGATTAATTTTTCCTAAATGACATTCTTCTTTGATTTATTAACTCTGGCAGCGAGCCAACAAGATATTAAACTAACTGACCTACAGTTTCCCACCATTTATCTTCCTTTTTTGCAGTTGAGCATTCTTGAACATTTGCTACTGGTTTTCCAGTCCACTTGTATTCATGGAATTTAGTGTTTTGAAAAACTTCAATGGGTCACAATATCTGTGCAGCTACTTGCTTTAAAAAGCTTCCAAGTCCCAGTGACTTGTTTACTTGTCTGCCTTTAGTCCCGCAAGCCTTTTCACTTTGTCCCAAGGGATTTTTACAAATTCTTCCATGCTATTTGAAAATAGCCCATCTGTTATCCTCTGGCTATTTGCAAGGTGCAAAGAAATAGTTTAATGTAATTGCCACTTCCTTTTTTAGTGATTTAATTTCCCAGCCTCAAGGACCCACACTTACCTTGGCCTCAGTGGACAAACACATCAGCTGCATTTCAACCTATGAATATGAAGAGATGACTGGCGGTAGCTCTTTATGGAGAGAACTATAAGTTACATGGAATAAAAATGGAAGAGAAAACTAAGTAACCAAATTAAGAGAACACAGGTTCAAATTGCTCCATGGCAAGAAGAGAATTTGGATTTACTAAAAGTATCAGCAAATAATGAACTGAGGTGAAGATGAGGAGGGAACACAGTGGTTTTGGAAGATAAAGCCTTTGGAGAGAATGTTTACGTTGAATGGTCTCGGGCATAGAGGAAGAGTTTGCAGTTCTCAAATTTGGCTTCCTTGGAAATGTGCTTTTAAAAGCACTGATTAGGACAAAGTGGAACATTGCATCCAATTCTGGCCACCACACGATTGGTTGACAAAATTACAGTAGCTTTAGATAAAAGGAAAGCCGTTCCCACATCAACCCAGCTTAGTTCCGTTTATTGTCACGCGTACCGAGGTACAGTGAAAAACTTTTGTTGTGTGCTAACCAGTCAGCCGAGACAATAGATTATTACAATCAAGCCATTAAAGGGACTGTTCCACTTAGGCGATCTTTTTGGCGACTGCCGTACAGATCGCTGAACTTTTCTTTTACCCGACGACAATGCCGAGTCAGGTCGAGATTTCATCGTCTTCTGAAACATCACGAAAATTCCCACGCTGTCAATGCTTCTCCGGCGTCCTGGTTTTTGCTGAAATCACTTACAAGTCAGTAAGTACTAGAGTTTTGAACTATAACACCTTGTATGGGATACTTGAAAACCAAGCTTCACTGTAACAAGGAATAAACAGGATTTACTTCCAGTTTACTAATAGCTGTATTAAAAAATAAGATTTTAAGTGGTTAAGTGGATTTTTGTGAAAAGTGTGTGGGCATTCCTTGAAAATGTAAGGGAGATGTATATCTGGTTTCTGGGTTGCATATCTGGGTTTGGAGCTCACTTTAAATGTAATGGCTGAGGCCAAAAACATCGCAAAAATTCCCACGCTTACCTGACCGTCAAACTGTCGCCTCCAATCTACCTGTCAAATGTCCTGATGGTAAATAAATTGGTTAAACACAAGCATTTTATGGTATTTTGAAATGACTTTACTTATTTTAATATTATGTGCTTCTAAAAGCATCTTTACCTATCAAACCTGGGGACAGCATGCGACAGCGACCGCAATAAGCTACGATGCCTGGCGACAAGATAAAGCCAGTAAAGTCCAATCGAAGATAGTCCAAGGGTCTCCAAATGAGGTGGATAGTAGTTCAAGACTGTTCTCTGGTTGTGGTGGGATGGTTCACTTGTCTGATGACAGCTGGGAAGAAACTGTCCCTGAATCTGGAGGTGTGCGTTTTCACACTTCTTTAATTTTTGCCCCATGGGAAGGGGAGAAGAGGGAGTGGCCAGGGTGTGACACATCCTTGATTATGCTGCTGGCCTCACCAAGGCAACGCGAGGTTTAAATGGAGTCAATGGAAGGAGGTTGGTTTGTGTGACGGTCTGTACTGCGTCCACAATTATCTGTAACTTCTTGTGGTCTTGGATGGAGCTTTACCCAAATTAACATCTGTTTCATCCCAATAAAATACTTTCTACAGTGCATCTGTAGAAGTTGGTGAGAGAAGTTAGCTGAGAAGCAACAAAACCAAAATAGAAGCAAATCATCCTCTATCCCAAGGAACTGCCTCAGAAGGATGGTTAAGTGACACTCTTGTGTGTGCTCGGTTGCAAGATTCTTCCCTGCAAGATTCAAGTAGAATTTGCAAATTCTCTTGCCAGCACATTTTAAAAATACATTCTTGGATAAAAATTGCCCAAGAGATATGAAAAAAGTACAAAAAGTTATTTGGCTCCTTTTTTTCAGTAAGCCCTTCCATGTTTTCCATGGCACTTAATGCAGCCCTAAAATCTGAACATATGTGAACCCTGCAAGTTCCCCTCCAAGACATACATCATCCCACCCAGAAGTACTTTTTTGGCACTGGTTGTAAATTGTGGAGCACCTTACTCAAATGCGAGTATTGTCAGCCGAAACATTACAAGTGTTCAAGAGTGACTCACCTCCACCTCAACAGCAACAGGAGTCTCACAATAATAGTGGCCTTGCCAACAATACCTAGAAAATAAATGTAGACTAACAGTCCATAGCAGCGCCAAGGGAATACTGAACTTTCACAGTGCACACTTGAACTTTCTCAGAAGAAACACTAAATGAGAAGGCATATCTTTCACATATATCAATTGAACATTAAAGATCCCATGGCAGTATTTCAAAGATCAGAAATACTCTTCCCAGAATCTAGATGTTTATTCCTCAATAGACATTTCTAAAATAAGTCAATTTTCTCATATCTGTTTGCAAAACCTCAACCAGTATTGTACATTCCGATTTAGTCAATTCTAGTGCCTACACGTGTAATAGTACTTCATTGAGTGCAAGTACTCTGGGACCATGGTCATGAAAAGTACTATATAACTGATTTTTAGTCCTGACTGACAGGAGCACTGTACTTCATCTTGACCTATGCACAATACATAAATTAGCTTACAGTTAGAGCTGGCACAATTTCCTTCATACCAGAGATGGTAGGACAAGTGAGGGTCAGAAGATGTCAACAGCAGGTTATCGTGATACACCAATTTTTATTGATAACTGGTTGTTCAGAAACTATCATTTTCAAAGAATGATAGTAATGTATACAAGTTAGCAGCTTCGGAAATCCAGCTATTAATTATCTGCAATTGGCTGACCAGAAGGATTTCTGGTGAAGCTATAGTACAATGGGAACCTGTGCTAGAAAAGCAATAGTTTAAAACCACATATTAGCCATTTTGATCAATGTAGATCTCTGCTCCATTTCCTTTTCTGAAGATGATAATTAACTCTGGAATGCAGTCTAATTTCCTTCGGAGTCATGTAATTTATCAGGACAAGAAAAATGTTCTGAAGCTTTTTAAAAAACACTTCATGGTCTGATTGACCTAGTTTATTTTAACACATCATGGCTTCTTATTATCTCTCATCCAACTTGACCCAACTCAAAATTAGCAAAAACTACAGAATTGTACTTTTTCATCCTCCATCAGTATGTGCCAGTTACGGGTAACCCACACTTTCTCCCATTTTCCCCATCGCTATCCATTTGAGCCAGTTTTTCCATTATGCCTCCAGGCAATGCATTCCCGATCCTAATCACACCTTGCACATAATCTTATCAAGTCGCATTTGGCTTGTTTGCCAATCCTTTTTATTCCCTTTTCTCTGGTTCTCATAAATGGAATAATTTCTCTTATTATCCTTCTAAACAATTAAGATTCAATACTACTCTCCACCACATCTGGCCACCTTTTCCCAGAACAACCCCAGCTCCTCCAATCTAACCATGTACCTGGTCCCTCTGCCTCAGAAGAACTCCAATGCTTTCTGCACCCCATCCAGGACTCTTAGCACCACCCATAACTTGGTGTTGAAAGTTTAACACAATAGCCAATGTCCATTAACAGACCAAAATGGTTTACTGCCAGAGGTGGAAGACATGGATGAGGCTCTAAATTAATACTTTCCATTTATTTTATCAAGAAATGCACACGTATTTAAGATAATGGGCTTGCAAACTGATCTAGTGGATAATGTGGTTGAATCAGACATCTAAATGACTTACAGGCACTCTCCGACTCTCGCGATAGGTAACTTACGTGAACTCACACTTCCTGTTGGACGTCACTTTGTCCACTCCCCCTTCAGTCACTTTCCCCAAGGTGGAAGATGTCAATGACTGAGGGAGAAGGAGGTTGGGGACGGGGGGAAGGAAGTAATGGCGGAGCAGACATAACGATGGCCAACGGGAAGAAGCAGAAGCTGGTGAGAGGGGAGGGTATCCCACGGTGCCCAAGCGCATCATATCGGTGGCTACAGCCCAAAAGAAACAGTCGGCCAGGGGCTACGACGTGAGCCACAACACCAACCGTGTGAATCAGATAGCGCAGCAGGTGGTGAAGGGCTCGCTGGTGCAGACCAACGGCAACAACACCTAGATTTGAGGTGAAATGACAAAGTGCAGGAGTAACTCAACAGACTGAATCAGTCTGCAGAAGGGCCTCGATCCAAAAAGTCACTTATTCATGTCCTCCAGAGTTGATGGGTAACCTCACTGGGTTAATCCCACACTTTGTTTTGTATATTAAACAACAAGTTTTAAGGTGATTCCAGCTTGCATAAAATCAGACTTACGCAAGGGTTTATAGAACGTATGTAAGTTGTGGAGTGTCTGTACATTCAATGTGAAGGAAATAAAAGTGAATATTCCCAAGGCATTTGCTGCATCTTCGAACAGTATTAATAAGAACATTATTTGTCACTAAAGTCATTAGCAAAGCTCAGAGCCATAAGAACTTCACATTTGACAATGATTGCGCACGAATAATACCCCAAAAACCCGTAGATCTATATAATTTAAAAAACAACTTAATGGTTCAGTGATAAACTTTAGATAAACACTTTAGATATTATTTTATAAATATCTTTCATTGCAGTTCATGTTAGATAAGTAATTTACAGAGTCTGTAAAATGGTCTATAAAATGTCGTTTATTTTGTGTTACATTGGGCATTAACATTTTCACAGAGCCGTTGGGTATTATGATAAAATGACTAACAATTATACTGGTCCAATCTCACTGAAAATTCCCTACATTTGCACAAACCTGCAAAGAAATAATGCTTTAAAAAATATTGGGCACAATCCAAAGTTATGTTTCCCATTCCAGTGTATCGAATGTCATGCACGTGACTTAATCATTTACAAGCATAATTCCAAACTTGAGCAGAAATGTGCTGTAACAGTACAGTGAAGTGAATATCGTATAGACATGGACAGTTGTACAGTTCTTTTTTTTTTAAAAGGTGAAGATCCACAAAATTCCAAAATCACAAGGTGCATTTTCTTAAACTTGATTGTAATTTTTAATGTCTTCAGTATTTGCACAAAGTAACTCAATTATACAAGGTCAGTCTTCCTGCAGATTAATGGTGTGCAATAATTTTTTGCTTTAACTACACCAGTTTACAATTAATGATAATTGTATTTCAAGGAGAGTGAAAGAGTACTCAATGCACAAGGCAACTCCTGCAGAACTAGAACCTGGTGAATACAGAAAGATGGTTGGAATATGGGAAGCAAGCAAAAAGATGCATTAGAGTAAAACCCAATTATGTCCAAGTGCAGCAAATTTCTATTATGATCACAATACAAATGTTGCAAGTAGTTAAAATATTAAACATTCTGTCCTCTATTTTAATTGGAGGTTACTCACATTATAAAGTTAAAACTATATACTCTTCTACAGCAGTAACTGCATACCAGGAAGGCAGACAACCATCAACACAACTCAAGGGATTGACTTATTTTAAAGCAATGGCGTTTGTGTATATATATATAAAGACTAAATTAGGGACTTTCCATACATAGATAATCAGTACGGCACTGACAAGTTTGTTGCAAGAGGAATTTTTGAGTGGAGCAGTAAGGAATGGAGATGTGTAAAAACTTTGGGGATTAGACCCTGTGTGCATTTAATTTTCTCCAGGTTCGGCTGCAGCAGGTTCACTCTCATCTGGTGCACTCTCACTTGACCATAACTAGGAGAGAGGAAAAAAAAACATTCTCATCTGTAGGACTAAAAATCAATACATTTTTAAAAAAAGCATTAAAAACATTAAAATGGAATAACATCCAAACAGTCTTCCTTCAATATTAAATAACTGAGTATTAAAAACAATTTCTTATTGTACATGGCAAAAATTATTTGTGGGCAACTCTCCGACTGATAATTGTTCCAAAATGGCATTTCATTATCAAAATAAATAATGACCTACTACCGTTTATGGTCACACCTTCCCTAACTTCATTTTAAGAACCTTCATGGCTATTGTTGCTTAAATCTCATAACCTATACATTATTTTATCCACAGGAACTAACAGTTCCAGTTTCCCTTATCGACAGCTCAATTTTCTGTATTTTATAAAAAGTACACAAATGTCATTACGTGTAGTCATGGAGACATGTGGCATGCAAACAGCTCTTAAGCCCATCTAGCACACAGCAACCATCATCCACCATCATCTCCAATTGTACATTAATCACATGTTTTATTCATCCCATTCTCATCAACTCCCCCCTATTCTACTCACTCACTTATGCAACCTACTGGCCACCATCTTTGAAAAGCGAGAGGAAACCAGAGCACCTGGAGGAAATTCACAGGGTCACAGGGAGAGCGTGCAAACTCCACATAATCAGCACTCAAGGTCAGTATTAATCTCTGGTTACTGGTATTGTGAGGCAACAGCACAACTGGTCATGCCACTCTCAATGCTGTCCTGTTTGTAGTTTCCTCATATCTTAAACTCCCAGTACACTTCACAATTATACGTCTGTTCAGAAAACATCTTGCAGGCTCGGTGAGACATCTGCAACAGTCTACTTGTTTAATTTCTCATCCTCATCTACATTCAGTGTCAATACTCCCAACCAATTTACCACTCTCCCAGTTCCATCATTTCTCCAGTGCAGTTCCCAGATCAATTTGAGACCACTTGGTACACACTGGCCATTCACTACAGCAGGGTAAATCAAGCACATAATAAACCCATAATGTCCCCCACACTTTTGAGAATATTCATTTAATCTCTCCAACAGACTCATTTGGTACTGACTAATCTCCATTTTCTTATTAATGCTTTTAAATCACTAAGCACATACTATTTTGCACCCCTCCAATGACTTCAGTCCCTTCCGCATGCCTTAAATAAAATCACACCAATTCTTTGTGATTGTAACATTGATGCATGATCCCTGCTTCTCTTTGACCATCTTGCAACTTTTGATAGAACTGATTCTGCAATCTTCATCTAATATAAACTCTTCTAGACACAAGGAACTGCAAATTTTGGTTTACGAAAAAAGAGACAAAGTGCGACAGTAACTCAGCAAGCCAGGCAACATCTTTGGAGAACATGGCTCGGCAACCCACCCCAACCTACCAATGACTAGAGTCCCAACCTGAAATGTTGCTTATCCATGTTTTCCAGAGATGCTGCCAGACTGATTGATAAACTCTTTTATTGGCCATTTCCCTCAATAGGGTTATTCCTCTCTAAACCAACCATTAAGCCTCAGGGATAGCTTCTTGCCCCCATCTTCACCTTTGCCTTTCGGGTGTCCCAGGATCCCCAAGGGCAACTATTCTTGGCCCAGACCTTTCCCTTGTTCACATATTGCAATGTATGCACCAATAATTCTTAATTCTTTGCATCACTACTTGAAATGTCTGTGTTGACACACAAAACTTAAGTTCCTCCATCTCTACACTGGAGAAACTGTAGCTATCGCCAGTGCAAGCCATTGATTGACTTCTTCCTTAGCCACCTCCTCGGGTTCAATCAGGCAGCAGCTAACATTAGCATTCTAATTCAAACAAGCTCTCCATTGCTCATACTGCTCAATTTCACCTCCATGGTAATCCTCCAGCATTATGGTGCAGCTTCATTGCTTCGTACAACCTTTAGCACTGCTTTTTGCTCCTCCTTCAAGGCTAGGCTTCCTTGCTCCTCACTCTCCCTTCCGTGCTTGCTTTACTCAATGCCTCCATTCTTCTCATTTTCTCCGTAACCTCCCTCAGCTATCTTCATAACTTTGTCTCCAGCCTTATGGGAACTCTCACTCCCCTCCCCAACTGCATGCTCCCCATTCAATGAGATCACGCCTGGTCTTTTACTTCAACATCACTTTCCTGCATGTGTCTATGTTCCCATAACTAGAAATGTATTGATTTTTGTCTTGAATTAGCCAGTGACCAAGCTTCCACAGCCCTTTTGGCTAGTGAATTCCATTGATTAACCTCCAAATTACAAGTAATAGTGACATACTTGCTTAAGCAAAATGTTATAAAATGCATTCCACAAGTCATTATATGCCACATATCAGAATATTTCAAATATATTATAATTCCGTTTATGGCCACAAAAATGCATATAATAAAACGGATCAGATATGTGCAACTTTAATCTCTTCTGTACTGAATTAGACTCAAATTGCAAAGGTAAAAGTCTAAAGTAACTTACTGTAAGATTGTCTCTAAGCAACTGCATAATGAGGGTACTGTCTTTGTAGTTATCATCTTGAAGAATATCCAGCTCTTGAATAGCCTTCTCAAATGCCTAGTAAGCAACACAGACAACGTGCAAATTAGAAAGACGAGAACAATGTCAGATAAGGTTGAAGTTTAAAAAACATCTTCTGCAGGTGTTGTTGAAATAATTAGTTAATCTCCACAGGCCAGACAATCTGACATGGCAGAACTCGATTCACGACAGGAATGTCATTCCTTATTTTAGCGTGATATCTAGCCCAGTGGAGCCAAAACCTTATTTATCCTACAGCCACAACTCTGATTGTACATTTCAATACATGTCTGGCATCATTATCTAATCAATAAATGTTTTTCAAAAATCAATGACAATTACAGACAATAATAATTTGTTTAATTTTAGTTTAGAGCTATAACATGGAAACAGGTTCTAGGGTACACAGGCGCATAACTCATCGAGAGGTAGGGTATGTTCATTGGAGTATTGGGTCCAATTTTTTGGAAGGACAAAACTGCTAGAGTCCAAAGATTGATGAGAATGGTTCCAAGCACATAATATTTCTATTGCACGGATAAATGAAATCAGCCAGAGTTGTTGCTCTTGAAGCAAAGGATGAAAGGAGATTGTGATAACTGATGCTTCAATTTTTATTATTTGAGCCAACCAAATTGCTAAATGTATACTGAGTGCTAAAACACTTTGAACTACGTTGTTGGAGTCAAAGCAATGAATTATCCTGATAACGTACATTAGTACTAAATTCATTAATAGTGGATAAAGTCCATTTAAAGTTTTAGCTGTTCAATGTTTGACAGGTCGTCATAGGATAGCCCTTTAATCATGTTTCTTCCTCATAGGCCATGTCAGATAGGATAATTCCCCAAATAAACTGAAAATGTTATAATTTCTCTCAAAATCATCTTGACATCAATTATGTTCCACAGAGTGAAAGATTTTTTTTAAAATCTAAAGTTTAGTTACTACAGTGTGGAAACAGGCCCTTCGGCCCACCGATTCCGCACCGACCAGCGACCCCCGCACATTAACACTATCCTACACACTATGGACAATTTACACATACATACCTCTACGTCTTTGGAGTGTGGGAGGAAACTGAAGATCTCGGAGAAACCCCAAGCAGTCACAGGGAAAACGTACAAACTCTGTACAGACAGCACCCGTAGTTGCCTCTGTACAGGCAGCAACTCTACCGTTATGCCACTGACAAATCAAGGTGATTTGTACCCTTAGAGACACCAAGTAGGTCCAATTTTCAATCATATAGGTGGCTCACTCAACTATGGTGAAGCCTCAATCCTCATGCCTAGCTGCATTTATGAATAAGAGGGATAGATGATTATTGCTTGAATCTCCGGCCTTTCTAAGACTTCCATATTTGAGAAAAGCTGAGTGCTGACATGTGCTTACAAAGAGCATTTCCAAAACATGCAAAATACTCAATCTATGCCCAAAAAAAAGAAAAGAAAAAAAAAAGTAAATGTTACTACCTGGATTTCCATCCATTCAACTGACTTCTAAAGCTAGATTTGTTGATTAGTTGAAACACCAGATCCAACAATGAACTACCTGTAGTTAAAGACGTTTTTGATATTCACCGTTAACTTCTTCATATTAATAATGGACACACTGACATTAAATGTAGGCCTCAGGAACATATCAAGTGCCTTCAAAGAAGGAAAACAATTCCAGAGAAAACTTAACAATATTTGTCTGCATAGATATGACAATCTAAAGTGAAAATATATTCCAATTAAATTCTTCAAAATTTAAAACATGTACAACTTACATCTTTTGCCAGCTTACAGGCACGCTCTGGACAGTTGAGAATTTCATAGTAAAACACAGAGAAATTAAGAGCAAGACCCAAACAGATTGGATGTGTTGATGGCAGACCATGCTGACTGATGTCAAAAGCTGCCTGATACGCTGTCTGCGAGTTTTCTATCGTTTCTACAGAAATAATGAGATGCTTAAATTGAAACTTAGTTTGCCTTAGATATTCAATTTGTTGTTAATTCAGCAGTTACTATTACAACATTGAAAAATGTAACTGAATACATTCAAGATGTTGAATGTCCACATAAGAGATGCAACATTATATTATTAGCATTGATTTTAAATATTGAACAACATAATTGTTACTGAAGTGCTACATTATTTTCTGGGGCCCCTTCAGCTTATCATAATTTGTATTTATACATGTAAACTTGTGTAGAATTATCTGATGCAATATTTTTGCATTATAAACAAAATCAAATTTCAGAATAGACTTCCCAATGTCAATAATTGGCACATTAATTGTTTTGAGTTTTTTAAAAAATTGCCACATCGACAAAAACTGAGTTTACGTTTTCGGTCTTCTCCAGAAGCAACTTCAGCGAGATACCGATAGTAATCACCCTTCATTTTCAAGTAGAAGACTTTGCTCTCTGAGCAGGTGGTATTGGGAACCAAGTAAACGTCCAACAATCCCTGGAAGGAAAAAGAAAAAGTCAAGCAAGTTCAATGTCTAATTTAAAGTATGAATCCATTTCAGAAGTGCTACAAATTCACATAGCCAATAATTTACATCTCCTGCAGTAGGAAGTGTGAACAGGCCAAAAAAAAGAGAAACACTGCTAGCCTATCAAGAACTTACCGATTGATGCCTTAATGTAGTTTCCATCAATCTTCAAGGATGAGTTTAAAAGACTCAATCCTCAAACAAAAGGAACTGCACTTGACCACCTAGGTTTTTGTTTAAAAGTATTCCCCGGTTCCAGATTCACACAAGAAATCACCCGCTCCACCCCGAATCTTATTATGCTTCTACACTCCAGCAGAAATAGGTTCCAACCTTACCTTGTAACACAACCTGGTCATGCCAGGTATCAAACGAGTAAACCATCACTTAACCATTTCAAATGCATGGATAATCCTTCTTTAAAGAGCCAAATACTGCACACAGTACTCCAGCTACTCCACCAAAGCTTATAATTCAACTAGAACCTCCCTATTTTTGTATTAAAATCCGCTTTCTATTATTCCTGCCAAAATGGATGATTTTTCCCATGTTATACTCCATTTCCCAGATCTTTGCCCACTAACAACCCAATTTTCCAAAGGCCTATCACAAGAACAATTTTTATTCCTATATTGTCACTGATCACTCAATTTTCTTTGCTGGTTACAACACTAGCTGATTCTGTTAATGAACTCACCACTCAATTACACCACCCAAACCTTGCAAAAATTACTGGGGTCGCTCAAAGTAACAATAGAACGTGCTCAACTCTTGTTCTCTCAATATACCAGACCTCCCAACATTCGATTTTACAAATTCAGAATTTTGATGTACAAAATTCAGAATTTTACATCCAAATTCATATGGTATGCAATGTAACTTTTCAGCAAAAAAAAGTATGCACGCCAAATGCGCCTACACGTTGCGCTACATTCATGTGTGAAAACGACTATTATTTCTAACAGTCTGTAGTCCTTGGACTACATGTACAATGTCAGGCCTATCACGAGTATATTCTGCTATTTATAGAAAGGTTATATTGTACAGGGATACTTTTTGCAACGCAAAGAAAAAATTATTCTGCTTTGTTTTTTGCTTTTTCCTTACACATCCCAATTATCTTGGTATTGAATAAAAGAACAATGGGCATAAAATGTATGACTAAGTTATGAAGAGTTGATATAAGCGACTCGACTAAGCATACAGAAGTACTTGAAGTAAATTCGTACATTAATTGATAATCAGCCCAAAAAGGTGGCACTAGGCTTTTCTGCTGTGTTTTATATTTTAAACCCGTCTTAATTAATTAATATAGTTATATAATTTTGCACTTAAATTTAACATTTACTCATTACGGTTCCACCACTGATTTTCTGGCACTCTTGGTTCCAGAGCTTTGCTGGTTTATCCAGCTGGCCAAGGAAGTCTGCTATGGGGATAGATGTGCTGGCTCCAGCTGGGCTGGAGTTCCAGAGCCCAGGCCGCAGGTTGCAAATTCAACCCGCCAATCGGCCGAATTGACAAATTGCAATTACCGACTGTTTTGCAAAAAAAATGGGGCAAAATCAGAATGGCAGAAATAAAATAAGAATGCGGAAGCTTTCCGCCAAATTCGGAAGGGTTGGGAGGGGTGAAATACTATTCAATCTTTACTCTTTATTCGCCCTGCTTTAAATACTTAAAAATGCTACTGCAATCACATCATGTAGCCAAGTTCACAAATGGATGAATAAATTTGACCGTGATTATCATTTATCACATCTCATCAATCTTCCTAATCCTCTGCAGTTTTGATGGTGGCTGCTCAAACACCTTCCTCCATTGTATATCATAGTTGAATTGAACTCAATGTTACAAATGGGGGGGGGGGGGAGTGGGGGAGGAGAGGGTGCTGCACCAATGCAGGAGGTTTGGGACCAATGGGTCCACTTGGTCTAGTAGCATATAGTTTTGAGCAAGCTACTACTTGTCTTTAACAATACAATCTTCAAGCTGTCCAAGAAATTCCATTCAGTTACCATTAAAATATGACAATGTTTGCAAAGTCTCTGTTTGCCTGTAACACAAAACAAAATGCAAAAATATGGTTGCTTCAGACCACATTATTCCAAAGCTCTTGTCCAGCCTGCCAACTCGGCCACTGTAAAAATACTTGTTTCATTTCTGTTAGGCTCCAGTTTTACAGAACCTCAGGATAAAGTTCTTATTCTCATGTTTACATCTATTCATGTTCTTCCCTTTTCAGGCTTTGTCCAATCCACCATCTCTCCCCCTCACACCTTCCTGCTGGCCCACTATTACCAACCATGCTTTCAGCAAGGTCCCAACAACGCCACTACAGTCCAAATTCTCGAAATCTAATTCTTGTCTCAGATTATAAATTATATCTTCTCTTTTTGAAGTGGCTTCCAAATACTTTGGGACATTTATCCACAAATATAAACTAACTCACTTCCTCACAAATTTGTCATAAATTTGTCCTCACAAATTTATGGAAAAATTCACATAGCTCTTGCTAGTCATATTTAAGGGCTCAAAAGCTCTGGCTTTTTATCTATGATGAAATTATCATCATCCTACTCTTTCTCTATTATGTGGTTCTTTGGAACTACTAAAATGTTGCCACGTGATGGACAGACTTCATTGCCTGATCAATCACCTCTTGCCTCCAAAATGCATTCTTGACCACCACTTAACACATTCTCTCTCTCCCCCCCCCCCAGCCATTGATGTAGCAGCAACAAACTTCTGATGTCTCCTACATAGAAGTATGCTGAAGGATCCTAGTTACACAGAAACACTGCAATTCTGTGTTGATCAGCAGACAGGCTGTCAACTATTCATTGTATTTCCATATACTGGTGTCAATTCCAGTATGTTATTCATTTCACCACACTAAAATCCAAACCTTATCACCTCAATTCATTTTTTTACATCTCCTATGTTTGGTGAGTTCCAGAACTTAACAATTCTAGCCAGACTGAAACTGTACTTGACAGCACTATCTCAAACTAAAGGAACTTTTATATTGATGTTCATTCAGTTTACTCTGAAAGTTAATAATCTACTTTTACACATTAATTCTTTAAACCTATATCCAGATAAAAGGACCACAAGATCCAGCTTGTGGATTTACAACTGCCACCAGAGCAAGAATCTATTTTCATAAACCAGCATCTGCAGTACCTTGCTTCTATCTTCTTGTAAAAAAAGCTTTATCTGCAATGCTTAATAAATGAACGAACTTTGCATCAGGTCTTGATGCTCCAGAGGTTGGTAACAAGCAGTTAGCAGCAATATGCCTCCATATGCTTAAAATGGCGACATTATCCCCAAATTAGATGGTACTATTTAAGATGCAATAGGGATGTAGCAAGTTAAGTACATGCAAAATCTACCCCACCTTGGAGAACTTAGAAATTAGCCAAATAACTATGCTCCTGACAAAAAGCACAAGAGACAGGAAATGGTTTTTTCCCCCCACAGTACACAGTTTCGCAGCACACAGCAAGAAATCCCTGGCCCATAAAACAATTTTACTTGCAGAAAATCAGATCAGATCAGTGTAGTACATCACAATACAAGTTTAAAATGTTTAGACTGGAGAGTGGTAAAACTATAATTTGCAAAGCTGGATACTTTGGACTGCTACCAGCAAACAACTGACATTAATTTTAAACTTCTAATATATTCTGGTATTCTGGGGGGAAAAATGGTTGTAGTGGCATAAAATAGTTGGCAACAAACACCACAGTTAGAAATGGAGATGTTCATGGATTGACATGTTTAAATGGGAATTTAGTCCCAAGGAGGGACAGTGACAAAAATCATGAAGTGCACTGTGGAACTGAGTATGTTACAGGAGAGAAATAAGTGCTTTTCAGATAAAGATACAGCTACAGGCCAGTAGCACATTTCTCTTCGTTACCAAATTAGTAAACAACTTAATTAAGGATATATACCCCACCTTTCCTCTCTCAAACACTATTTTTTCATGGCTGTTGAACTCTAATTATTGAAAAATTAGTGCTTGCATAATGAACATGACTGAAATAATGAGAGCAAATAAAAAGATAAAGAAAAATGTAAACAGTAAATACTGGAAATCGGAAATAAAACAAAGTACTAAAATAGTTCTTCCACCGATGCTGCCTGAATTGCTGAAACAGAATATTTCAAAGATCCTACTTCAGAACTGGACAAATAAAGGAATTTTATTCAGAAAAAAAGGAATGGTGCCAACTTTGTGGACAAGCCTTCTATGTTGCATCTTCCAAGCATTGCTCTTGTTCAGTCACCAAAGCCTTTGAACAGGGATCTCCAAACTATGGCCCGCGGGTCACATCCGGCCTGTCACGAGATTCTATCCAGCCCGCAGCAAGCTCAGGCAGCGGGGACTTGAAGTAGAAGCTGCCGGCGAAGATTCACCGGAGAGCGGATCGCCACCGACCCAGAGCCGGGACAAGGCTAGAGATTACAGTGCCCCGACTCAAACAACAAACCCAAGGAAACTTCCCTCCTCGCCATCGCCCACCCCGGGGAGAGGGGGGGGAGAGTCGGGGTAGAGGGAGCAGCGAGTGAGAGCGCGGGTAGGGGGGTCAGAGGGTCTGTTGAAGGAGCGCTGACACTTGCGAGTGCTGCTCCCCCCCTCTCTCCCCTCGAGATCTGCGCTGCTCCTCCACTCTCTTCCCCGGCCCCCTCTAATGCAGCGAAATAAGAACAAACACAAGTGAAACTTCCCTCCTCGTCGCATCCACTCACCCCGGGGATGCGGGGCTTCTGAACAACAACTACACTTGTGTTTGTTCTTATTTCGCTGCGTTAAAGGAAGACGGGGCCAGGGAAGAGAGTGGAGCAGCAGCACAGATCTCGCTGGCACTGGGAGAGAGGGAGGAAGCAGCACCCGCAAGTGGTGACGCTCTTTCACCAGACCCTCTGACAGCCTCCTCCTCCCCGCGCCCTCTACCCCGACTCTCCCCCCCCCCCCCCCCCCCTCTCTCGCTCTCTCTGTGGTGGTCACTATATTTTTTCTGTTTTATAAATAATTGTATACATACGGTATATATACATTCCAATATTTCAAGCTCTTTAAAAATTGAATATTATTTATCTGTTGCCTTTTAAACCGAATGTAAACTAACCTAATCTAGTTTAACCTTTCCTAATCTAATGTAACCTAGTTTAAACTTTGAGTTCATTAAATTTATAAAACTTCTTTATTTTTTCCTACACCCCGCAAAAATGTGCCAAATATATAATGTGGCCCTCATGCTGAAAAGTTTGGAGGCCCCTGCCTTTGAAGATCGACAAATGGACCTGTGCAGTTCTCTGGTTTTCATGAGCAAATGCAATGCAAAAGATGCATCAGTTCTATAATTTAAATAAGCTGAACTGATCCCCAGGTTGACTGAGACATTGGGAAAGATTAAATTAAAAAAGTGTTTTTCCAAAGCAGCTTTTATGTGGTTCTCTTATTACCAATCAAAATGAATTTTAGTCAATTCTGCCTGCAAAATATTGCTGATGTTCCCCAATTCATCATTCCCATTTTATCCAACCAGCGTTGTAGACAAATGTGTTGTAACATAACTACTTGTATAAATCATTACAAAGCTATGCATTGTCAAAGAAAGCAACAGTAATTCAAAGTGGAACAAATTATATATATTTTTTATTTAGGATACGGTGGGGGGAAGGGATGGTAGACTGCACAAAAAGATAATCTTTGGTTTAGTGACCTTTCATTTACCAGAGGAGAGGTGGAATTTAGGCCATTTTTTAAAAACCTTCAGAATTTTCTACTCCTAGATAAATATACTTAAAGCAGGGAACAGTAGACCCTGCACAACATAGAAACTGGGTGCAGGAGTAGGCCATTCGGCCCTTCGAGCCTGCACCGCCATTCAATATGATCATGGCTGATCATCCAACTCAGTATCCCGTACCTACCTTCTCTCCATACCCCCCGATCCCTTTAACCACAAGGGCCACATCTAACTCCCTCTTAAATATAGCCAATGAACTGGCCTCAACTACCTTCTGTGGCAGAGAATTCCACAGATTCACCACTGTGTGAAAAAAAAACCTTTTCATCTCGGTCCTAAAAGACTTCCCCCTTATCCTTAAACTGTGACCCCTTGTTCTGGACTTCCCCAACATCGGGAACAATCTTCCTGCATCTAGCCTGTCCAACCCCTTAAGAATTTTGTAAGTTTCTATAAGATTCCCCCCTCAATCTTCTAAATTCCAGCGAGTACAAGCCGAGTCTATCCAGTCTTTCTTCATATGAAAGTCCTGCCATCCCAGGAATCAATCTAGTGAACCTTCTCTGTACTCCCTCTATGGCAAGAATGTCTTTCCTCAGATTAGGAGACCAAAACTGTACGCAATACTCCAGGTGTGGTCTCACCAATGCCCTGTACAACTGCAGCAGAACCTCCCTGCTCCTATACTCAAACCCCCTCGCTATGAATGCCAACATACCATTCGCTTTCTTCACTGCCTGCTGCACCTGCATGCCTACTTTCAATGACTGGTGTACCACGACACCCAGGTCTCGTTGCATCTCCCCTTCTCCTAATCGGCCACCAGTCAGGTAATAGTCTGCTTTCCTGTTCTTGCCACCAAAGTGGCTAACCTCACATTTATCCACATTATACTGCATCTGCCATGCATTTGCCCACTCACCTAACCTATCCAAGTCACGTTGCAGCCTCCTAGCATCCTCCTCACAGCTAACACTGCCCCCCAGCTTCGTGTCATCCGCAAACTTGGAGATGTTGCATTCAATTCCCTCGTCCAAAATCATTAATATATATTGTAAATAGCTGGGGTCCCATCACTGAGCCTTGCGGTACCCCACTAGTCACTGCCTGCCATTCTAAAAAGGACCCGTTTATTCCTACTCTTTGCTTCCTGTCTGCCAGCCAGTTCTCTATCCACATCAATACTGAATCCACAACACCGTATGCTTTAAGTTTGCATACTAATCTCTTATGTGGGACCTTGTCGAAAGCCTTCTGGAAGTCCAGATATAACACATCCACTGGTTCTCCCTTATCCACTCTACTAGTTACATCCTCGAAAAATTCTATAAGATTCGTCAGACATGATTTACCTTTCATAAATCCATGCTGACTTTGTCCAATGATTTTAACACTTTCCAAATGTGCTGCTGTCCCATCTTTAATAACTGACTCTAGCATTTTCCCCACTACCGATGTTAGACTAACTGGTCTGTAATTCCCCGTTTTCTCTCTCCCTCCCTTTTTGAAAAGTGGGGTTACATTAGTTACCCTCCAATCCTCAGGAACTACTCCAGAATCTAAAGAGTTTTGAAAAATTATCACTAATGCATCCACTATTTCTGGGGCTACCTCCTTAAGCACTCTGGGATGCAGCCTATCTGGCCCTGGGGATCCATTCAATTTACTTAACACCACTTCCCGACTAACCTGGATTTCACCCAGTTCCTCCATCTCATTTGACCCCCGGTCCCCTGCTATTTCCGGCAGATTATTTATGTCTTCCTTAGTGAAGACAGAACCAAAGTAGTTATTCAATTGGTCTGCCATGTCCTTGTTCCATGATCAATTCACCTGTTTCTGACTGCAAGGGACCTACATTTGTTTTAACTAATCTTTTTCTCTTCACATATCTATAAAAGCTTTTGCAGTCAGTTTTTATGTTCCCTGCCAGTTTTCTTTCATAATCTATTTTCCCTTTCCTGATTAAGCCCTTTGTCCTCCTCTGCTGGACTCTGAATTTCTCCCAGTCCTCTGCTAGGCTGCTTTTTCTTGCTAATTTGTACGCTTCATCTTTTGTTTTGATACTATCCCTAATCTCCCTTGTTAGCCACGAATGCACTACCTTCCCTGATTTATTCTTTTGCCAAACTGGGATGAACAATTGTTGTAGTTCATCCATGCGGTCTTTAAATGCCTTCCATTGCATATCCACCGTCAACCCTTTAAGAATCAATTGCCAGTCTATCTTGGCCAATTCACGTCTC
The DNA here is from genome assembly GCF_053455715.1 of Rhinoraja longicauda. Lineage (NCBI taxonomy): Eukaryota > Metazoa > Chordata > Chondrichthyes > Rajiformes > Arhynchobatidae > Rhinoraja > Rhinoraja longicauda. The sequence continues at coordinate 32,187,618 of NC_135957.1, forward strand.
ATGCCCTCAAAGTTACCTTTCTTTAAGTTCAGAACCGTTGTTTCTGAATTAACTAAGTCACTCTCAACCATATTATGGTCACTCTTGCCCAAGGGGCCACGCACATCAAGACTGCTAACTAACCCTTCCTCATTACTCAATATCCAGTCTAGAAAAACCTGCTCTCTCGTTGGTTCCTCTACATGTTGGTTTAGAAAACTATCCCATATACATTCCATGAAATCCTCTTCCTCAGCATCTCTGCCAATTTGATTCACCCAATCTATATGTAGATTGAAGTCACCTATTATAACTGTTTTACCTTTGTTGCACGCATTTCTTATTTCCTGTTTGATGCCATCCCCAACTCTACTACTACTGTTAGGTGGCCTGTACACAACTCCCACTAGCGTTTTGGTAACCCTAACCCTGCCAAATGATTGGTTGGGAAGCAAGAATGAGAAGTGTCACAAGCTGGTGGTAAAGCACATGATAAACCAGAATGCTTTAAGAATAAGGGGTAGGCCATTTAGAACTGAGATGAGGAAAAACATTTTCAGTCAGAGTTGTGAATCTGTGGAATTCTCTGCCTCAGAAGGCAGGGGAGGCCAATTCTCTGAATGTATTCAAGAGAGAGCTAGATAGAGCTCTTAAGGATAGCGGAGTCAGGGGGTATGGGGAGAAGGCAGGAACGGGGTACTGATTGAGAATGATCAGCCATGATCACATTGAATGGCGGTGCTGGTTCGAATGGCCTCCTCCTGCACCTATTGTCTATAAGTGGCCATACCATTTTTTTTGCTTCCATTTCTTATGTTATTTAACAAAGAATGTTTTTTTTAAAAATCATATGAACGTACCTGAAGGGGGAGGGGAGGGGGGGATTGTGTCCAACAGTATCTTTTTAAACTTAACATTCTGCTTCAGAAATTAACTACAGTTTTCATACACTAAAGAAACGAAGGAAGAAAGCAGAGGATAACAGTCAGCTCAGTAGACATTTGCCTTGGCCTCAACACATACAAAAGATAAAGTCAGCTTTGCTGAACAGCCACCAGATGTAACAATCCGTCCATGCAAACTGGATCCACAGTTCAAAAATCGACACTTCCTTCACACCAACAACAGTGGATTAAAATACTTGCAACAGAGAACTTGTGTACTAAAAAGATTTTCCAGGGTGTGCAGCACCTCCCATTGACGGGTGCAACTGTGTTCACAGGCATACATTGTTCACCCAGCACTCATCCTATAACTCCTTCATTTAATCTTTTAAATATGGTAGTGCTTTCTCAACTTATCTTTTTGAAGTTGTATTTCCAAGAAATTGTCTCAAAACCACTCAAACCTAACCATGAAAAACACCAATTTTTCCTTGATGTTTCCTCGACACCAAGCAGCTATCGAAATTAAGTTCCAGTAATTTGAAGATTTAAATTTCTATTTTGATTATTTTCTATATCTCAAGTAAATATAGAATTCAAGCAATGCCGCATTAATTCAATCTGTAGTGCTGCCCTTGAACTCATACCAAATTCAGGCCAGAGCACATTCAGAATTATTGCTTTTGTTTAAAACTGCAACTTATCAAATATTGATGCCAACTTCCATCTGGCAGTTTATTCAATTCCTCCATCTCATTAATATATGCTTGCAAATGCTTCCAGCTTCTGAAGAATTAACTTTATCTCCTAATTTGATAACACAATTCAGACAACCCCAAGGCCATATCCTGCCATGCCAGCAGTGTACACAAGTGGTCATTAACTGAAAAGAGTGGCAGCTACCCAGATCAAGTGCCCTATTCTACTTGTCTCCCCAATGTAAACCAGCCTGCTACTTTACCTTAAAATACATCTATCTTTTCCCCTTCCTGTACTTCACCTCTTCTCGACAATGCCTTTTTACCTCATAACTATTTTTTTTTAATCCATGTTGCCCACTTCCAGGTGTATTTCATCAACATTAGATGACTTCACTCTTGAAATTTCAACAAACTTACTGTGACACTGGTCCAAGCCAGCTCCCAATGAAGTAATCCCCTTTTATATCCCTGCAACTCATTCTTTTTCTTACCTATCAAAATCCCTTCTATTACACCTACAGCAGGGTCAATCTAGCGTATTAATTCGCCGAAGGTACATCTTTGGTGTGCAGGAGGAAACTGGAGCATCTAATGGAGGTTACGCAGAGATGAAACTCCACAGTCAATGCATTGGGTTGTTGGAACTGTGAAGCAGCAACAATTTCAAACCATTTCCATGGCAAATCTGAAACCCAATGACCCATAAGTGATTAGAATGAGTTCCATACTCATTTGAAAAAAATGAACACTGCAATTACAACATTCCAACCCTTTGGCATAAACATTATTCAATAAAATACCAAAATATCACAATTCCAACCCTCAATTCCATCCAGTTCCCAGGAAGGAGTCCCACAGGCTGGTGCATTTCCCTTCTGTGATTGCTTTTTCATTTGTCATCCACCCATCAAAATATTGCTCATAATTATCATATTACTACGTGATATTTCTCAATTCTCAATTTATTTTGTCTTGACCCAAAATGTCACCCATTCCTTCTCGCCAGAGATGCTGCCTGTCCTGCTGAGTTACTCCAGTATCCAGTACTCCAGTCTATAATATTGCTCACCTCGGGCTCAAATCCCTTGAACATTCATTTCTGGTTTATTCAATAAAGACCTATACATTTAATCAATCTGACTTTCTGACTAGGAATATTCTCGAGTTCCTTATAACATTTTGAAATATCTAGTATGTTTGCACTGTGTGTGTGTGTGCAGTATACATGTCTCTCAGTATGGGAGAAGATAGCGATGTCAACTGCAAAAGACACCCAAAGCAACATTGCAGATTGGTGCTGAGTCAGCAATTCAATTTGGAAGCTAGTAGAAACGAGAGACAGAAGGCTGGGGCAAAAATAATTTAATACTATGTTACAACCCAGTTGGTAGCATCCCTTGCTTCCATTGAAACATCAAAAAATATTTTATTAGATTAACAACCTATTCCATCTGCCACACTAAAGCATTATACATCTAACTGAAGGAAGCTCTCAACAGAGGCAGGGCCAATATTGAAAAGTACTTTGTAAAGTAAAAAGCAGGAGGAAGTTGCAAAGCCACAATTTCCACAGCACCAAGCTTGGTGCCCCTTCATTTAAACTCGATCACAGGAACTCCAATATGAATTTAGACCAACAAGCAGAATGAACCCCATTTAGAATTGCTTGCTAATAGATGAAAAAATGAAAAAGATTATATATTTTGAGAACTTCAAAGAAAATCAAGAAAAAAGATCATGCAATGTGACAGATGTCCCAAGCCTGGGTAAAAATGAAAATTTGCAAGAATACAGAAGTGTCTGAAAACCAGCCTCAGGCTTTTACTGAACAAGATTTGATGATCATTTGTGATAAACACAGACAGATCTCAATCCAGAAAAAACACCAAGCAATTGTGTTTATTTAGTGATTTTCCGGATCGTTTTTAATACAATTTCGATATTTTCAGCTTAGAAAAGAAATTCCCAATTTATTTTATGAAAACGATTAATCAAAACTAACAAAAGTCAGATTTATAACATTTATAATTATGAACAAAGCAAATGTTGGCTGCAACAGCAAGATATGAAGAAACTGATGTGATTCACACCAAGCTGCCCCACCCAGCATGCACACCCAAGTTAGACTTAAGACCATGACAAAATGCGACAAGTCAACAGTCACTGCCATGAACTCACCGATTTGACAATACTAATTAGGAACAGCCTAGTAGGAATTTAATTGTATGACACTTTTCGGTATGTGTATGTGTGCGCGCAGGCGTGCGGGGAGGGGAGGAGGGGAGGGGGGAAGAGGTGGGAGAATTTAACAGAAAAAAACCCACGCTCAAAATGTGAATAATTTTCCACCACATTAGGCAATCACGTTTAAAAGGTAGCCATTATTGCCTTGTATATCAAACGCCTTTAAAATGCTTTCGGCCCACAATCTTTAAAGAACAGAACTCCCATTTCAGGAAAGATATAAAATCCATGCGAATGTTATGTATTATTTCATACTGACAAGGCCCAAAAATCTAAAAATGTAAAATTCCCCAGTTAAAAAAACAAATCCATTTGCAAGTGTCCATCGCAGTTAGTATAAACAGCAAATGCGTCTCTCTAGTATAGAATCAAGGAAACATACTTTTTAAAAGCTATATGCAGAAAACTGGTGCACGGGCAACCAGCTAAATATTAGACTTTAACTTCAAACCCATATTAGATGGTTCATAATAAAATATAAATTATCAGATTTGTTCAAGAACGGCTTATTCTACCACTGATCAGCTATGGCCAAAAATCAGCATTCCGATTCATAATTAATCTTTGGAAACGTCACTCCACTACACTGATGGTTACAATATTACATATCGACTGGATGTAGCTTTAAATGAATCAAGCTTATCATAACCAGTAATGGGAAAATCTGATGGACTGGGTCAAATCTCTTCTTTTCACGTGTACACAAATTCGCGGCGTACTAACAAGTCAATGTTATAACTCCTAAGAGTCGCCAGAACCAGATTTCATATTTTCTTTAAAATATTGTTAAAGCAAACACTTCACGAAAGACGCCTGACCGAAAATTACACAAAATCGCGCTTAATTTGTTTTGCTTTTTAAAAAAAAAAGATAATTTCATTTACAAATGCCACAAGGCTAACGCAACCTCTAATTAAGACTTCCCCCGTCCTTTGTGCGCCTCTTACCAGGACGTCGCCGCAGATTTCACGGAGCTCCCCCTCCACTTTCTCCCGGTAGCTTTTGATCAGTTGCAGTTTCTTCTCGTCGCTGTCGTTTTTCTGTTCGATGCTGGAGATAACCCTCCACGCCGAGCGGCGGGCGCCCACGACGTTCTTGTAAGCAACCGACAGCAGGTTCCTCTCCTCGATGCTGAGCCCGGAGCCTTGCTCGGTCACCTTTTTCATAGCAGCGGCCATGTCATCGTACCTCTCGGCCTGCTCGGCCAGCTTGGCTTTCTGCACCTGCTCTGCATTCTCCGGGTTGCTGGGGGCCGGTTTCTCTGGCGCCTCAGCCTGCTTGGCATTCTCCGGGCTGTTGTTGGTCTGCTCGGCCGGTTTCTCTTGCTTGACCTGCTCTGTGTTCTCCATGCTTCTGTCGGCTGGTCTCTCTCTCTCTCTCACTGGGCTCTGCTGCTGTGCTTTCGTTACACCGAGGGCTGGGCTACTGCTCACTCCGCCTTTCAGTCAAAAGGTGTGCAGGCTGTTGAGAAAAAGGAAATTGATTCTCATAAAAAAAACAATGTGTCGGTGATAGTTTGATAGGTGGCCGCCGAGCGAGAGACCAGGGCGGGAGGGTGAACGCCTTAAGAGGAGCCTTATCTACATCCGCTTGCTTTGCCTCCACAATCGATCTCAGGCACAGAGTAGCGCGGATCCACTTCGTGCAAAGTACAAACAAGGGAACATGGCGGATTTTTAAAAAAAATCCAAGAAATCTTTAAAATTAAGCTAAACCCCTCAGCCCTGCGGGCAAATTACATGTATTTTGATTTAAAAGGCAATTGTTCACCCTTTAATTATTTTATAATCGGCCCCACGCTCTCTCTCTCTCTCTCTCTCTTATTTTTGCTTGCCATGGGTAGAGAGGAGTGGTTATCACGGCAGCTTCCCCAACAACAAACCTGGCTCGGGCTGCTATCTCCTCAAATGGATCAACTTTGGCCGGAGGAAGACCGGAGGTGGGGGCGGGCCCTCGCTGCGTGATGGATGGGCGGGGCCGGAACACGCCTCTCCCCCTGCGCTCGCTTCCGCTATGACTGACAGGCCGCTCGACAAATGAGCCATAGGCGTGGCTGCCGGCCCGGGGGTCTCAGCCACTCAGCTGCGGCTGTGGAGGGGGGCGGGCGCTCGGATCCGCTCTGACGGGTAACGCCACGGGGTTTCCTCCAATGATACGCAGGGCGAGATGACGTCGCGGTTGCCGTGGCGACGGCGGAGAGCAGAGGAATGGCAAGGGCGTGGCGGGCGGGACTCTTCATGTCGGCGCTGCAGCTTCGCTCTCAATGGCGACCCGCGCAATGAGGCCAATGCGTTTGGTGCTCATGACTCAGACACTCACAACTTTGTCTCAACCAACTTCATCCACGCACAATAAATTACACCCCGAGGCCATAATAACATTAGACAGCGAACACTGATGTGAAACTCAGCAAGATGGTATGTGTAGGAAGGAACTACAGATGCTGGTTTACACCGAAGATGGACACACAATGATATGACGCCCACCCCTCTCTACAGCCGCAGCTGATTGTCTCAGACAGAAAAAAATCAAGTTTCTGCTGTTGATGTTGAATATATTAGATGCTTAGAATGTTCGTATTAGTGGTGTTAGGGAAAATAAAATATTAATTTCATGATATCTATAATATAAAGCTAAGGGATTAAAACGCCAGGCAATAAAATAATTATCAACGTCAGGCAAACTAACAGGACTAAAGATGGACAGGTCTCTTGCATCAAAGGACCTTGAAAGAAGTGGCTGCAGAGATAACGCTTACGATCTTTTGAAACCTCAAGTTATGACCCACCCCACAGATGCTAAAATCACAAATCTAATGTCTCAAAAATAGTAAACTGTAGGTCAGTTGGCATGACATCAATGGGAAAATGAAATAAAATACAAAATGCTGAAAACAAGCAGTATCTGTGGGAAAATAAATTGACGTAAGTTTTCAGGTCAAAGATCCATTCTCAGACTGACCTAAATTGTTAACTCGACTTCTTTTTTCACGGATGATGCTAGAATTGTTGAGGGTTTCTAACATTTGTGCTTTTTGTTCAGATCTCATAGGAAGTAGAACAAATATGCCATGAGTTAAGTTTGAGTTTAGTTTATTGTCACGTATACCGAGGTACAGTGAAAAGCTTTTGTTGCATGCTAACCAGTCAGCGGCAAGACAATACATGATTTATAATTGAGCCATTCACAGTGTACAGATACATTATAAACAGGCAGACAGCTGCAGGATTATTAGGGTTGTCACTGTAGGGGATTTTAACTTTCCCAATATATACTGGCACTGTCGTAGTGCCAAGGGCTCAGACGGGGTGGAATTTGTCAAATGTGTTCAGGAACATTTCCACAGGCAATATGCAGTGGGCCCTACATGAGAGAGGGCAAAGCTTGATCTACTCTAAAGAAATTGGGAAGGGCAAGTGACTAATCTGTCCATGGGTGAGCCTTCTGGGACCAGTGACCAGTTTTCTATTAGCTTTAAAATAGTACGGATAAAGACAGGGCAGGCCCACAAGTTCAAATTCTGAATTGGGGCAAGGTCAACTTTGATGGTATTACACAGGAACTTGTTACAACTGATGGAGTAGGTTGTTTGCAGGCAAAATAAATCTGGAAAGTGAGATGCTTTTAAAAGTGTGATGACAAGAATTCAGGGCATACATGTTCCTGTTAGAGTGAAGAGCAAGGCAGGGGGAGTACAGAACCTTAGTTGATAAGATAAATTGAGGATCTGGTCAGGAAAAACGAGGCATGGGGCAGGTGTAGGCATCTGGGATCAAACATATCCCTGGAAGAATTTCAGGAATTGAGGAGTATACTTAAGAAATCAGGAGGGCAAAAGTAGGCAGGAGATAGCTCTGGCAGTTATTATTGAGGAAAATCCAAAGAGATTTTATGTACATTATGGGAAAGAGGATAACTACAGAAGGAATAGGACCTCTCAGAAATCAAAGCAGCCATTCTTGTGTGGAGCTGCAGGAAATGGGCAAGGTCCTCAATGAGTACTTCTCTCTTTTTATTCTCTTGGGGAAAGACATGAAGACTGGGGAACTTGAAGCAGTTAATGGACATGTTATGAGGACAGTCCATATTATGGTCGAGGAGGTGCTGGATCTCCTAAGGCATATGAAGATATATAAATCTCCTGGGCCTGATCACAAATATTCAAGAATACTGAAGGGAGCTAGAGAAGAGCCCTGGCTGAGATATATGAATTATCAGATACAGATAAAGTGCCAGAAGACTGGAAGGTAGCTAATGCTGTGCCTTAAAACTCTAATCCAGTGACCTAACATCTGTGGAAGGAAAGATACTGAAAAAGATTCAGAGGAATAAGATATTTTTGCACTAGGATAGTCAGAGGCTGATTAGGGATAGTCAGCATGTTTTCTTTTTTGTATGTGGGAGATCTTGTCTTGCGAATCTGATAGAGTTTTTGACAAGGTAAACAAAAAGGTTGATGAGGGCAAAGCCTTAGATGTTGGCTGTATGGATTTCAGCTAACCGTTTGACAAGGTTTGGCAAGGTAGGCTGTTCTAGAAGGTTAGATCGCATGAGATCCAGGCGAGCCAGCTGACTAAATAGAGAATTGGCTTCATGGAAGAAGGCAGACGGTGATGGTGGGAAGTTTTATTTTGGACTGGAGGCCAGTGACTAGTTGTGTGCCATGGCTGAGGTTTATATTAACAATTTAGATGAGAATGTAAAAGGCATGATGAGTAAGTTTTCAGATGACATTAAAGTGGTAGCATCATAGATAGCAAAGTTGGTTATCAAAAATTACACCAGGATCACAATCAGTTGGGCAAGTGGGCTGAGGAATGGTAAATGGAATTAAATGCAGATAAGGGCAACGTGTTCCAATTTTGGAAGTGAAACCAGGACCGTGGAGAGTCAAGTCAAGTCAATTTTATTTGTATAGCACATTTAAACACAACCCACGTTGACCAAAGTGCTGTACATCAGTGCAGGTACTAAAAAAGAACATACAATAGCACACAAACCTAACAACACATACATAAACAGTTTATAGTTACAGCGCCCCCTCAGAGGGCCTCAAACATTAGGGAATAGAAGAAGGTTTTGAGCCTGGACTTAAATGAGTTGATGGAGGGGGCAGTTCTGATGGGGAGAGGGATGCTGTTCCACAGTCTAGGAGCTGCAACCGCAAAAGCGCGGTCACCCCTGAGCTTAAGCCTAGACCGCAGGATAGTCAGTAGCCCCAAGTGTTGTTAAGCAGAAAGTTTTAAGAGTGCAGGTACATAGTTCCCTGAAAGTGGCATCACAGGTAGATAGGGTGGTCAAGAAAGCTTTCAGTACATAGGCTTTCATCAATTAGTGTATTGAGTACAGAAGTTGGGACGTTATGTTACAGTTGCACAAGACGTTGGTGAGGCATATTTGGAGTATTGGTTTTTGGTCACCCTGCTATAGGAAGAATGTTGTTAAACTGGAAAGAGTGCAGAGATTTACAGGATGTTGCCAGGACATGAGTGCCTGAACTATAGCGAGAGGTTGGACAGGCTAGGTTTATTCATGGGGAGCTGAGGGGTGATGTTATGGAGATGTATAAGATCATAAGGGTAATATATAGGGTAAATGTTCAGTCTTTTACCCAGAGTAGAGGAATCAAGAATCAGATGACGTATGTTTAAGGTGAGAGAGACAAGATTTAATAGGAAACTGAGGGGCAACTTTTTCATACAGAGGGTGGTGGGTATTTGGAACGAGTTGCCAGAGGAGGAAATTGAGACAGGTACAATAACAATATTTAAAAGACAGTTGGACAGGTACATGGAAAGGAAAGGTTTAGAGGGATATGGGACAAATGTGGATGGGGCATCTTGGTCGGCAGGGGAAATTGGGCTAAAGGGCCTGTTTCCATGCAGTATGACTATTTAAGCACAAAATGCAAGTAATTAAATGCAGTTTCAATACTTACCGTTGTTTGCTGCAACATTGAAAGGGGAGGCATCAAGATAGAACCGGTGGCAGACGAAAGAAATGATCGATGCTGGTGGCTCACCTCCTGCACCCTCGGAAGCACTCTGGGTCGGCTGCGGGAGGCGCCCGATGCACGTTCACGGGCCGATGTCGAGGTGTCATCAGCGTAGTCAAGCCGGTGAAGTGGGCCGCTGAAGGCCCTGAAGGAGCCTGGGACTCCGGTAGATCAGGCGGCACTGCAAGTGGCCAAGCACATGATATCGACGCAGCTTGCAATGGCACAGAGCAGTACAGAGCGGCAGTGCAGTAGTGGAGGACATCAAACCATCGCCTGGCCTGGCCAGGCCGATCCCTGCGACTCTGACTCAGTGCTGCTACCTGGACAATGGGCCTTTATGGCCAAGTTAAGACTCTAATATTTCTAAAAGATTTGGGGCTTGATGAGTTGGTGCCTAAAACCTGGCAACTCTTGTGCATGGACTCTGTGTGGCCTACAATCTTGCACTGGCTTTGCATGATTATGCCTAATGTATAGCAGGATTGTCACTGAACTGTTAACAACAAAAATAATTTCACTGTACTTCGGTACACGTGACAATAAAGTACCATTGACTCATTGATTGGTGGTTCTGTAGAACTATATAGTTATAATGAAAGCACATCTCCTCTGAATATTCAAACATTTTTTTGTGATTCAAACACCCAAAACAGCTATCTTCTACCACTCTATGGAAGCACACACATCCCAAATATTTAATTGACTGAACAAATATGTCTATAACCATGCTATGTGGCAGGATGGCCAGTTTAGAATTCCTCCCCTAATTTCAACTTGGGGATTTCAATGTAGCTTAATAAACATTGTGATATACAAAGGGGCAAAACTCAGGATGTCCCAATCATAATGGTTGGTTTCAGTGCTCGTAAAGCATTGGTGAGTGTTACATTACTTAACAACATATCTTTTAATTAGAATAAATTGTCTTGTCAAGTACCAAAGCATATCTAGATAGTTGTAAAGCTGTTTTTTGTTTATTTCACTGGTTGCTACCTACCAATTAAAGTTACAGAAGCATCTCTAATCATAATGTACACAAAGTGCTGGAGTAACTCAGCAGGTCAGGTAGCATCCCTGAGAACATGGTGAGGTGACATTTTGGGTTGAGACCCTTCTTCTGACCCGAAATGTCACCTTTCCACGTTCTCCAGAGATGCTGCCTGACCTGCTGCGTTACTCCAGTACTTTGTGTCCTTTTGTTTATTAAGCAGCTTCTTTGTTTCTACTCTTCTTCTTCTTTCGTATGTCAACTACAACAATCAAAAGTGGCAATTGGTGCTTCAGTACCGTAGTTGACGCTTTGCTGCAAATTTTGCCAGTTCTGTAGAACTACCCAGGGTGGACGACGAGGACGAAAAGCACCACCCCTGTTTCTACTCAAATACTAATATAATGGAAATGTTGTTATGCCACACCCCTCTCAAGATATTTAATAGCACAGAAGAAAAAAATTGAAGTATTGAGGACCTATTTGATGAGACGTTTTTGAAGGTAATGGCAAGTGTTAATGTTGTTTAATAAAGAAGACACAGTTGGTGAAAGTGTGACTATCAGCGGTGGAGGTGAGAATTTTTAAAAAAATTGTTTTTTTCGGTGTCATATGTTCACTCATATGCAGAATGATTGAATCAAGGTGCAGATTGACTGGTTGTAGATCGGTTGGATGAGAAAAGACCATGGAGGGATTTGAAAGTGAATATGGATACTGGGATTTCAAGGAGCACCTGTGTTTTCTAAGATTTTGTGCAGTCAAGATGGTAGCATACACTCCTGAATAATTCATAAGAAGGCATACAGCCAAGATAAAACAATTCACTACTCCGCCCAGTTACATATTTCATCAATGTCCTTTTAGCGGATATTAACTGCCTCATTAGATTTTGACCTCTTTGCCCTTTTTAATTCTGATAGAGTACTGTCCACTCATTTTCAACACAGTGCTGATGGAGCAGTAGCATTATCAGAGGAGTTGTTCTGCTCGATCAGAGGCTTTTAAAAAAATCAAACATGTTAATGGAAAGTGCAATTTGCTCTCTAAGGTGGACATAAAGATCCTGCAGCATTATTGTGAAGAGAAACAGATTTATTTACAATGTCCTGGAGTGTATTTATTCCTCAATCAACGCATTGAAGAACAAATTTATTGTTATATCATATTGCTGTTTCTGGGAGGTTACAATGTGCCATTTGGCTGCTGTGTTCCCTTCATTTAAGCAATGGTTACATTTCAAAGATATTTAATTGGCTGTAAAATGCTTTAGCATGTTCTTTCACATCCTGAGGTTATGGGAGGTGCTACACATTTTTTATGTGTTATTATTAATGAATCCTGCTCTTTAGGTATTTTAGGTCCTGTAACTTTCCATTTCTCCAAGAACTCAACCTCACCCTTCTATCCTTACCAATAACACAGCTTCCTATTCTTCTACAAATCTAAATCTATCTTTCCTGAGATTCTATACTTCAGTCTCTCCAGGTTCCCAATCGCAGGCAGGCACTAACAATATGCTAAGAAAAGAAGACATTGTCTTTGAATGTATCTTAACCTTCCTTAATTTTCTGCAGTTCCTCCAACATATTTCCTTTGCCATATGTTAATGAATTTGCTCCTGCTCATTAATATCTTCATTTACATATTTTCTGTCAGCAACATCATTGGCGGGTTTATACATCAATCCTCTCATGCAGTCACAACATAGAGCTCTCTGCCTCCATCATCTCTTTCAATAATTCCTTTATTTTTTTACAGATTTTTACATATTCAATGTGAATGAGACAAAGTAAGCAGGTACATTTTAGGAAGACAATGCTATCTGTTTTGGCCCTCACATGCCTCTGATTCTATACCTAAACTTTATGAATTGACCCAGATTTGACACACTAAATTACTAAGAATCCATCACCTTTTTCATCAGTACCACACTTCCAGATCAGTCCCAAAACTATCCACATCACCGAATTTGCCAATTGCACAATGGAGTATTTTCCCCACCTTCATCTTCAATAAACTCCAATATTTTGCTGCCAATGCTTCATTATCTATTATTCCTATTCCGGCTGATTTACAAAAAATCACAGTCACTCAAAGCAACCAATTTTAAATTATAGTCTATGCAAATAGATCCCTTCTAGTCCTTATGATTCCTTCAGTCAGAACATTACTGTTAAGGTTACATCGGGGAGTCCCAACCTTTCTTCAGAAGGCAGTGGAAGCCAGTTCTCTGAATGCATTCAAGAGAGAGCTAGATAGAGCTCTTAAGGATAGCAGAGTCAGGGGGTATGGGGAGAAGGCACGAACGGGGTACTGATTGAGAATGATCAGCCATGATCACATTGAATGGTGGTGCTGGCTCGAAGGGCCGAATGGCCTCCTCCTGCACCTATTGTCTATTGTCTATTTCTCACTCATCCCTTAGCTGTGACCTACAATGCTGTTTCTATTCTCTTTTCTACACCATTGTCATCTGTGGCTTTCATCATCTAGCCCCTTTGTGTTTTCTTGGAAGGCTTCTCTACTTTCAGCTTTTAGTCCCTCTGTGAACTGCTGTTTAGTCATTCCTGCACTACCTGCCTCTCAGCTCAGCATTCATTTTCTTCTGTGAACTGCCTTGAGATTGTTTCTTTCCAAGTTAAGGGTTCTGCATAAATTCAGATAAAAATCTTGGTGATGGTTGGGCCTCCCCGTGCTAATCGGGCACTTTATGATGATCAATGGCTCTTCACATATTTCATCATTTAGCTCTCAAGAATGTGCATATAGCTTTGGAATTTTAGCATTTTGTTGGACTGAAAGACCCAGCTCAAAAATACCAAAGATACGAAGACCATCTGTGAGTATGCGTTGCTACTCTATTTGTTGGAGAATACATTTAGAAAGAAATCAGCAAGGTTATGTTCATTGCTAATTTCAACACTTAGCATTTAAAAGTATTCAGCTCTTAAAAATTTCTTGCTGTTATAGTTCCAGAGGAATCTCTTGCTGTTTTCAGTACTTTCAACAATGCTTTTTTTAATGTTTACTCTCCTGACCACCCTCCAGACATGAAGAATATTGCAATTCAGAATCAGATTACTTAGTCCATCAAGTCAGCGCCAGTGTTATTGTTTGATATGTGAGCCAGCTAGTCAAATCTATTTATTTTATTCACTCATTTATCTTCTACTATTTATATGTTTCAAGTTGCTAACTGTTTTAAAAATAGGTTAAGGATTATTTTACCAATGAGTTGAAGTGGGGCATTTCAATATAGTGTGGGGAGCATCCTTTCATTTCTTTTTTTACAATCATTTTTAATTTGTGCCTTGTTGTTATCTCAGAAGCAGTGTTTATATCAATATTTATCAATACATGATATTTTAACCATCAGAAGATTAAACACTTAAAATCACTCCTTAATCTTCTCAGTTCTAATGGGAAAAACCTAACCTTCAGAAGGCTCAATTTTTCATGGTTTATAGATTTATACAGCACAGAAACAGGCTCTTCGTCCCAACTTGACTGCCATGTTAACTAAGGTGCCCCATCTACACTAGTCACACCTGCCCATGTTTGGCCCATGTCCCTCTAATCCCTCTAAACCTTTCCTCTCCAATTGTCATTTGAAAGATAGGTTCTGCAATGAGTACAAAGGGATATCAAAACAAATGAGTTATGTTTCATTCCTCTGAACATTTTTGATCCTCTTTATCAATATTCTTCCTGATGTGGTTTGTTCAAAATTGGGTATGATATTTTACATAGAAACATAGAAAATAGGTGCAGGAGGAGGCCATTCGGCCCTTCGAGCTAGCACCGCCATTCATTGTGATCATGGCTGATCGTCCCCAATCAATACCCCATGCCTGCCTTCTCCCCATATCACTTGATTCCACTAGTCCCTAGAGTTCTATCTAACTCTCTCTTAAATCCATCCAGTGATTTGGCTTCCACTGCCCTCTGTGGCAGAGAATTCCACAAATTTACAACTCTCTGGGTGAAAAAAAAAATTCTCACCTCAGTTTTAAATGGCCTCCCTTTTATTCTAAGACTGTGGCCCCTGGTTCTGGACTCGCCCAACATTGGGAACATTTTTCCTGCATCTAGCTTGTCCAGTCTTTTTATAATTTAATATAATTTTGATGATATAGTATGAGTATGATGGCAAAGATAACATCGCTGCTAGACAATGACTCCCACCCCATGCAGGACACTGTCACTGCACTAAGTAGCTCCTTCAGTGACAGACTCCTTCACCCCAAGTGTGTGAAGGAGAGATATTGGTTTTTCCTTCCCGCTGCTGTGAGACTGCACAACCAGCGCTACTCCCAGCGGACCAGTCAACAGTAACAGTAAAGGAATACACAGTAAATGATGACAATTTATCCTTGTCTTTATTTTTATTTATAATGAATGTCTCTTGCTATCCACTTTGCTGCTGTAACACTGCAAATTTCCTCGGTGTGGGACAAATATAGGAATATATTATTATATTATTAAGGGTGTCACAGTTACATTCTAGATTTCATGCTTGCCTTTGTATTCTATGCCTTTGGATAAAAGTTTTTTTTTAAATCACTTTAAATTAGTTTGTGGGACCACCATTAATCCATGGAATATCTTCATACCAAGATCCTTGTGATTAAATTAATTCCGTTGGTTCCTTGAGCTTGCATTTTATAATCTTTATAGTTTATTATCTCTGATTAATTTCTCTTAAAATTATTTAACAAACAGCGTTCAAGGGTGTTTACTGTTTATTTTATTTGTATGTATTTAGCCTATGCGGTCAAAATATTTCATTTGTTTCCAACCAAGGATTTTCTCTTGTCCTTGACATGGCTGTTTTAAAACTGTGTTCATTTGTTCTCTTGGTTTTCTACATGCAGGATATCATGAGCAATTATTCATTATATTACGTAACCCAGACTCCAAACCACAAGAGCATTTCAAATTAATGATAAGTTGATTGAAATATTCAATTATCATAACCCATTTATTTTCACATCCTTTTATTCTCACTTCAGGACCTATCTTTCATATGACAATGTATTTCATTACCCTGCACTTGCTATAAAATAAAACATAAATCCATCTTCTTGAGAATTATTTTTAAATTTCCAATTTGTGTTTCGACTTCATAGAATAATATGTCTACCATTTACATGACACCTTTGTTCCAAGGTGCCTCAAGAAACATTATCAAACAGAAATGAACAACAACTGCCTTGAGGAGACTTTAGGGTAAATGAACAAAAGCTTCAACATAGGTAGACTTTACAGAGATTTATAAAAGAAGATGCTTCTCAAGGAAAGTCAGTTGAATGTTGCCTTTTTTTGGTTAAACATTTAAATTTTACATACATTGCTTCAGAAAAATTAATGTTGGGAATTAAAATATATTCAGAAAAGACTGAGAGGGAAAAAAAGAAAATAAATTACTGCATTTACGAGAGATATTGCTAGATGTCACATCTCTCAGTAAGACAGAAATAGAATCCATATGAGTCGAGTTAAAATATAATACACGATCAATCTGTCTAATGTGTAATCTGCAGATAATCTAATAATGGAGGCAGGAAAAAATCTAACAAAAAATAGAGAAATGAGAAAAAAAATAGAATACCATTCATCAAGGATTTCCCTTCACCAGAAATTAATTAATCAAAAGAGGCAATAAACAGGTAAGCAAATGAACTTCCTATCATTAATACAGAATTCAATCCAAAAGCAGTAAATAAGAAGCCAAAGAAATAAGATATATTGATTAGAAACAGTAATGGAGAATAAGCTAGGTCAGATAGGACAAGTAAAAGTAAAGGAACATCTTGACAAAAGTGGCCATACTTCAAAATGCTATAAGATGACAAAGCACAAAATGCTGGAAAGACAACCATGTAGGAAGTAATTTGGAAAGAGAAAGGTTAATATTTAGGCCAAGTACAGAATAGGTGTAAAATATATACAATATAATATAATGTTGTGCTGCAAGATAATAATTGAAGCCTGATGTTGAATGGAGCTTGGGACTATAAAATCAGCAAAGAATAATGTAAAAAAACTAGGAAACGCATTTAAAATCAGGCTCAACAGCATCCAGGATAAAAATATGTTCTACTAAAACAAACCAAATGAAACACTAATGAGAGATTATGGATGAATGCAGCAAAACTAGGATAATGTCAGGCAGTTTGATAACTAGCACTTATATAATGTAAGTGTCATGATGAGGTATTCATCAATAATAGGTCTGAGATCTATCTGCCGACTCTTGGCATTAATTGGCTTTATGATCATTGAGTCTCTGTCCCTTGATTGCTTAGGAGTCACCATTATCAATTAGTCCTGCCATTAAGACATTGCTGGGTCTTGGTGGCAGTTCAGGACATAATTTACGTATGGAATCCAATGATGGAGAAGGAGCTTACTGGAATTTCCCTGCATTTACAATCCTTAATCCCAGGTCTTGAACTAGGTTAGACTATTGGCTGTATCTTCTCTATCAAGTTGCACATGATCCTCATTTGGAAATATTTTGTCATTCTTTCACTGGGTCTAAATCCTGGAATATCTGACAGGCCCAATAGTGCCACAGAAATGCCTTCACCACAGTCTGCAGCCATTCAAGAAGGCTGCTTCCTGTCATCTTTTCAAGGGCAATTGCGATGGCTAATACATGCTAGTTCCACAGTTTACATCCAGATCCCACATATGAACAAAGAATTAACCTGGGGAGTAGGCAAATGTATTTCAGTGGATGTAATTTAATAAGATTTCTGAGTTTACATGTATAGTAGATTAATGAAACCCATCGTATGCAGTATCAGGGATCAAGTAGGAAAACATTAACTCATTGACTTCAAGACAGAAAGCAGAGAAAGATTTTAACGGATAGCTATCCAGAGTGGCTAAAATCACAGCTAAATCATTTCCAAACTAGGACTGACCTGTTAACATTGATTTGGCTATGAGAATGACATGTTGGAAAAGTCCTAGGGATTATTGATTTATATTCAGCAAAAAGAACAACAGATATAGGTGGGGTGAGAGAATGTCAACAAGAAAAAGCAAAGAATCTGAAAGTATAATAATAATTTTATCTTGAGAAATGGCATTCTTAGAAGCTGCAGAACCCTAGTATCGATCACAAAATGAGGTTCAGGTCTAGATGGACACACTATATTAAAAAAATCCTTCTTTTCATATTATTAAATAAAAATTCTAATGCACTGTAAACAGCATTTTGGATAAATGCACAACTACCAACTAGTTATGTGAAATTAACAGTAAATATGTCAATTTATTTTACCTTTTTGAATTCCTATGCAAGTCCTCTCGCCTGGTTTTGTTATATTTTGTCAGTTGTTGTCTGCTCCTTATTCCTAAAATATTTAATCCTGCTGTTAAACTGTAATGCAGTTGATGATTGCTCACGAGCACTTTACTCAGTCACAATAATCTGTTGGTTGTTGGGAAATTGTCCAACTGTGGCCAAATCTGAACCAGGCTTTACGCAACATATGCCAGGTAATTCCTTGTGCGTCAAGCCTGACCTCGAGTTTAAAACAAAGTTGCCACAACTGATCCTGTCTGTTCTCTATCCAATATTCCCACATATATGTTTTACATGGAAATTGGGAATGGGAATCCTTTGCCTTAACTTTTAGTTGACGAGGACAACTGACAATCCCAAGTCATTCGTGAAGATGGGATTAGCTTCCAGGACAAATCGGAGATCAAATCTATTATCCTACTGGCAAGAATGACATCTACTCTTTTAGTATGGTTGCTACTTCACCAAATATTTTTTTTTAATGTTAGGTCAATAATAGTTTTAAAGCATGATGACTTTAACTTGATAATAGTGGTGGACTTTGAGTGACCTAAGTACATTTGCAATGAGATGAAACAAGACCTGGATGTGTTGGAAATATGAGCACTGGAGTATCCAGCAATAATTGTTGGACTATTTATGAATTTAGAAGAGATCCAGTGGTAGAAAGAACAATAGTGAAGATTTGTACAACAATCATGAATGGAGTTCTCATTAACTAGGTGGTAGAACTGTGGGAATTATAAGATGGCCTTGGCTGGAAGAACAAGCCAGATGTGTGAAAGGCAGGTGCCAACGGCTGAGATAAAGTAATTTGCTTTGAGAAATTAGCTTTCTAGAAAACTTTAAAGAGATATTTTCTATATCCCATCTTTATAGGCATTGTTAGAATTGGGAACTGAAATAAACAACACGATACAAACAGAACCAATGTTATAATGCTGCTGGAGTAACTTATGTCTTTGGTTGTACTATAATTCTGCCCCAATGTCTTGGTCAGAGGCTTCACCAAAGAAGTGAAACTACTTCATCAAATAAGTGAAGCTACCTCCAATACTAGCAGTGGTGCAACAAAAGTGCTCACCAATTGAGGAAGATAGAAACAAAGCTGGGCAACTGAGTGAAACCCACAAAGAATAGAACATCATTGCCAACTACTCTTGTTGTTGCAAAGTTGGCAGGCTCACAACCAACTATCAAATTATTCCCTCAAGATCTGATTACCTTATGATTTATTTTTATTGGGACCAATCTGCAGTCCTGAAAGAATCGGAATGCATATGCCTTATTTTTAGCCAAAGGAATTCTGAAAAGAGCTTGGAATGAACCTAACCAAGCACAATGTGTGACAGTGAATGTACTGTGATAAGATCCATGGATGAAAACTCATCCTATTAACCTTCAAGCATTGCATAATTAGACAAATTGCATCTTGTCAAAATATGTCTAACACTTCCATTTGCTTAATTCTAACCCAAATAACTTGTCATGAAAAGGCAGAATCTACTTGTTAAAATGACGACCATTACAGCATTTGTCACCTTTATGAAGAAATTATCAAAGTCTGCAAGAGCTTTCCCCTCCCTCCCCGACACTTTCCCCTGCAACTGCAGCAGGTGTAACATCTGTCCCTATACATCCTCTCTAACTTCCATCCAGGGATCCCAGCAGTGCTTCCAGGTGAGACAGAGGTTCACGTGGGGCTCATGTTGTCGACCTCCCCGTGGTGAGCCCTGTCAACTGACCTCAGTCAGGCGAACGACAACAAACAGAGACAGCAGAAGCAGAAGCAGCTTCATAACTTCTGCTGCCTCAAACCCAAGAAGAAGAGGTTCACGTGCACCTCTTCCGAACTTGTCTATTGCATTCGGTGCTCCTGATGCGGCCTCCTTTACATTGACCAAGCATAGACCAGGCGTCCATTTTGCTAAATACTTGCACTCTTAATGCCAAGCTCTGCTGGAGCACCCAGTTGCTAAACGTTGTCTGTCAATTCCCCTCCACAGATGCTGCCTGATCTGTTGAGATCCTCTAGTCTTTTTCTCAAAGTAAAGTCTGTCTGTCTCTTCATTGTTCTCTTCGTCTATCTTGGTTCTCTAAAATCGTTTTCTAAAATGAATTCCTATATCCACTTCCCTTACGTAATCAGTCTATGTAAATATATCACATGTTAAAAGCAGTCTTCTGCTATTGGAGGTGCTCTGGTGGGATGATGTCATTGTAGTTTGACAAGTTTGCACAAGAAACCTCCATTGTAAATATGGTTAAAAAGAATATATGAAGTACTAACAGAAAATTAAAAAAATGCAAGATTTTTAATATAATAAAAAATCAAATCAAATCAGAAATTTATTTTAAAAAGGACTGAATATGTGACTTTAAGATAGGGATTGATTTCGATCTGGTACTCCATCCTTTAATCGATATTTCACAACACTTTATATAAATAGTGTATTGTTACTGATACTGCATAATACTGCATTTAGATAAAAAACTGAGTTCATCTGTGCACTAAACTGCTCAAAATGGTTTGTTTTTTATAAACAACGAGTAACATGCTTTTTACATTATTTGGTTTCCAAATAGATGGCTGATTATTTTGGTTGGCTAGTCTATTAATAGAAATATTGTTTCAAAGAAGTAGCTTTATAAATCCTGTAGTTAATGTATATGGAGATGTTAAGAATATTTTGTAACACATCAGCATTTTCCACATTATATCACCATGTGTTTGAACATGCTTGATTTGTTACAGGCCTAGATTTTGCATAAAAAATACTGCAGTGCTTACCAATCCTCTTTCAGAATTAATTTATTATTTAAAAAATGTTTTTGTTTGTTTTCCTTCTTGAAAGCCTTGACTCATTTTATCTGTGCAGTTTAACCCATTGAGTCTAGGTATCTTTCTGCTAAATTTACATTGATCTTCCTTCAAGGCTTATCCATACTTATGAATATCTGACAGTGCTGCATGTGGTCTAATTGTGACATTGCATATCTGTCGCAAAGCTTGAATCGCTTCGTAACAAATTCATTTAGATATACTTTGCATTCGAGTAACCTGTGAAAATATTTTCTGTATCTCTCAATGACATTTCGTTGATCTACATTCACGGACCCTTTTGTCACTGTTTCTTCTTTTTCGTCATTTAGAAAATATTCTGATTTATCATATCTAGATTCAAAATTTAAGGCTTCACACTTCTTTTAAAATCAAATTCATATGTCATAGTTTTGCCCATTTTCTTAATCAATTGTATGTGTGTTTTTTCCATCCATCCACACTACATTATGGGCAGAGCGGTGCAGCCAGTAGAGCTGCTGCTTCACAGTTCTGTTGACTCGAGTTCAGTCCTGACCTCTGTGTGGAATTTATATGTTCTCTTTGTGATTGCATGTGCTTCCCCCAGCTGCTCTGGTTTCTACTGGCATTCTAAATACATGCAGGTTGATAGGTTTATTAGACACTGTCTAGTTTAGTTTAGTTTAGAGATACAGCGTGGAAACAGGCCCTTCAGCCCAACCAGTGCCAACCAGTGATTATCCTGCGCTTGTTCTATCCTACACACTAGGGACAATTTACAGAAGCCAATTAATCCACAAACGTACAGGTCTGGAATGTGGGAGAAAACCGGAGCACCAGAGAAAACCAATGCGGTCAAAGAGAGTACGTACAAACTCCGTTACAGATTGCACCCGTATCGATGACCAAAACGGGTCTCTGGCGGTGTAAGGCGGCAACTCTATCGCTATGCCACTGTGCCGCCCAATTGTCCCTTATGTGCAGGGGAGTGATAGACTCTGGGAGGTGTTCATGGGAATATGATGTAATGAAAATTAGTAGGATAATGGGGTTGCTCTGACAGCCGGCATAGATTTGATTGACCAAAATGCCAACTTCTATGTCATAAGGAAATTTTAAAGGAATCAAATTCTTTATGTTATGAACTAAGTTGAATATATAACTTTCTATATCATCAACTCTCGGTCATTAATAAACATGACAATTAATGATAGTCTAAGGCATATTTTGAGGGGAATCACAAATCACATCCTGTCAATCGCAGTTTCTGACAATTCAGTTTAATTTATTGTCACGTGTACCGAGGTACAGTGAAATGCTTTTGTGGCGTGATAACCAGTCAGCAGAAAGACAATACATGATTACAATCGATCCATTTAAAGTGTATAGGTACATGACAAGGAATAACTTTTCGTGCCAGGTAAAGCCTGCAAAGTCAATAGACAATAGGTGCAGGAGTAGGCCATTCGGCCCTTCGAGCCAGAACCACCATTCAATGTGATCATGGCTGATCATTCTCAATCAGTACCCCGTTCCTGCCTTCTCCCCACATCCCCTGACTCCGCTATCCTTAAGAGCTCTATCTAGCTCACTCTTGAATGCATTCAGAAAATTGACCTCCACTGCCTTCTGAGGCAGTGAATTCCACAGATTTACAACTTTCTGACTGAAAAAGTTTTTCCTCATCTCTGTTCTAAATGGCCTACCCCTTATTCTTAAACCGTGGCCCCTGGTTCTGGACTCCCCCAACATTGGGAACATGTTTCCTGCCTCTAACGTGTCCAACACCTGAATAATCTTATACGTTTCGATAAGATCCCCTCTCATCCTTCTAAATTCCAGTGTATACAAGCCTAGCCGCTCCAGTCTTTCAACATATGACAGTCCCGCCATTCCGGGAATTAACCTAGTAAATGAAGTAAGCGTTGCTCCAGGTCTTAGAAATACAAATTAGTTGTGAATTGCATTAAATTCTTCATCGGACACCTCTCACTGGTTTGCTAACATTTTACCTATTAAAATAATACTTCAATGTGTCGTTATATTCTATCTTATTGTATGAAGTACAGCCTTACCTATATCAAGGGTCTTGGTGTCTATTGCGTGCATCTCTTTTCAATCAACATGTTAAATCCCTTTATGTTATGATTATTATTGGATAAATGTCCATGCATGTTCAAGCTAATAGCTAAAGCTTCTTCAAATACAATGCATATATGGAAAAGAATCAATGAAATGCATTAGTAATTATGAAATCTTAGATAGCTTCTCACTAGGTTTAAATTTCCCCGATGCGGAGTGAATAAAGGAATATATTAGGTTGTTTCTAAGATCTACTATTATCGAATGCCAGCCCTTGGGTGGCACAGTAGACAATAGACAATAGACAATAGGTGCAGGAGTAGGCCATTCAGCCCTTCGAGCCAGCACCGCCATTCAATGCGATCATGGCTGATCACTCTCAATCAGTACCCCGTTCCTGCCTTCTCCCCATACCCCCTCACTCCGCTATCCTTAAGAGCTCTATCCAGCTCTCTCTTGAAAGCATCCAACGAACTGGCCTCCACTGCCTTCTGAGGCAGAGAATTCCACACCTTCACCACCCTCTGACTGAAAAAGTTCTTCCTCATCTCCGTTCTAAATGGCCTACCCTGCATATGTAGCGCAGCAGAAGAGTTGCTGTCCTACAGCGCCAGTAACCCAGGTTCGATCCTGACGACGGGTAGTGCCTGTATGGAGTTTGTGTGCTCTCCCTGCGATCGCATGGGGTTTCTCCAGGTGCTTTTGTTTCCTCCCACATTACAATGGCTTGCAGGTTAATTAGCATCTGAAAATTATCCCTAGTGTGGATGCAAAACTGAGATAACATAGAACTAGTGTATGGATGATCGTTGGTCGGTGTGGACTTGGTGGGCCGAAGGACCTGTTTCCACGCTGTATATCTAAACTAAATTAAAAAGATTAATTTAGTTTAGAGGTACAGCATGGAAACAAGCCCTTTGGCCAACCAGGTCCACTCCATGTCGATCACCAATCACCCGTTCACATTAGTTCTAAGTTATCCGACTTTCTCATCGATGTTCTACACACTTGGACAATATTTATAGAGGCCTGCATGTCTTGGGGTGTGAGAGGAAACAAGGGGACCTGGAGGAAACACAAGCGGCCACAGGA
Organism: Rhinoraja longicauda; assembly: GCF_053455715.1. Classification (NCBI taxonomy): domain Eukaryota; kingdom Metazoa; phylum Chordata; class Chondrichthyes; order Rajiformes; family Arhynchobatidae; genus Rhinoraja; species Rhinoraja longicauda. The sequence continues at coordinate 32,211,710 of NC_135957.1, forward strand.
TGAATGTGCAAACTCCACACAGATAGCACCGGAGGTCACCATTGAATCTGGGTGTCTGGTGCTGTGAGGCAGCATCCCGACAAGCTATGCCACTGTGCTGAGTTAAGAGAAATGTGCTACCTTTCTGACAAAAGCAAGCTTGCTTCTCCCAATCTACATGGAAATATAAATACTCATTTAAAGAAATATTGATTTACCATATAATGGTCTGGTCTCAGTATTCTTGCATTCTCCCACTTCACAGTGGTTGTCAGGATATCTGTACATTATTCCTCTGAAAGTCTCACATCTTTTCCTCTTTCTTAATTCCATCAGTAAAGCATCCACGGCCTAGTAATCTCTTATTATATCCTCTCTAATTACTGTTATTATTTTATTAATTACTAGGCTGTTGCTCTTCCTCCACCATTTGTTTGCCATAGATATTACCAGGTGATATACTTAATTGCCAGTCCATATTGCGGACATACTATTGTCATACCATCCAAGATGATGTCTGGTGTAGTCCATTTAATCTATTCCTGATATGATTGCATTTGAGAAAGAATAGTTATTTAGGACCCACATCCCTCAACTAACCTGCTTTAATGCTTCACTCATTTTTATTTGTCTCCCGGTTCAAAATATTTTATACTTGAAGTGTTTTAGTGTTTGTTGTATCAGCAATCCCTAGAGCACTATTTCTGACAGTACCTCCTGCCTACACAAACTTGAATTATTGATCCCAACATGCATAACAATGACAGCCTTCTCTCATGCTTCCAACATGCTATAGCATTTTGAGATGTCCCTCCCTCCCTTTCTCTGACACAAGATGAGCAATATATTACACAGGACACCAGATCTTACTCACAACAGATAAAATCTGTTCCCTAATTAGTGATCAAAATGACAAGTAGTGCAAGAGTAACTCAGAAGGCCGGCAACATCTCTGGAGAATATGGGCAGGTAATATTTCAGGTTTAGACCCTTCTCCAGATTGATTGGAGGAGAGGAGAGGAAAGCTAGAAGAGAGGAGAGGCAGGACAAAGCGTGGCAGGTAATAAGTGGACGCAGGCAAGGGCGGTTTTTGATAGGCAAATAGTTGGAATAAAGGACAGACATAAAAGCAGAAGTTCTCTATTTTCTTTCTGTACTCTGTTTCGTCACCATTCAAGAGCTGGTCCACTACAGTGGTGTTATCTGCAAACTTATAAATGGAGTTTAAGCAGAATTTGTTCGCAAAGTCATGAGTGTAAAGAGACTGCAGTCAGGGGCTCAAAATGCAACCTTGTGGGGCGCCAGTATTGAGAATTATCGTGGAGGATATTTTGTTGCAGAGGGGAGCGGTGACTCCATGTTCAGCAGTATGGAGATTAGTTTGGTTAGAATCATGGTGTTGAGCTGTAATCAATAAATAGGAAAGTGCGTAGGTACCCTTGTTGTCCTGATGTTGCAGGAATGAGCATAGGGCCAGGGAGAAGGCATTTGTCATGGGCCTGTTGAAATAGTAGGTGAATTGCATGGGCTAAGCCAGTCCGTAGAGTGAAGATAATGTGCGATACGACTAGTCTCTCAAAGCACTTTATGACGGTGGACATTGGAACCATCAGGAGGTAGACGTTAAGGCATGATACCTTGATGTTCCTGGCACTGGGGTGTGAGTGGTCTTCTTAAAGCAGGTCGAAGCCATAAATTGGTATAGGGAGAGGTTAACACTGTCCATGAATACTTCTGCCAGCTGGTCCGCGCAGGTTCTCAGCACATAACCGGGGACTCCATTTGGGCCTGTAGCCTGTGGTGATCCTTGGGCTGATCCTCAGGAAGGCTCATCCTATGTCTGTGATGGTGTCTGTAGGTGTAGGTGCAGGTGCACCCGAGGCTGTTGGAGTGGGTGGCGTCACTTCACTGCCCTTCTGTTCAAAATGAGCTTAGAATATATTGAGCAGTCGAGCTATCCTTCTGACAATCTTTTACCTCACAGACATCATCGTACCTATTACCTAATTAACTATTCATCATTGGATAGGAACATTTTGTGTAAATCCCTGTTCTCTATCTCTGCCTACTGGAAAACAGGTTAGGCAGATTAATATAATTACAAAGTTTCCTGCTTTCAGGTTAAGTCATTATATCTTTAATTGATGATGGCCTTGTTTCAGACCTCAGGAAGTACAGCAGCTGCAAAGAGACCAGTAAAGCTGAATCTATTATTTAAGTGCCTTTACAGATCTGCTTTTAGGCCAGGAAATAATGAGTAAACCAGCGTCACCACTATCTATCTCCCACCCACCATCAGACTTCCAATACTGCACCCCCCCCCTCAACCTACCCACCCCCAAAACTCGACTGAATCCCACAACACCAGAATTAAAGAGTCAGGAGTGTTTAATTGTCATCTGTGCTACGAATGAAACAATGAACAAAAAATACCTCCCTAACAACCCCTGCAACATGCAATTCGACACATGGAGACCCCCATGTTAGATCTGAATATTCTCTCTATCTTCTGGCGGACTCCCAGTCTGTTAATCAGGCTGGGGACTGTCAGGAAAAAAAAATTAAAGGAGCGCCCTTATTAAAAATTGTAGGGCATTCTTCAAACCAATTTTTCTGGGAGTCTCAAGCTTAAAACAACTGTCATCTTCCCAGTAGAACATGCCATGCAGGCTAAAACTCAGGATCATGATGATTATCTAACCTGATCAGCTGAAGAATGGCAATGGTGATTACCTCCTCATAGGTCCACTGGTGTGCTGTGGAGGACACAGTGCTGGTCAGGCAGCGATTTGCTGTTCAATAACCTGCAAAAGAAGTGCCTGAGGTGAACTCTAAGCATTATGAAATGCGAGCACATTGTTTTGCTGCTGACCACAAAATGCAGAGCATTGTATTTACTTCCATTGTTAGTCTGCTGTGTCACTGACTAGTATGGTCACTTGCAGCACAGAAGATGACTCTTTGACCCATCACTCTCAGCTCTTTGACCCATCACTCTCAGCTCTTTGACCCATCTTTCTCAGCTCTTTGACCCATCACTCTCAGCTCTTTGCTTAAGGAAATCTAAATTGAGGTAAAACACGCTCAGGGTTCCAGACATAAACAAACCTGGCAAATTACAGAAATGAATTCAGAAATGTAAACAAAAATAATACCCTGGGCTACAATAAAAGTAGAAAGAATTAGTAATTATATGGTGTCGTTTACAACCTCAAGATATCCCATAATTTTTCACAACAATATATTCATGGATGAAAGTATTCCATAAGAGAGGTTTCAAGCAGTATTTGATATCAAATTATTAAAAATAATACCATGAGACAGATTTTAAGATGGAACAAAAATAGAAAGAAGAGAGGTTTTCGTGAATACGATGTGATTAAGAGGGTACAGAGAAGATTCACCAGGATGTTGTCAGGACTGGAGGGATAATGAGAAATTGGATAGGTTAGGACGGAGCAACGGAGGCTGAGGGATGACCTCATAGAGATTTTATAAAATCACGAATAACATAGATAGGTAGATAGTCAGTCTTCTTTTCAAGGGTAGAGAAGTCCAAAACTAGAGGGCATCGGTTTAAGGTGAGAGTGGCAACATTTAAAGGAGATCTGAGGGGTAAGATTTTCACACAGTGCACAATGGGTATGTGGGATGAGCTGCCAAAGGAGATAGTAGAGGCAGGTACAATTACAATGGGTAAAAGACACTTGTACAGCTACATGTATGGAAAAGGTTTAGTGGGACATGGGCCAAATGCAAGTAAATGGGACAAGCCCAGGTAGATACCTTGGGTGACATGGAGGAGATGGGCCGAAGGGCATGCCTCAGTGCTGAATACTTCTCTGACTCAAAAAACCCTGAATTGTATGTTCAGGAGTGAATCTATATGCTTTTGAGATCTCCGCTACCTAGAGCAAACACCTCAAGCCACTGGAAAGTTACCTCCAATATTGTCTCTGCAAAATCCTCCAAATTTACTGGAAAGATAAGTGAACTGATGTCAGTGAGCTCTCCCAGCCCACCATTGTGGCCCTAGTTGTACACAGTCAGCAGTGCTGGGGAGCTCAGGCGACTCGCACACTTGACACAAGACTCCTTTAGGTGATCCTCTATTCCTAGCTCTATCACAGGAAGAAAGAACCCAGTGGACAGAGGAAGAAATCCAAGACTTTGCTCCGAGCCTAGTGTTTTATGGAATTGATCTTCAAACCTCTTGGATGATGAAAGTTGCTAATAAAATTCCCAGTTCATCAAAATAATCAGCTGCTATCAAAGCTCAGATGCTAAGAGCATGAGTAAATTAGTGAGTTCTGTATTTATAAAAGAGATAGACGTAAAATGCTGGAGTAGGCGGCATCTCTGGTGAAAATGGATAGGTGACCTTTTGGGTCGGGAGAAATTCACGTATCCATTTTCTTCAGAGATGCTGCCTGACCCGCTGAGCTACTCCTGCATTTTGTGTCTATATTTGGTATAGACCAGCATCCACAGTTTCTTTTTATCACATTCTGTATTTATAATTACTGGTCTGTATTTATTTGCAAAGGAGATATTGTGTGATTCAGACAGAGTAGTTGTGACCTATATCACAAGGCATGTTTTTTTAATGTGAAATAATAGGGTTATCAATCATCCAGGTTACAAATACTTTTGGCTTATTTTAGAGAGATCAATCAATTTGACTGCACAAATAGCATTTTCCACCCCATTAGCAGAAAATGATGTTGGCAACAGACACCTCATGAAACCTGGATTAGATACAATAGCCTAGAAATTTGAATGCAACAGAAATAGCCTTGTGCGATTGCAGTGAGGTGGTAGGCCCAAGATATGACTGATATCGAAGTCTCCTTATCATTGTTTAGGTGAGCTTCACCATCGCAGCACTTTGAAAACAAAAAGCAGGAAGTGCTGCAAACACTCAGCGGCTTGGGTGGCAGCTGTAGAAATAGAAACTATTAATATTTTAGAAAAGAGACCCTTCATCAGAAGATTTTCAGCCTTCTGGCTTTTCTTCATCAGGACACCACTGTTATGTTACCGACCACTGTGGGATTAGTCAATGACCTATCAGAGACAATATTGAAAGCCATGTTTGACTTTACAAAAGCAAAAATAATGAAAATGTCTGCAGATGGCATTTATTGTCATCATGGACTGTTATCAGTGAAAACAAAAGCAAAAGACAATTTTGCAGGTAGCCTTTTGGTGGTGTTTATTTATTTGTTTCCAGTTAATGCCTTAAGTCAAACCCTCTGAATATGTTATAATCAGAGCCTTCAGTCAGAAAGCCTGACTGAACATGTCCATTTATAATGCTTCACTAAAAGTCAAATGTCATGATGAGCTTACATATCAGCACCTTTTCTCAGTTAGTGATTTTAATAAACCATGAAAATTTACACGATTCATTTGTAATAGTCTGGAAACAGAGCCAATAGATAGTAACATTAATCATCTGGAGCGCCCTAGATGTAATAGTGTCGCAGTATATTTCCTGTTCCTGCAGTACAATCACTGATGGCAGAACCATGAACGACGTGAATGAAATGTTGATCTTTATCTTAAACAGGCTGGAATACAAAGGGAAGGAAGTATGCATTGAGCCTTATTCAGATCCCCACTGGGGTTCTGCATATGGTTTTAGACAATGATAATGTAAGGCAAATTAAATATAAATTTTTCAAATGATCTTTGAACTCAGCGGTTTGAATTATAACTGCATCTTGAATAAAATTGTGTTGTAATCCCATGTGTTTAGAAGTTTGAGGGACCAGATATTCAAATTTTCTTGGATAAAAATGGAAAATAATTTTGTCTAGCTGTTAAATTAAGTACAAAGGAACATCAGCCAGGATGGCAGCTGCACATGTTGCACATAAACGCAATTTAAACTGCACAAGTGATCTTTTCTGAGTGATATCAAAATTGCTGGGGATTTGGCCGAGGCAATTCTATCAACAATTTCCCAGTGACAGTGCTGAATTACATCACATGCTGCGCACCGCACATTTCCTCTCTCACCAATATAAATTGAAGCTTTTGTATGAAAGCTTTGACATTTGTTGGGCAAACTATCAGCATATTAAGCTACTTCATTGCATTTATATTTATTTAAAGGGACACTTGGCTGACATTGCGAGATAGTCATTATGATATGGAAACAAGCCTTCAGCCCACAGAGCTCAACACTGACCATTAACCACCCATTTATACAGTCATACTCTGTTATTCTCCCCATTCTCATCATCTTCCCCCAGATTCAACCATTAATATACACACCAAGGGAATCTTACAGCAGTTAATTAACCCATCAAACTGCACATCTTTTGAATATGGGAGGAAGCCAGAGCACCTGGAAGAAACCCATGCAGTCACAGGGAGAACATGCGGATTCCCCACAGATGTAACTGGACAGCTTCAGAACTCTCTGCTAGCTGATCAAATACATTCCAAAGTTGCCAGACTTTGCTTAAACTAACAGGGAGTTGTGTTTCAGCATTTAGCTACTGACATATCATTCAACGGGTGCTCCTGTTATGACCCCGCAGGCAGGGCCGTTTTTACAGCATTATGGGCCCCCGGGCAAAGCAGTGTACTGGGGCCCCCACTGTTACTCTCCCCCACCCCCCTTTCCCTACCAGCCCCTCCCCCCCCTGTCGTGCCGGCGAAAAGCACTTACCGAAAAGCACTTAGCGATGGACTTAGGGTGCTACATTGTTGCGAAAAGCCTTACAGATCGCTGTGAGAAGCACTTAGGGACCGAAAATGTTGCGAAAAAAACACTTATTGAACCTACATTTTTAAAGTAGTATTTATTTATTGCAAGTCACTTAACATACACAGATCAGCATGGGGCCCCTATGCTCGTGGGGCCCCGGGCAAGTGCCCATCAGGCCCATGCGTTAAGACGGCCCTGCCCGCAGGCAGCAATCCATTAGCTGTGGCATGGCACGCCAGTATCAATTCTTTGCACTATGAAGGATGTGATTTGTCCTAAATCAGGATGTATATCAACAATGCTAATGTGTTGATAGCCATAGGAAAATAAATATAATCAATTAGTACAGATATTTGAAGTCATAAAATGCTTTAGAAAAAAACCATAAAAGTCTTTAGTAATAATTAGTGCCTTTCCTATTTCACCACCTTCTCTGTGGGATTCTATGTTACTGTTCCTTGTGTGGCTGTTGGAATGCTGCTCCAGTCTAAAGAAGGGTCTCAACTCGAAACATCACCTGTTCCTTCTCTCCAGAGATGCTGCCTGACCCACTGAGTTACTCCAGCATTTCGTGTCTATCTTCGGAATTCTGCTCCTTTTCATCTTGAATACATGAAGATATCCCTGATGGCCCACAACAATCTCCTTTCCTGGCTGAAACAGCTTCAGACCACAGGGGGAATTGGAGAAATAGTCTTGCAGGGAATTGGGAAAATACTGCCTGAGATGTTTCAATGTAATGAGACATGGTGCCATGGGGTCTCTGAACCTGAAGAAGAGACATTTCTGCCCAGAGCAACCTGCTCACTGACTCTCTGCTCAGGTCATGAAGCTATATGTTGAAATACTGCATCTCTGCATTTGTGCATACATTTGCTCCTCGAGAACTTGAGCTGTTCATGGGTTGCACCCTGTGTCCATTGAAAGTAACAATCTGCTGACGGCAGGTTAATTGAGACTGAGTTGCGGCTGGGTTGCACAGACCAGGCCTCTGTTTGGTTCATGGTGAAACTGTATCGAAGCAGTAAGACCCGATGTGGCCTCTGGGCTTCCACGGCAGCTCTCAGCTGAACCATATTTTCTTGATTTTTTTTGTTGGGACTATTAAACATGTATAATTAATGTAAGCATATTGTAGATTTCATGATATTGTTAAGTAAATGTGGCTTTGCATTTTTGCTGGTATTTTGGTCTACTGAGTGTAAATTCTTCTAAAGTTAGAGAAATGATATGTCATCTGGAAATATATCCCTGAAAGCTAACAATAGAGACCAGGTTTCCCGATTTGACTGCGTAGATTAGTGATGTGCTTTGCTGTCGTTAGATCATGGGCAGGTAAAGACGTATTTTCTACGAGATAGAAAGAAATGCCCCATAACATTGAATTTGACTGCTACAAAAAAAAGACAAAATATTAAAGAACTTCTGAGATGCTTTCATAACATATTTGCACCATTCTCCTCAATCTATAATTTTACAAAATGTGGAAATACTTTAAAGCAAACCAATAAAGCAATTGCAAGTTGTAATCATTCACTTGAGATTGCAAGTTACTTCAAACCATGAGTGTGATGTTTCAACATTAGCAGTAGCAACATGTGTTGGTGTCTTCAGCGCATCTAAATATTCACAAGATATTTACAGATGAAAATGCTATTCGGTGAATCTTAATTTATCATGAAGATTCTTCATTTTCTTCAATTTAGAACCTAGTCATTTATTAAATCATTAACAGGCCTTCAGTTTCGGAAGTCTATGTTGGTCATTCTTTGTGTGAAGTGTAGTTTTCCTGTTATTGTTTAACATTATCTAATGTTCCCTGGTTTTACTATCATAATTAAATTCAAGGTCATGGTCAGATCCACCAATGGCATTCTTCTTTGACCACTGTCTGCTTCAGGTCTCCTATCATCTATAATAGGACCAAAATCCAGACAGGGGGACATGGAGGTTAAACATAAAGCTGTGAGAACATTGAGGATCTAAAGAGGGATTGCGCAGGTCAGAGATACGTGGTCTCTCTTTGACTCCACTAAACAGTGGTGGGAAGCAATCAAGGAGAACATCAAGTGTATAGTGCAGATGTTGGTTTATACCGAAGATAGACAGAAAATGCTGGAATAACTTTGCAGGCCAGGCAGCATCTCTAGAGAAAAGGAATAGGAAAACCAAAGGTGCCAAAGATATTCAGAAAGCACGACAAAGTCAAAGGGAATTGTGCCAACTCCAGACAGACTTGCAGCAACTCCTCCAATTACAATCAAGGGGCGTGCATATGAGGAAGGAACTCTGTGAGGTGAAGAGGCAGCAACCCACATTCTTTGCCTCAGAATCCTCCTAGACAGTCTCTGGAGGATGATGAGATGTACTTGCGCTTCTTCTTCCAAAGGTTTCATAGGAGGAACTGTGATCCACAGCCTTCAGGAGAGGATGGCTCAGTAAACCTTGCAGACCAACATATTGAGGATCTGCAGATCCTTCTATTTATGTCAGAAAGCCCACAGACAGCACAGCCTCTATCACGGAAGTCTTATATGACGGTAAGCAGGAGAGTCAAACCCTACCACTGACCCAGGAGGAGCTGGCAAGCTCTATCCATTCCTTTAGCTTGATTAAAACTTCCGGTGACAACAGCTAACCGGCTGAGTTCTACTCGTTTCTGTGGGACTGATGGGATCGCACATGCTGGAAGCGTACATTCTGGCTTGGAGCATGTCAGAATCCAAAAGGATTGGGGCGGCATGGCGGCACAGTAGTGTTATGATGCTGCCTTACAGCACCAGAGTCCTGGGCTCAATCCTGACTGCAGGTGCTGTCTGTACAGAGTTTGTAAGTCTCCCTGTTACCGCGTGGGTTTTCTCCGGGAGCTCCGATTTCCTCCCACATTCCAAAGACGTACAGGTTTGTTGGTTAACTGGCTTCAGTAAAATTGTAAATTATCCTTAATCCTTAGGATAGTGCTAGTGTACGGGGTGATCACCAGTTGGCACGGACTCAGTGGGCCGAAGGGCCTCTTTCCGTGCTGTATCTAAAGTCTGAAGAGGAAGGACATTATCACTCTCACCTATAAGAATAAAGGATGACATCAGGAATCACAGACCCATCTCACTCTTGAATGCAGATGATAAGATCCTGCCCAAGGCCATCGCCAACCGGGCCAAGCCTGCTCTGGGGCAGGTGATCCATCCAGGCCTAACCTGTGCTGTGCCTGGCAGAAAAATCTTGGACAGCCTTGCACAACTCAGGGATACCATTGCCTATGTGTAGAACAGAGAGGTGGATATCTGCTTGGTCAGCTTGGACCAGGATAAGGCCTTAAACAGGATATCACATGCACATGATGGACGTGCTCTCCAAAATGAGTTTTGGGGAGGGATTCAGAAATTGGATGTAATTGCCCTACACAGTCACCTGGAGTGCAATACAGCCCAATGGATGGAAAATAGATAGACATGTTTGTCAGGTCAAGTCATGTCTGGGGTCAGGAAGTGTTCTCCCTGTCTTGTTTGTGTGCTACATATAAATCATATTTGTCACGACCAGCACTGTGAGGAAAATATCCTTCACATTGCAGTAGCTCAGTGTGGACCATCAGAAACCCTAATGCATAATTTTCCAGATTATCTTGGCAATCATACAATGCGGTCTCATCTGCAACACAGCCACATTGAGAACAGCACACTCTGATTGTGCATGAAGAATGTGATGAAGATTGGCCTCCTCACCACCAGGTGAGTAGGGTTATGGTGCTAATTTAAAAGTTCAAGGTGATGAGGCATTTTGCCAAATGACTGGTAGTTGGGGAACCATCAAAAGGATCCACTGTTTTCTTTTTTTTACAGGGTCTTGAGGACATTTTGTGCAGACCTCTGCCTGATTTATGTGGTCTAAGGGTTTTTCATTTGTTAATTCTCAACATAAAAATAGATCTTAGAACCTTTTCTATGAACGGCAGGTGATGCAACAGAGTCCAACTCACCGGAATGTTCAAAGGCAAGAAGGTCAGGACCATCCTTTACAACACAGGCAACAGGTAGAGTGTAGTGACACTTGCATACCCAGGCTCCATACACAGTATGGAGACACAAGAGGTTCACCCAGAGAGTTGTGAATATATGGAATTCTCTGCCACAGAAGGCAGTGGAGGCCAATTCACTGGATGTTTTCAAGACAGAGTTAAATTTAGCTCTTGGGGCTAACGGAATCAAGGGATATGGGGAAAAAGCAGGAACGGGGTACTGATTTTGGATGATCAACCATGATGATATTGAATGGCGATGCTGGTTTGAAGGGCCAAGTGACCTACTCCTGCACCTATTTTCTATGTTTCTAGGTTGCAGATACTGGAATCTGGGTTCGAAACTCTCTGTTTTTTTGCTCTACATGCAGTGTGAACCAATGTACACAATTATCTGCCCAAATGTACTGTTTTTTCAGTGGAAGCAACAATCTGAAACTGAATGTTGCAAGCTGGTATGTTTCATGATACCACACTACATTCTAAGGGGTGCACTGAAGGTCTGGTGCAGTTACCACAAAGGATGTATAGGGAAAGGCCACAGTAAAAGCTCTTCCCATCACTGAACACAGAGTGCTGGGTTTTGTGTAACATCCTCACCAAGTGTTTCCTGATATGATGTTAAAAATGAGGTCAAGTCAAGTCAAGTCAATTTTATTTGTATAGCACATTTAAAAACAATCCACGTTGACCAAAGTGCTGTACATCAGTTCAGGCACTAAGAACGAAGATACAATGGCACACAAACATAACAGCACATACATAAACAGTTCACAGTGCCCCCTCAGAGGGCCTCAAACGCTAGCGAGTAGGAATAGGTTTTGAGCCTGGACTTAAAGGAGTCGATGGAGGGGGCAGTTCTGATGGGGAGAGGGATGCTGTTCCACAGTCTAGGAGCTGCAACCGCAAAAGCACGGTCACCCCTGAGCTTAAGCCTAGACCGCGGGATAGTTAGTAGCCCCAAGTCGGCTGACCTGAGGGACCTGGAGATAGAGTGGTGGGTTGGAAGATTTTTGATATGGGGGGGTGCAAGCCCGTTTAGGGCTTTGTATGTGAATAGGAGGAGCTTGGAGTTGATTCTGTACCGTACTGGGAGCCAGTGGAGAGAGGCCAGAATTGGGGTGATGTGGTCCCTTTTACGGGGACCCGTCAGGAGTCTCGCTGCGGCGTTTTGGACCAATTGTAGGAGGGACAGGGATGATTGGCTGATCCCAGTGTATAGGGAGTTGCAGTAGTCTAGGCGGGAGGAAATGAATGCGTGGATGATTTTTTCAATGTCGTCAAATTGGAGGAATGGTTTGATTTTAGCTATGGTACGAAACTGGAAGAAGCTGGCTTTTACCACGGCGTTGACTTGCTTGTCAAACTTTAATGCAGAGTCAAATATCACGCCAACATAATGACAAGGTGCTATAATAAAAAATATTGTATATAGTGAAAGATTTTGGACTAAGATAATGTCTAATCCTATTTGTATAACTTTGATTTAAAGAAAAAAGTATATTTTCTGAACAAAAGTGGTGTTTTTTTCTTCTGTTATAAAGTCATATCAACACTGATGCTTCCTGACTAAGCAGAAAGATTCAGGTTTTATCTTTTTTTCTTCATTATCCAGAATCTTTACATTGATCAGATGAATGGCTCTTCACTGTTTGAACTATTCTCATTTATCCACTATATGAAGGATCAAACTGAACTACAAAATTTGATCAGTTCTTCTTATTTTTGGTTGATTTGTGGCCATGTAGTTTTGATTCTTATAGCTTCATTGATTGCAGCTGTGCATTGGTTACAATTATATGCTTAATATCATCTGCCAAGATTCCTAGTTTGCTTTCAGTTTCATCTTTAGTTATTTATTCATTGACATAATCTGTTAATAAAGATAATGCATGAGGTCAGAAAATATAGTTAGAGTGCTACAAATTATTTTTGCACAAACATGACACAAAACAGGAAATGATGAATAAACTTACCAAACCCACCCCATGCAGAGAAAAATGCAACCACAATACACCATTAGAATCAAATCTGATTTTGCAACACCCTTTATATGAATTTTACCCTGACCACATTTTAGAGAAGATGGCAATACTTTTGTACAACTCTGGTTTAACAACTGTACAATTTTACTCTCGACTGAGGGGAATATTTGGCAAGATATAAAAAGACTATTTCACATATCCTCATAATGACATAAACTCTTCAGTTTCTCTCTGCCGAGTTAGGTGAAACTTAGCCAAAAAATTCTGGGAAGAAAACATGCAGCACCAGGTTATGGAAGTTTTCCCCAGATTTCCTAAGATAGATTCTAGAAGATATCCATCTAGACAAGCAAAGGTATAAATTTCACAGTGAGAATTCCCAAGCATATTTATAACATGCAGTGGTATCTGCTAAAAGTTAGTTATCAATAGATATCTAAATATTGAACTAACCTCTTCATAACTTCAGTTAACTAATAATTCGATCTCTATCACAATTTGATATATCTTTTTCACTTCAAAATTATTCTATTACAGGACAGTGGCGAACCCATATCTTGCACATTTTATTAGGCTATTTCAGAGAGCAATGATTTTCTATGCACATAAATAATTATTCTGACCCAATTCTTGACGTAAAAAAACATATTAAACACATCCGCTAGACCTATTTTTATCCCTTTATCTTTCCCTTCAATGGTTCCCATTATCACCTTCCTTACTTATCAGATTTTAGCACTTCTAGCCTCTGTGCTCCCACTTATCACCCTTCATCTTCTGACCATCTTCACCCTCTCCTCTCCCACCACTTTATTTTTTACATTGTCTGTTCTCACCTATTACTTGTCTGCCACTGTCTCCCAAATCCACCCACCTGGCTTCTTCTGCCCATCATCACCCAACGACCTCGGTCCACAAATCACCCAATCACGTCTTACCTTCTCCTCTTTATAGCAGCTGTCCGGCTTCACCACTCTCAAGCCTGATGCAGGGTCTCGACCTAAATCATCTACAATTTCTTCCATCCACAGGTGCTGCTCGACCACCTACAGTTACTCCAGCAGTTTGTTCTTTTTCCGTGAACCTGTCATTTCCTATTCAGTTAAAATAGTTTATTTAGATGTGTTTCTATAAAATGTCAAAGTGTCAGGGGTTATGGGGAGAAGGCAGGAGAATGCGGTTAAGAGGGAAAGATAGATCAGCCATGATTGAAAGACGAAGTAGACGATGGGCTGAATGGCTGAATTCTGCTCCTATCACTTATGAACTTATGAAATAGGCTATTCGGTAAATCGGAGTACAATTGATAATTTTTACTATGCTCATTTTTCTGCATCTTCATCATCTGCATGGATCAAAACTGGACACAGTTCTCAAGTGCTCAAGTGCTGGACATGGTACAGCAGAAATATAAACCTCTTTGTTTTCTATAAGAAGTCCTTGGAACACAACTGACTGCATCAATGTTACCACTGCATGGATTCTCAACCTGAAATGTATGACACTGCTTTACATGAATTGAGTCACCCTGCCTAATTTCCTCGGCTCAAAAACCTTCCGCTTTGTTGTCAGTAACTTTCTTCCATTATAAGGTAAAAAATTTGGATCCGGTTTGATGATCATAGTAGGACACAAGGTGCTGGAGTAACTCAGCAGGTCAGGCAGCGTCTCTGGATAACGTGGATAGGTGGCGTTTCGGGTCGAGACCCTTCTTCAGACGGATTATAGGGGGTGTAGAAAGCTGGAAAAGGGGAGTTTTTGTTCTGAACATGGCAAGTATAAGGTTGACACATGCAAGGAGGATTTTTTGACAGGCAGATGGTTAGAACAAAGGCTAGGGATAAGCACAGTATGTGTGAGACAAGTTAGAAGAGTTGCAGATTGTGAAGCCAGGGGGAGGAAAGTGGAAGTGGGGTGAGGGGGGTGGAGGGGAGAAATCTGTGAGAGTCCAGGTGGGACCGAGGTGAGGGCAGGAGGAAGAGAGGGAGGGTTGTGGGGGAGCAAAGGGATGTGGGGGAGGCGGGGGGGGGAGGGGTTAGTAGGATTTTACCTGAAATTGGAGAATTCAATATTCATACCGTTGAGTTGTAGGATACCCAAGCGGAATGCGAGATACTGTTCCTCCAGTTTGCGTGTGGCCTCACTCTGGCAATGGTGGAGGCTCATGACAGAAAGATCAGAGTGGGAATGGGAAGGGGAGTAACAATGGTTAGCAACCGGGTGAACCAATAGGCCATGGTGGACCGAGCACATGTGTTCAGCGCAACGGTTGCCGAATTGATGCTTGGTCTCGCCGATGTACAGGAGGCCACATTGGGAACACTAGATGCAATAGATGACATGCGTGAACCTCTGCCTCACCTGGAAGGACTGCTGGGGTCCCTGGATGGAGGCGATGGAGGAGGTATGGGGACAGGTGTTATACCGCCTGTGATTGCGGGAAAAGTACCTGGAAAGGGGGTGATTTTGGAGGGAAGGGATGAGTGAACCAAGTTGGGGAGGGAGGGGCCACAGCGGAAGATGAAAGGGGTAGCGATGGGAAGATGTGACTAGTGGTGGGATCACGTTGAATGTGATGGAAATGTCTGAGCACGATGTGTTCGATGCAGTGGCTGGTGGGGTGAAAAGTGAGGATGAGGGGAACTCTACCATGTCCTTATTTTCACTCTGCACACAGTGAATCAATTTGGGCTCAAAAGGACAGGGCAATAATCAATCATGAGCAAGACACAAAATGCTGGAGTAACTCAGCGGGTCAGGCAGCATCTCTGCAGAAAAGAAATAGGTGACGTTTCAGGTCAAGATGAAGTATCTCAGTGTGAACCAGCATCTGCAGTTCTTTCCTACACAATCAATCATGAGCTGATGAGTATCAAACATTTGCACCACAGAATAGACAAGTAATGACCAACTCTAACAAGGCAGGATCTAATCTCATCCTCTTGACAATAAAAACTAGTATCATTAAATTCACCACCATCAACGTCTTGACAGTTACTACAGACCATGAACATAATAAGACATCAACATAAATAGAGACACACGGTACTGCAGATGCTGGAATCTTGAGCAAAACTCAAAGTTGCTGGAATCTTGAGCAAAACTGGAGGAACTCAGCAGGTCAGGCAGCATCTGAAGAAATCTGAAGAAGTCTGAAGAGGGGTCCCAACCCAAAATGTTGCCTGTCCATTCCCTCCACATATGCTGCCTGACCCACTGAGTTCCTCCTGCATTTTGTGTTTTGATCAACCAAATTGGTTACAAGAGCAGGTGATCTGGTGTTGCAACATACCTGCTTTAAATCATGTATTTGCAAATATTTTCCATTAATTATAATGCACAAATCAAGGGAGTAATGGAACACCCTCCACTTGCCTGGATGGGTGAACCTAAGATATTTCCTGCCTTGCAAATACACGGTTCTCCCTATATTATCACTGAGCCAAAATCCTGGAAATCCCTAACCAACTGCAAAGTGGGAGTACTTTCATCAGAAGGGCTGCGATGTTTTATGATGCTGGCTCACCACATTCTTCTCAAAGCCAATTAAGAATAAATAATAAGCACTCACCCTACCGTGCTATGTGAATGAATAAGAATAACATAAATGTCCTCAATGTGTTTAAATTGGCCATTTAAACCAGCATCTGCAGTTCATTGTGCCCACATCTGAACAAAGAACCCCCAGGCATGCTAGGCCCTATTCACACCCAATCAATAAATGCTTAAAAGAATAATAAAAGCATTACTCCCAGGGGGGTATTACTGTCCAATCTCACTTTTCTTAATTCTTTATATTAGATTAATTCCACTTAATCTTTCCTGTTTGCATAATGTTGCGAACTTATCCCAAATAATGAAGTCCAATCCTGTCGAATAAGTAATCTGATTGCAATAGAAATTACTTCAAAAAACTGTGATAACACAAAGCAAAGTTGATAGCATATAAATGATCATCTTTCCCAGTCTGAAGTAGATCCCTGACCCGAAAGACGTCACCTATTAATTTTCTCCAGGGATCATGCCTGACCCTTTGAGTTATTCCAACATTTAGTCATCTATCATCTGTCCCAGCCTTGCTTTTCCTTTCGAGAAGATGAAAATGTGTTGGAGATATAACAGACAGCTGAACTGACACCACCAATTTTTTTTCTTCTACCTTTGGTGAAATCATTTCAAATTTATGTTTGCATTCCGATAATAACTATGTTGACACAAGGAACTGAAGATGCAGGTTTATAAAAAAAGATACAAAGTGCTGGAGTAACCCAGCTGGTCAGGTAGCATCTCTGGAAGACATGGATAGGTAAAGGTTTGGGTTGGGCTCCTTCTTCAGACTGATTGTGGTGGGTGGGAGTGGGGGGGTAAGAAAGCTGGAAGAGAGGCGGGGACAGGACAAAGTCTGGCAGATAATAGGTGGGTACAGTTTGCGGGTGGCGGGAGTTTGATTGGCAGACCAAGGACAAAGTTGAAAAAAGGTCAAAAGGCTAAGGAGAGGTGAAGCCAGAGGAAGGAATATAGGTGAAGGAGGATGGAGTGGGGGGGGGGGGGGGGGGGGAAGGAAAACAGGGAGGTGGGCCACAGGAAAGAGAGAATGGGGGGAGGGGGTAAAGGGTTTGTTGAACTGTAGCTGGTTAAACGACCAGGGTGGAGGAAAGAGTCAAGGGGGGAGGCGGGGAAGGAAGTATAGGTAGAAGTGGCCTACATTTGGAGAATTCAATCTTTATGCCAATGTTTATGCCAATGGGTTATAAGCTACCTAAACGGAATGTGAGGTGCAGTTCCTCCAGTTTGCATGTGGTCACACTGTGGCGTTGGAGGAGGCTCAGAAATGAAATGCAGTGTGGAAATGGGATGGGAGTTAAAAAGGTTAGCAACTGGGAGATCCAGTAGGCCTTGGTGGACCGACTGCAAGTATTCAGCGAAATGGTCACTTAGTCTACACGTGGTCTCACTGA
This sequence comes from Rhinoraja longicauda, assembly GCF_053455715.1. Lineage (NCBI taxonomy): Eukaryota > Metazoa > Chordata > Chondrichthyes > Rajiformes > Arhynchobatidae > Rhinoraja > Rhinoraja longicauda. The sequence goes on from NC_135957.1 coordinate 32,229,371, forward strand.
TATACAGGCGGCCATATTGGAAGCACCGAAGTAGATGAACTAAGAGGAGATGCACGTGAACCTCGCCTTTATCTGGAAGGCCCGCTGGCGTCCCAGGAAAAATGTGAGGGAGGAGGTGAAGGTACAGGTACACCTCTAATGTCAAGAAAGTAAGAGGAGTTAAAAGAGAAGTTGTTGAAGATGAGGATAAGTTCCGCCAGGCGGAGAAGAGTGTTAGTAGAGGGGAACTGATAGGGTGTCTGTTCAAACTAGAACTGAAGGCCCTGAGACCTGTGTTGAGGTTGTGTCTTGGTAATCTACCAGGAATTGTATAAATGTAATTTTATTAAATAGAGACTTACATTCATAAAGAAACAAAAAGTTTTTATTTGTATATGACCAATGGAGTATTTTGAAATATTGTCCCGAAAAACATCCGCCAATTGCATTTAGTAATCTCCTACAAACTGCTTTACGATAAAGACCAGTTAAACAGTTCTATTTAAATTGACTGTTAGTTAACAATGAACCATTCTAACCTTTCTTATTGTCAACATCTGCTTGATCTGTCATTTTCACACCTCACCCTTCCATATCTCTAAACTCCCTCTCCCCTGACTCAATCTGAAGAAATCTTTCATTTCACTGCACATTTATGGGTATGTGACAAATAAAATTGACTATTGACTATTGGTCTCGACCCGAAACCTCACCCATTCCTTCTCCCCAGAGATGCTGCCTGTCTCGCTGAGTTACTCCAGCATTTTGTGTCTATCTTGACTGTCAAATGTTGATCCGTTCACTGGAAGCAACTCCTCTGCTCTTCCTCAAATTAGTGCCACTTAAGAGAGCAAACTAATGCCTCCCCTAAAATAATGAATATTGCAGACGTAAGTATTTTTGCAGCTAAAATTCAAATAGTTTACAACCTAGGTAAATTCATTGCAATTGGATAGCTATTATTTACATAGCTACTTAGTAATGATTTAATTTCAGTAATTCAGAGTATAATCATCAAAGCAGTGTGTTTACTGTGTCATTCATTGTGTTATGTCAGCATGTTACACAAAACTGCCTACACCCAAATTGATTAATAGCTGTACTAACACAGACTTAAGCCTTGCTCGTCATGCTGCATGCTGCAACAATTCCCATACATATGATGGCACTAATCCTACAATGAATGCCTTAACTTGTTATAATTAACTTGACCCCCATAATTTTTTCCATTTTAACAGTTTAACTATTTCCTCATCAATACATTGCCTTTTATCATATTTTGTGCCATACTTTTCTTTAAATATGTGCTCTTGCTGTATTTTAATTGGACATTTGTTTAAATTACTGAATCTGGTTTGGGTTAGTGTCGGACACATTATATCAATATATTGGAAAATGATTGGAATAAATAATCCGAGGAACTCAGTCAATTAATTATGCGAAACTATGTTTTATTAAATTTGTTGAATGTTTGTATTTTGCTTCTATTGAATGTTGCAAATAAAGGCATCATTATTTTTGGCACATTGAACACAAAAAAACCTGCATTCTGCAAGGTGGCTTTAACAGACGCAGGATATCCCAATGGACCGAACTTAGACTTTTAATATTTTAATGACTTATTATACGAATGACTGATCGAACCCAGGTCTCTGGCGCTGTGAGGCAGCAGCTCTACCGCTACACCACTGTGCCGCCTTAACTTGTTTTATATAGATCCCTTCTTTATATGGTTAATATCACTCTTCCTTAGAAAGGACATCAGAGAAATAACATTGAGCTAAATCCCAGTTTAAAACTCTTTACATATCATAAACGCTGAAAGATTCAGGACTACATTGGAGAAGAGGAGGTATAATGCTGATCTGACTGAATTTTCGATATAGGGAACAAATTAGGAATTATTAAGTATTGTTATCAGGTATCTAGGATCTCGAATTTCCAAGTTTAAGTTCCTTGTCTCTGTAAAAATATTCATCTGTAAAAATATTTCCTCAACTCATGCGAGCAGCCTTACACTGAATCTGAGCAGGACTCAACCTGTGCATTCAAATGGCATTAATGGGAGAGGATAAATGCTGCGTAAAGGATGATTGCAATAAAGAACCCTGCTTGTTGCAACTTGACTCTTATGACAAAATTTCTGTTGCTCAGCTTTTCTCATAAGCAATGTCACAAAAACAGTAGCTGTTGAATTAAAAACTGGATCTACTTGTTGGGAAAATGTCCCCCCTCCCCTTGCATTTTTATAATTGGACACATTTCAGTGCAATGAGCAGACAGGAAGTTTAGACTTTACAATTAAACTCTTTTTGTCTTATTTTAATCAAGAGCATACGGACTAACCCATTCACAATACTGATGAAACAAGTTGGCCAAAGGCTACATGTGGTGAGCTCGTAGAAGCTGTCCACCATGAAATGTGCATCAATATAAACAAGTATTTTGGTTAATTGTATTGTGAGGCAATGTAATTTGTGAATTGTGATCTTCAGCAGATTTTGGACAAGATGCACCTCAGGATTTATTTTAAAACTGTGTTGGAGGCTACCTGAAAATAGGAAGATTACAGAAATGTAAGGAATGAAGACAACATTTCAATTATTCATACTACAAATATGAAATTAATTCACAGGATATATGGACATTGCCACTGCCTGGAGCTGGATATATCAATACCATGAAATCAGATTTCATGATTTTTCTGTGCGCTAAATGGGCACAACATGTAAAAAAGGTCAGAAAACTGGAGAATAACCTTTCTAAAATAAATGAAGCTGATTTATACCCTGAATCGCGTGGAAAAACTTTATCTTGTATTGTCGTGCTAATCACTAGGAAGCAAGTCAGCTCTCAGAGAACACTAAGGTGGACACAAAATGCTGGAGTAACTCAGCGGGACAGGTAGCATCTCTGGAGAGAAGGAATGGGTGATGTTTTGTGTCAAGACCCTTCTTCAGAGAACACTCTTTGTAGCAGCCACAATAGAACACAGTTGATTGCTGTGAAAGTGAGAGGAATAGGTTGGGAGTGGCACAATTGCACTACTGTTTGATCAAGCAACCCACACACACACAATGGTATGGTCTGTGTAAGAAGGAACTTCAGATGCTGGTTTAAACCGAAGATAGACACAAAAAGCTGGAGTAACTCAGCGGGACAGGCAGCATCTCGACCCGAAGCGTCACCCTTTCCTTCTCTCCAGAGATGCTGCCTGAGTTGCCCCAGCTTTTAGTGTCTATCTTTGGTATGATCTAATCCATCTCCACAAAATAAATGGCTCAAACATATTAGGAGGAACAGGCTTATAAATGGACCTCGGATCATAGTATTTGTATCATCTGTCGAGTGCATGATACAGAGATGCTGCGATCTTTATCATCGAAGCGTGTGGCCAAAATTGGAATATGGATGGATGAGCCTGGCAGAGCCTGTGAATAATCCATCAATGTCACAATGGGGACGCTTTCACTTGCAACTCTTAGTCACCTTTCTGTGGGGTTTTCTCATTGTTTGACTGTGCGTCATAAAGACAGGTCATTGGTCACACCTTTAATGACCGATTTTTGGTTAATAAAAGGTTGCGCTGCGACACTGAATGTTGTCATTAGCTGAGTGTTAGGTGTTTGTCAAATGTTAGAAGCTCAAAGGTGGAAAGGTACCACAGGTTGCTAATCAACTTTAAAAGTAAACAGGCAATCTAGTTTAGTTTAGTTTTGTTTATTATCACGGGTACAGTGAAAATCTATTTTGTTGCGTGATATCCAGTCAGCTGAAAGACTATACATGATTACAATCAAGCCATCCACAGCTTAGAGTGTACAGATACAGGATAAAGGGAATGACATTTAGTGCAAGACAAAGTCCAGTAAAGTCTGATTACAGATAGTCTGAGCATCTTCAATGAGGTAGATAGTAGGTTAGGACCGCTCTCTAGTTGGTGATGGAGGATGGTTAAATCCTGCACAAATATCACATGGAAAAAGCTCATATTTCTAGGGACAACGGTCTGGTCTCATTGTCCCAGCTTCTAGTCAAGCGACTAATTTACATTCTGATTCACCCTTCACCATATATCCCTGACATGTCTTTCCATTCGATGAAGATTTACAAGAAAATGAAGTTGAGCATTATCAGAAATTGGAAAGATATATTTACAAGTGCTCTCTGTAATCTGATAGTAAGTAAATGTGTCCCTAAAGCTGAGAGTTAAGAACCTTGCATGCATCCCTATTACTCACTCAGGGTGTGGATGTCTGATCAGCCTCAGAGTTATGTTACATTGCATGTTAACACACGTTTGGCAATGAGCTCATCCAGCATCTGCTTAATGTAGATCAAAATAATGATTCTGCACTTTGAAAAGTAACTCAGAAACATCCTTGATTTTGCAAATTTTCATGATTTTTGTCGTTTCTAGGTGAAAACTCATTTACCTGAACTTTCATTTTTTTAACCAAGCAAATTGACAAATTTGTTCAAGACTTCCACTGAGTGAGAGATGACAAACTCTGGCAGACTTGCTGCGACAAGAGGTGTGGTGTCTGCAATGAATGAGTAGTTAATTGTTCACTGGGTGGGACCCGGCTACAGTGAACTGCAACACCTGGCCAGTGATCTGGGTAACCACCCCCCCTGCTGTGGCTGCCTGACTCATTACATACTTATCGAATATTTCAGTCAGTCTGAATCTACAGATCATGCTTATGGATTACTAAATACTTCAAAACTTATTTGTTCTGTCAATAACTTTCATTCGCTCTCTAATTGCAATTGAAGCAACAGTTTTGCATAATCCTTCTGGTCTTGACTAAAGTTTATATTGCTGCATTTCGAAGTATAAGCTTGCATTCAAAGTTAGAAGATGTTGGTCATTGAAATATTTGCTTTGCCATATCTTTTCAGTAGAGCCAGAGAAGGGGTCCCAACTGAAACACAACCTATCCATTTTCTCCAGAGATGCTGCCTGACCCACTGAGTTACTCTAGCACTTTGTGGAGTTTTTTGTAAACAATTAGTGCATCTGCAGTTTCTTGTTTTTCTGAATGAAAATAGTTACTCATATGAAAACAATGATTTTCTCATCTCTTTTTGTGACTGGTTATCTTGGTACTTTACTGATTTCACGAAATTCAGAGACTGCCATGCTTTCTGTTCCCACCAGTGACTGCCAAAGAATACGAAAGGAAGGAACTACAGATGCCAGTTTATCCCAAAGATAGATACAAAGTGCTGGAGTGACTCAGCGGGTCAGACAGCATCTCTGGACAATATGGATAGGTGACATTTCAGTTCAAGACTGAAGAAGGGTCTGGTCCCGAGATGCCTCCTGGCCATGGTTCCTATCATCGTCCTCCATCCTGACCCGTTGAGTTTACTCCAGCACTTTGTGACTGTCAAAGAATAATCTTGTGGTCTATGGAATATCTGATGAAAGAAGAATCAAAAATATTTCTTGAGTACTGAGAACTCATATAATTTGTGGCTGTTGAATCCATCATTTCACGTGAAGATCTTAAAATATTGGAGTTTACCAGTAAAAATTAAAAAACAGTTTGTTTATTCATGTTTAATTTTTAATTTATGAGAGCCGCTGCTCTCATTTCTATTTTGTTTCTCATTGCTCAGCATCTGGTTCTTTCTCATAGCAGAATGTCCATGACTACAGAGGTTCAGGTCCTCAGGCAATCATGCTTTCTAATCTGAATAGTCATCTAATCATTCCAAATAGTGAAGGGCTTGGATAGAGTGGATGTGGAGAGGATGTTTCCACTAGTGCGAGAGTCTAGGACTAGAGTTCATAGCCTCAAAATTAAAGGACGTTCCTTTAGGAAAGAAATGAGAAGGAATTTCTTTAGTGAGAGGGTGGTGAATCTATGGAATTCTTTGCCACAGAAGGCTGCGGAGGCCAAGTCAATGGATATTTTTAAGGCAGAGGTAGATAGATTCTTGATTAGTATGGATGTCAGGGTTATGGGGAGAAGGCAGGAGAATGGAGTTAGGAGGGAGTGATAGATCAGCCATGATTGAACGGCAGCATAGACATGATGGGCCACATGGCCTAATTCTACTCCTATTACTTATGACCTTATGACATTATTGTAATGTTCCATAAGAGACAGTACAGTAACGCGGCAGGTAGACCTGCTGCCTCACTCCGCCAGAGACTCAGGTTTGAACCTGATCTTGGGTGCTGTCTGTGTGGAGTTTGCACATACCCCCTGTGATTGCATGTGTTTCCTACACGTGCTGCAGTTTCCTCCCAAGTCCCAAAGACGTGCAGGTTTGTAGGTTAATTATAGGAAGGATGAGGACCCATAAACCTGGGTATATCAACGGGACGATGGTGTAGAGAGTTAAAAGCTTCAAATTCATGGGCGTGCATATCTTTGAAGATCTTTCCAGGACCCAGCACACTGATGCAATTATAAAGAAAGCACATCAACGCCTCTACTTCCTGAGAAGGTTACGGAGATTCGGTGTACAGTAGAGAGCATATTGACTGGTTGCATCACGGCATGGTTCGGCAACTTGAATGCCCAGGAGAAAAGAAGACTGCAAAAAGTTGTGAACACTGCCCAGTCCATCACAGGTTCAGACCGCCCCACCATCGAAGGGATTTACCTGAGATGCTGCCTCAAAAAGGCAGCCAGCATCATCAGAGACCCACACCACCCTGGCCACACATTCATTTAACCCCTGCCATCAGGAAGAAGGTACAGGAACAGCTTCTTCCCTACAGCCATTAGGCTATTAATGGCTATTACAGCCATAAGGCTATTAATGGCCTACAGCCATTAGGCTATTAAACGCTTCAACCTCAAATAACCTCTGAACTACATCGATTATTATTGTTATTAGTGCACTATTATTGTTTGTTTATTTTTGTGTACGTGTGCAGTGTATATACGCACACTGAACTTTTTTTTCTCATTAATTATATTGTTTACAATATACTATGTTTACATATTCTGTTGTGCTGCTGCAAGTAAGAATTTCATTGTTCTATCTGGGATATATTGTGGTGACACCTGCTGGCAACCCAAGGGCAGAACGAACCATTGGCACTAGAGGGCGGCATCTCGGTGGTGGGAGGCGCTAGTCACGGGGTCGGTACCTGAGTTGTATTTAAGGCCGGGCAATGCCCGTGACCAGTGTGGAGTAGGGAGCTGTTTGGAGAGAATAAGCACGTCTAGTGCACGCAACTCGTGTCCGATTAGTTTTTGGCGGGACTCCTTCTCGTCCCGCTACATTGGTGACCTCGACTCCGAGGAAGGGTAATCCTTGAGGGTAAGTTTGAAAAGAAAATGCATTCTGCCGCTGCAGGCCGACAGGCTGAATCCCAATTTTACATCCGCGGCGTTACTACTGAGGAAACCCTGCTATCACTATGTGGTAAGCGCCCTGGACCAGCAGACGGCCAGGCGGGTCGATCCTTACCTGGATAATCTGCCGGCGGCGGATAAATACACAGGCCTCAAGAAGCTGCTGCTCCGGTTCTTTGGGCTGAGCCGAATGCAGCGCGCCTGTCAGGTCCTTAACATGGGCGGGCTCGGCGGCCGGATGCCCTCGGCCCTCTTGAGCGAGATGCTCACGCTCATGGGCGACCACCAGCCCTGCCCGCTCTTTGAGTTTACCTACCTGCAGCAGTTGCCGCGAGACATCCGCCGGCAGCTCACGGGGGAGAGCTTTGAGGATCCCATCCGGCTAGCGGCCTGCACTGATGAGCTGTGGCTGTCCGACCAGCAGCAAGTGGGTGCACTGGAATACCTGGAACCGCTGGAATCCCCGGAATCGCTGGACCGGATTGATTCCACGCCCTGGCAGGACCAGCGACCCAGGACCACGCCCACGAGAAGGCCACACCCACGAGAGCCACAGACCAGACAAGTGGCACAGGAGAGGAGGATGGCTGAGCAGGACCCAGGAGATCCAAGGAAAAGGATGTGGTGATTTTACCACCAGTGCTGGGGTTCAGCAGCCCGCCAATGCCACCAGCCATGTTCGTTCCCGGGAAACGGCAGCGCCGGCCGCCGTTAGTCACCGCAGTGGCCGGCAGGATCCATCGACTGCACACGTCACCTGAGCACTGCGGAGCAGCGCGACAGCGCTTTCAACCGGGAGTTGCTCGCATTTCACCTCGCAGTGCGGCACTTCCGGTACTTCCTCGAGGGCCTTTCCTTCATAGCCTTCACGGACCACAAGCCCCTCATGTTTGCTTTTGCGAAGGTTTCGGATCCTTGGTCCGCCCGTCAACAGTGCCAGCTGGCAGCTATTTCAGAGTTTACAACGGACGTCTGACACATCACCTGGAAATGCAACCTCGTGGCGGATGCTTTGTCCCATCCGACAATTGCAGTCGTGCTTAACCCTGCCTCGGTAATAGATTACTCCGCCTCGGCGGCGGCCCTGCTGGCGGACGATGAGATGCCGGCGTACCGCACCGCAATCTCTAGCTTGGTGCTTGAGGACGTGCCGTTGGGTCCCTTGGGTTTCTTCCTCTGTGACGCGTCCATGGGTCAGCCGAGGCCTAAAGTTCCAGCGGCCTGGCGCCGTTGCGTCTTTGAGGTGATCCATGGGCTGGCCAACCCATCCATCCGGGCCGCGGTTGCTATAGTGGCCGCAAGGTTTATGTGGCATGGACTTCGGAAGCAGGTCACTCGCTGGGCCCAGACATGCATCTCGTGCCAGACATCAAAGGTTCATCGCCATGTCCGGGCTCCCGTTCAGGACTTCGCAGTGCCACGCCGGCGGTTCGATCACATACATGTGGACATCGTGGGGCTGCTGCCGCCGTCCCAGGGTATTTCACACCTACTTACGGTGGTTGACCATTTTACGCGGTGGCCGGAGGCCACCCCGCTCACGGACACTACAACTCAGTTGTGCGCTCGTGCCCTCGTGGCAACTTGGATTGCCCGCTTTGGCGTTCCACTTCACATCACGTCCGACCGGGGCGCCCAGTTCACGTTGGAACTGTGGTCCGCCATGGCCCGCCTGTTGGGGACGCAGCTCCACCACTCAACAGCGTACCATCCCCAGTCAAATGGGTTAGTGGTGAGGTTCCACCGCTGTCTGAAGGCCGCCTTGAAGGCTCGTCTCATGGGCCCGGGGTCGATGGACGAGTTGCCATGGGTCCTGTTGGGAATTCAGACGGCCCCCAAGGAGCATCTGTCATCGTCCTCCGTGGAGTTGGTATATGGTGCTCCGCTTACCGTCCCCGGGGAGTTTGTCCCAGCTGCTGACGGGTCCCAGGAACCCCTTCATCGGTGCTGATCCGCTTGCGGGAGAGGGTCGGCGTATTGTCTCCCATCCCAATGTCACGCCATGGAGTGGCCCCTTCCCATGTGCCACTGCCGCTGATGAGCCAAACAATATGCTATTGGTCCTCCTTGTGCAGCCCCATACACAGCAGGGTGCGATGTACTGTGTACTGTTATACATTCCTCCCGTGACCACCATTAACATTTTCTGTGACTTGTGCTACAGTAGACCTTCTGTCGGTTCAGACCAGACGGCATAGCCTTCGTTGCCCTTGCGCATCGATGAGCCTTGGACGCCCAACACCCTGTCGCCAGTTTGTGGTTTGTCCCTACACGGACCACTGTCATTAGGTACTCACCACTGCTGACCGGGAGCACCTCACAAGCCTTGCCGTTTCAGAGATGCTCTGACCCAGTCGTCTGGCCATAACAATTTGGCCCTTGTCAAAGTCGCTCAGGTCTTTACTCCTGCCCATTTCTTCTGCATCCAACACATCAATCTCAAGAACTGACTGTTCACTTGCTGCCTAATATATTCAACCCATTGACAGGTGCCATTGTAACAAGATAATCAATGTTATTCACTTCGCCTGTCAGTGGTCATAATGTTTTGGCTGATCGGTGTATACTTAGAAGAAAAGTGGTCATCAATTTGGGTTCTACTGCCACAGTGAATAAAATCATAATAACCAGATAATAAGATTTGATTGGTGATAATGGTTCACCACCATAATTGGGCAAAACTCCAGTGATATTTATGTTGCTGTTTCAGGCTGCCTCTGTTTAAAATTGCATCCATTATACTGCAATTTTAATAGTGCTGGATTGGAGTGACACCTAAGTGTTTACACACTGATCTCCAGTATGAAATATCAACCCATTACTGGCTGAATCAAAGGTGAAACTGAGTCAGAGCTGACAATCAGAAGGAAACGGTTGTAATTTATGTGTGAAACTAAGAGCCAGAGATGATGAAAAGTCTTCTCTCTATAACCTACTGTTTGCAGTGAAGACTAAGGGGGCCCCCTTTGCACGACAGGAGATGAATAAAGATGAATGCTATAGGACCATGATTATGAGAATATAGGTCCAAAGATATGTCATGATCCAATCAGGTCTTGTTAGGGGAGCAGAGCTGGAGATTCATCGATATTTTAGATATCCTCCATTTGTGGTTATGATTCATCCTTGTGTGGCATCCACCTTCATCTCTTGGTGAATAACTGCTGACTGCAACAAGCAAGGGAGTGATTCAACAATACAAATGTTGAACAGTAAAATCAGCAATTATCCTCTCAAAACCTTTTCCGAGGTGGTGTAATAAAAGAAGCAGCACACCTACACCTATGTTTCATAATCATTGTTGAGCAATTGTGTGTGGCTGAATTTCTTCTGATCACATTGTCAGCTCATTCAAAGCCAAATTACTTTCACTTGGGTTTCACTGACAAGATTCAGAGAACTCAGGAGAACTCAACTCTAAATTGATATTAGACTTTCGACTTTAGAGATACAGCCCAGAAAAAGGTCCTTCGGCACACCGAGTCCTTGCCGACCATTAATTAATCCATACACTAGCACTATCCTACACACACTAGGGACAAATTACAATTTTACCAAAACGAATTAACCTACAAACCTGTACATCTTTGGAGTGTGGGAGAAAACCGGAGCACCCGGAGAAAACCTATGCAGTCACAGACAAAACATAAGTTCATAAGTTTATGGAACAGAATTAGGCCGTTCGGCCCATCAAGTCCACTCTGCCATTCAATCATGGCTGATCTATCTTTCCCTCTCAACCCCATTCTCTCGCCTTCTCCCCATAATCCCTGACACCCTTACTAATCAAGAATCTGTTAATCTCCACCTTAATCCATTGACATGGCCTCCACATCCGTCTGTGACAAAGAATCCCACGTTGAATTCCAATACATACAAACTCCATACAGACAGCCCCCTTAGTCAGGATCCAACCCAGGTCTCTGGCGCTGTGAGGCAACAACTCTACCACTGCACTACTGTGCTGCCTGATATTGAGGTTATAGATGATGTCGTATAAACAACTTATACTTTTCATTATGGGGAGAAGGCAGGAACGGGGTACTGATTGTGGATGATCAGCCATGATCACGGTGAATGGCGGTGCTGGCTCAAAAGGCCGCATGACCTACTCCTGCACCTTTTGTCTATTGTCTATTAAAGGACACAAAGTGCTAGAGTAACTCAGCTGGTCAGGCAGCATTTCTAGAGAACATGGATAGGTGATGTTTCGGGTTGACACCCTTCCTTAGTCCTCCAGAGATGCTGCCTGACCCATTGAGTTACACCAGCATTTTGTGTCCTTTTGTGTAAACCAGCATCTACTGTTCCTTGTTTCTACATCTGTATTTTTCTTTCATATTTCCAGCATCTGCGTTATATTGCTTTGCTTCACTTTAGGGGCATAAAATTGACAGGGATCACCTGATAGGCACACACCATGTGGCTCAATGCTTAAAGATTGCTCTTGTAAATGGGGGCAGAGGATGTAAAAGTCATTTTATCTGGTGCAATGGCATCACAAAGATTAACATGATTGGTTGGTCTAGGATTGGTCCCTTCATCCTCTTGTTCATAGATTATGGATTTATCAAGTTACACAGCATGGAAACAGGGTCATCGACCCAACTTGTCTATGCCAACCAAGATGCTCTATAAGCTACGCCAGCCCAACCCCATTGGCCCATATTTCTCTAAACCCTTCCTATCCACGTATCTGTCCAAATGTCTTTTAAACATAATTGTATCTGGCACTCCTTCCATATACCCACCACCCTCTTTATGAAAACTTGTCTCCCTGCTTTCCTTCAAATCTATTTTTTCATCTTAAACCTATGCCTTATAGTTTTAGACTTCTCAACCCTGAGAAAAAGACTATGACTATCTACCCTATCTATGCAGCTTGAGCAAGCTATTGGTTTGTTTGTGACTCTTCTGTTCTCATGCAGGTGCAGTGCTCTTTGTGTTTATCATTGAATTTTCAGAGGTGATGTCAGCTATGCTTGAAAGGATTTGCACTGCCAGCTAAGCGCCACCTTTTAAAGCCGGTTAATTGCTGGAACATTTTGCGAATGTTTGACTGTCTCAAATTAAAAGCATAATGGCAGTTCCTACTGAAGCTGGTGCGTTTTGGGGTAATTCTGTTCAGCTGGTTGAACACAAAATAGGTTTCTTGAAACCTCTGCATTGACAAATGTGATAATTTGGAGGTGCTTGGATTGCCACATCTACGGGGTGAAGGCTTCCTAATTTTAAGTGACAAACCCGAGATGCATACCTGAAACTGCTCAATCTGGTTGTTAGTATTTGCAGGTAGGTTTATGCACTTCCCATACTTGCCAAATAATTTATCCATCCAATCAATGCAGCCATTATCTCCCAAATGTGTTAAGTAAAGTGAAATGTGAGATTATTTCCATGTCATGCTTGGAAGAAACATAGAAACATAGAAAATAGGTGCAGGAGTAGGCCATTCGGCCCTTCGAGCCTGCACCGCCATTCAATATGATCATGGCTGATCATCCAGCTCAGTAGCCTGTACCTGCCTTCTCTCCATACCCCCTGATCCCTTTAGCAAAAAGGGCCACATCTAACTCCCTCTTAAATATAGCCAATGAACCTTCTGTGGCAGAGAATTCCACAGACTCACCACTCTCTGTGTGAAGAAATGTTTTCTCATCTCGGTCCTAAAAGACTTCCCCCTTATCCTTAAGCTGTGACCCCTGGTTCTGGACTCCCCCAACATCGGGAACAATCTTCCCGCATCTAGCCTCTCCAACCCCTTAAGAATTTTATATGTTTCTATAAGATCCCCCCCTCAGTCTTCTAAATTCCAGCGAGTACAAGCCCAGTCTATCCAGTCTTTCCTCATATGCAAGTCCCGCCATCCCAGGGATTAATCTGGTGAACCTTCTCTGTACTCCCTCTAAGGCAAGAACGTCTTTCCTCAGGTTAGGAGACCAAAACTGCACACAATACTCCAGGTGCGGTCTCACCAAGGCCCTGTACAACTGCAGCAGAACCTCCCTGCTCCTAAACTCAAATCCTCTTGCTATGAATGCCAACATACCATTCGCTTTCTTCACTGCCTGCTGCACCTGCATGCTTGCTTTCAATGACTGGTGCACCATGACACCCAGTTCACGTTGCATCTCCCCTTCTCCCAATTGGTCACCATTCAGGTAATACTCTGCTTTCCTGTTCTTGCCGCCAAAGTGGATAACCTCACATTTATCCACATTATATTGCATCTGCCATGCATTTGCCCACTCGCCTAATCTATCCAAGTCACTCTGCAGCCTCCTAGCATCCTCCTCGCAGTTAACACTGCCACCCAGCTTCGTGTCATCCGCAAACTTAGAGATGTTGCATTCAATTCCCTCGTCCAAATCATTAATATACACTGTAAATAACTAGGGTCCCAACACTGAGCCTTGCGGTACCCCACTAGTCACTGCCTGCCATTCCGAAAAGGACCCGTTTATTCCTACTCTTTGCTTCCTGTCCGCCAACCAATTTTCTATCCACCTCAAAACTGAACCCTCAATACCATGTGCTTTAAGTTTGTACACCAATCTCCTATGTGGGACCTTGTCGAAGGCCTTCTGAAAGACCAGATATAACACATCGACTGGTTCTCCCTTATCCACTCTACTAGTTACATCCTCGAAAAATTCTATAAGATTCGTCAGACATGATTTGCCTTTGGTAAATCCATGCTGACTTTGTCCGATGATTTCACCACTTTCCAAATGTGATGCTATCACATCTTTAATAACTGACTCTAGCATTTTCCCCACTACCGATGTTAGGCTAACTGGTCTATAATTCCCCGTTTTCTCTCTCCCTCCCTTTTTAAAAAGTGGGGTTACATTAGCTACCCTCCAGTCCTCAGGAACTACTCCAGAATCTAAAGAGTTTTGAAAAATTATCACTAATGCATCCACTATTTCTGAGGCTACTTCCTTAAGCACTCTGGGATGCAGCCTATCTGGCCCTGGGGATTTATCTGCCTTTAATCCATTTAATTTACCTAACACCACTTCCCGACTAACCTGGATTTCCCTCAGTTCCTCCATCTCATTAGACCACCGGTCCCCCGCTATTTCCGGCAGACGGTTTATGTCCTCCTTAGTGAAGACAGAACCAAAGTATTTGTTCCCTATGATCAATTCACCTGTTTCCGACTGCAAGGGACCTACATTTGCCTTAACTAATCTTTTTCTCTTGACATATCTATAACCTTTACAGCCGCTGGTAATGCAAGACTACCAGGTCATGTAATCACGAAGAAGGCATGGCCAGCTCCGCGGCTTTCTTAGAAGCTTAAAGAGATTTGGCATGTCACTGAACGCTCTAACAAACTTCTACAAATGCACTGTAGGAAGTATCCTGACTGGTTGCATCATGGCCTGGTATGGCAATTTCAACATCCAGGAATGCAAGAAGCTGCAGAGAGGGCTGGGCTCAGATCAATTCATCACGGGCACAGATCACTCACCAGCAAAAGCATCTACTGCTGCGACAAGAAGGGGGCGTCTATCATGAAGTATCCCCCTCTTCTTGCTGCTAACATTGGGCAGGTGATACAGAAATCTGGAAGTCCCACACCACCTCATTCAAGAACACCTACTTTTCTACAATTATCAGGTAACTGAACCGAACTGCACAAACCTAATCCTACGTGCCACTATGGATCGCCACTTGCACTGTTGTGGACTTGTTTTCTAAAAAAATAGTAAATTCCTTTTCCCTGTCTTATAGAATTAATGTGCAATTTATGTATAATTTATTTTTTTGTGTGTTGTCTGAGTCTAAGTTCCTGTGAAGCTACTGCAAGCAAGATTTTCATTCTATGGTGCCTCACCATACCTGTGCATATGACAACAAACTCAATTTGACTTGACTTGAAAGATTCTCATAATTTAAGCCTCAAGATGTCCATAGAGAAAGTGTTAATTTCACTTTTAATACCCAATTGTTTTTTTTAGGAATCTGATTTATGTTTTGGCCCTTTTGATGTGTTGCTTGGACTATCAGTATCTGGGACGGTAAAATTGCTACTGAATGCATACAGAGTTTGTCAAGACTTACGAGCAGTTTACGCTTCATCATCTCTTCACTCACCAACACTCATAGGGGTGGACTGATGAATATCAAGACATATCTTTCAGGAGAAGGTTTTATAAGCGACTACAGTCCTACTGCTTTATAGTTTACTAGACCAAGTGGACCCATTGGGCCCAAACCTTTCCTGCATTGGTGCAGCACCCTCTCCTCCACCACTCCCCCCTCCCCCCTCCCTTCTCCCCCCCCCTCCCTTCTCCCCGCCCCCCTCCCCCTCTCCTCCACTCCCTCCCCTCACTCCCCCCTCTCTCCCCTTCCCTCTCCCCTCCCTCCCCTTCCCTTCCCTCTCCCCCCCACCCGGATGACGGTGAGTAAGATGGCCTAAAATGATCGCGCTATCATGTACCTTTTTGGCTATAGTTCAGGAACAAACAAACAAACAAATGAGAGTCTTAGTATATACATTTATTTTACAGCTCTACAGCAGTTACATTCTTCCCTGAACTACAGCTATGTTTTTGATAGCATTTTGGAATCCCATCCCCATCCTTTTCCTTTTGAGATACTATTTAAAGCATTCCACTTTGATTAATTGTCTGATCACCTATCCTGCTCTCTTCTTTTTGATTGGTGCCATTACCTGTCTAATAAGGTGCCAGGGGTTGTCTTCCACTCTAAAACAGTTATTTCAACACATTTCCTTGCACAGATATTTGTGGAAAACCTGAGAAAGAAAATTAATGACCAATCCCTGTTCATCCATCAAGAAATTTGGTGAATCTCTGAGAGCTTCCAGGGTTGGCTGAATCTGCAGAATGTGCGGGAGCCGCAAAGACTCCATCAGTGAATCACAACGCCATAAGGTAGACACAAAATGCTGGAGTAACTCAGCGGGACGGGCAGCATTTCTGGAGAGAAGGAATGGACGACATTTCGGGTCGAGACCTTTCTTCAGACTGATGTCAGGGGAGTGGGCGGGACAGAGGTAGAATGTAGTCGGAGACCGTAAGAGTGGTGGGAGAACTGGGAAGGGGGAGGGGATGGAGAGAGAGAGGGAAAGCAAGCTGTTTGAAGTTAGAGAAGTCAATGTTCATACTGCTAGTGTGTAAGTTGCCGAAGCAAAATAGGAGGTGCTGTTCCTCGAATTTGTGCTGGGCCTCACTCTGACAATGGAGGAGGCCCAGGACAGAAAGCTGGCTGCTGCTTCTCTCTGACCTTCACGGAAAACACTTGAACCTGGGCTTTGGCGCTCTTTTTAAATCTTCTTTCCCTCTGACTCACCTAATTCCAGCCAAAACTCACTCTCGCTGCTTCTGGCTGCTGCTTCTCTCCAACCTTCACGGAAAACACTTGAACCGGGCCTTTGGCGCTCTTTTTAAATCTTCTTTCTCCCTGACTCACCTTTTTCCTGCCAATACTCGCTCTCAAAGGCCAATTGGAAATGGGAGGGGGAGTTAAAATGCTGAGCAACCAGGAGATCAGGTAGATCACCTGAAAAGACTGTTGGGGTCTTTGAATGGAGTCGAGGGGGGAGGTAAAGGGACAGGTATTGCATCTCCTGCAGTTGCAGGGGAATGTTCCTGGGGAGAGGGTTTGGGTGGGAAGGGACGAGTGGACCGGGGAGTTGCGGATGGAACGGTGTCTGCGGAAAGCAGAAAGGGGTGGAGATGGGAAAATGTGGCCAGTAGTGGGATCCCGTTGGAGGTGGCGGAAATGTTGGAGGATATGTTGTATGCGATGGCTGATGGGATGGAAGGTGAGGACAAGGGGACTCTGCCCTTGTTACAAATAGGGGGGAGGGGAAGCAAGAGCAGAGCTGCGGGATATCGAGGGGACCCTCGTGAGAGCCTCTTCTATTATGGAAGAGGGAAACCACCATTTCCTAAAGAATGAGGACATGTCCATTCCCCTGGTATGGAAAACCTCATCCTGCAGGATGCCTTATATTAGCTCACCATTGAGGGATTAAACCTTTGTTCTACTACAGGATTTAATACTGAACTGAAGCATCTGAATACGACTTTTTTTTTAGATTTAGAGATACAGCGCAGAAACAGGCCCTTCGGCCCACCGGGTCCGCGCCGCCCAGCGATCCCCGCACATTAACACTATTCTACACCCACTAGGGATAATTTTTACATTTTGCCCAGCCAATTAACCTACAAACCTGTATGTCTTTGGAGTGTGGGAGGAAACCGAAGATCTCGGAGAAAACCCACGCAGGTCACGGGGAGAACGTACAAACTCCGTACAGACGGCGCCCATAGTCAGGATCGAACCTGAATCCCCGGCGCTGCATTCGCCGTAAGGCAGCAACTCTACCGCTGCGCCACCGTGCCGACTTGTTTTCTAATTGCACCAATGTCTTGTTTTTGCCCTGTCTTTTTCAGTCTTGCAGAATGTATGCATAACATGTGTTTATATGTGTGTCAATGTACCGTGATGCTGCTGCAAGCAAAATTTCTATTATATGACAATATAATTTCTATTATATCCATACCTCACTGTACGCATGCATATGACAATATGACTTGAGGCAAAATCAGAAACTTTCAGTAACCTTTGAAAGGAAATGCCTGACAATCCAGAAGAAACTCACAGGTTCAAATTTGAGGTTCTGGAAACAATTTTAATAAATTATGATGATGCTCATCAATACAAAGGGAGGGCTGGGGCTATTATTGCCACTTCACATATAGAAACAAAACAATGACAAATGTTGAATTCACACCACAAAAGCTCCAAACAACAACTCTCGCTAAAAAGAGTGTCCATCCATCTACATGTGACATTTAATAACATTACCATCAAATTGCCCACAATCTCATCGAGTCAACATTGGCCAGAAATTCAACTGGACCAGCCTCATAAATACCATGGCTGCAAAGGCTGGGTATCCTGCAGTGAATGATTCATCCCTAGACGTTCAAAAGAAATGTCCTATCATTCAGGAAGTACAATAAGTGAGATGAAATATCCTCAACTTGCTTGGATGAGTGCAGCTCTAACAATCCACAAATGTTTAACATCAACAACCACCTTGAACATACATCCTCTCTACATTGATGCACACTGGCTGCAGCATGTACCATCTACAAAATGCACTGCAGTAATGCACCCTGGTTAGACCAACTCCATCTCCCAAACCCACATCCTTCATCCTCCAAATGGACCAAGTTGAGAGGAACATTTCCAGATACACAAAAATACTGGAAACACTCAGCAGGTCAAGCGGCAAGAGAAACAGTTAATGTTTCAGGTCTGGGACAATTCACCAGAAGAGGGAAAGAGAGAAAAAAACAAGTTTATTTTAGGTAGCAGAGAATGCGGGGAAAGGCTGGGTGAAACAAAATAAATATCTCTGAGAAATGCTTGTTTCCACCAACGTTGCAGGCTACCCTAACTCAGAAATATATCGCCATTCCTCCATTATCACTGTGTCTAAATCCTAGGACTCCATCTCCAATTGAATTGTGTGAGTACCTTTACCAGGAGTTAAGTCGTGCCAGCACTTTCTTAAAGGCAATTACACGTGGACACAAATGCTATGTCCAAGTTCTGGGGAACATTGTCCAGATCTATGAGAGGAACCATTAAATCATTTAATCATTAAAGCACTCACCACCCTTTGTGTGAAAAAGTTATTCCTCGGATTCCTATTAAATCTTTTCCACCACCTTAAATCTATGTCCTCTGGTTCTCAATTCACCTACTCTGGGCAAGAGACTCTGTGCATCTACCCAATCTATTCCTCTCATGATTTTATACACCTCGATAAGATCACCCCTCATCCTCCTACATTCCAAGAAATAGAGTCCCAGCCTATTCAACCTCTCCCTATAGCTCACACCCTCTAGTCCTGGCAACATCCTCATAAATCTTCTCTGTACCCTTCAGCTTGTCAACATCTTTCCTATTACATGGTGCCCAGAACTGAACACAATACTCTAAATGCGGCCTCACCAACATCTTATACAACTGCAACATGACCTCCTAACTTCTATACTCAATACTCTGACTGGAGGCCAATGTGCCAAAAACCTTCTTGACCACCCTATCAACCTGCGCCTCCATCTTCAAGGAACCATGCGCCTGCACTCCTAGATCTCTCAGCTCTACAACACTCTCCAGAGCCCTACCATTCACTATGTTGGTCCTGTCCATGTTAGACTTCCCAAAATGCAACACCTCACATGTCTCTGTAATAAATTCCTGGAATTCCTAAGTATCCTGAATGAAGCTTGTTCCCTTCACTGTCATTTTGTTGAAGTGCTTCAGTACTTGATCATTAAATAGTTATAAACTGTGAGGCCTTTCACAATCCCATTTCTTCTCTATTAAGTGTTGCATCACTCACATTCTTAAAATGTATCATCCCAATGAAAACCTGACTTAATATTGTAAACGTTTCGCTCGTGTATCAGTTATCACCATAATTATAAACTATGTGATGATATGTGTATAACCCCATCCTCTGGCAATGAAAGGCATCTTATTTTTGTAATTGATTTTAAAAGAGAATACATCACATAAAACCAAAAATAAATTGGCATTGTGATAGATCCATAAATGTGTGCCTATGAAAAGGAAGCTCTGGAAGACTTGAAAATGAGCACTGGAAATGGTTGAGGAAACTGGTGGCCTCTGCAAGTTCATCTGGATGCAATTGATTCTCTTCTATCTCACTGCATTATCCTCGTTCAATCAAATCTGAAAATTTGATTATGAAAACCTATTGAAAGTAGAAATAAATGTAGTTTCACTAAGTTTAACCCATTCTAACTTCTCTTCCTCTTTCTTTTCTATTTGATGAGCTTCTCAAAATTCTATAAAAACAATATGCATAAGAAACAGGTCAATCATAGAATCATGGAATAGTTACATTTATCATCTTGCCAGCTCTCTACCAGAGGCAACTCTTTACTGAACCTGTCTTGCGAGCCTTCCAAATTTCTCTCCATCATATATTTATCCAATTCCTTCTTGGAGGCTATAATGGAACCGGTCTTCATCATATCTGCAGTTAATTCATTCCAGATTCCATTCACACGCTGTCTTGACAAGTTTTTCCTCGTGTCATTCTTGTTCTCCTCACTGTTATCAAATGCTGGTGACCGCTAGTCATTGACTGTTTCATCCTAGTGGCAGGATTTAGAGAGGCACGGAGGATAATCTTATAGCTCTTACCATGTAAGTTCAGATATATAAAGCACAGACAACAGAATGGACAGGATTGTCTTTCGATTTCCTTGCATTTGTACATTTGTATATTGTTCTTAGATACTTTTGACGAAGTGAACTGAATAAGATCTATCTGAGTTAAGTGCACGGAGAAAGATTTCAGGATGATGGGACCTATAGTAATGGGGTGGGAGAAGATGTCATCAAGAATGTTGATGAATTGACGATGTAGTTATCGTGCTGGGCCACTTCATATCCGATTTGCTCAAATGAAGCACACACCCTTATTACATTGCTGTTGGTGTTCTGCCAGGGTCTCCAAGCTGTGCAATATTTGCAATGCAAAGATGTTTACATAAAGTAACATGCCAGTAACACAGTTAAATTTCTACCTAGACAGAACTTGTCTCAGATTGCCCAAAGAAGAAAGGGACCATATTGATTAGCTGGATGAGAAAAAGTAGATGACTCAAAAGGAGCATAAATGCAGCATGAATTGGATGGGTAGCAAAGTTCATTTTTGTATGTTCTATCCCATTTTATATGGTTCTAAGAATTGGTAACCTTCAATCAGCTGCTGGAAATGTATCTATTTGTGGCAGATGAAATTAATCAGACCTCAGTGTAACTTCTCATCTATATATTGCAGTGGGAATCTGGCACAACTCATTGCTTCCCATTCTGGTAGAATCCAAATTGGATAGAATTAAACAAGGGCACATTTGTCAACAGGCAAGATCCTCCCATTTGGATGGCTGCCCATCTAGTGAAGTTGAAAAGTTATCCATTTCCCCATAAGGAGTTGTTTACCCAATGTGAAACACTCCACCTAGTGGCTCCATCACTGAAGCAAACAAGACGACCTGGCAAAATAGTGCAGAATGCAACTCTGGGGGTTAAACCTTCAAATATTAGCTGAAAACAACTTTGAACAGGACATACCATCCCAGGCAGCTGGTGCATGTAGCCAGAAAGAAGACTTTTTCCGTAAGGATGAAGTTTCATTAACAGAATCAAAATATTTGCATTTTAGTTGAATGGTTTAAACACTTGCGCTTCCTCCAGTGGGGGAAAGTGTATTCATTTCCCTCACGCAAATGCCTGACCATGTAACAAAAAACTGCTGGAAATACTCGGTGGCTCAGGCAACATTTGTGTAAAGAGAAACATAATTATGTTTCTTGATTAATGGCCATCCATCAGTTCAATCAGAAATATAAAATTATTAATTTTATAACTAGTTTTTCATTTATAATTATTGTTTTAATTTGTTTTCTAGAATGAAATTCCAGTTATTTGGAATAAGCGGACCAAGGGGAAGTGAAGGGAAAGAAAGCTAAGGGAAGAAAATAAGGAAAGAAGTGGCGAAATGTGTAGCTGACCTGGTTTGGAGAGCTTTGATTGGGAGAATGGAATGGTAGAATATGTTCTACAGTCTGAAAATAAATCCTGTTCCTTTGACAATTGTTTAATTCTTTCAGGCTTTTGTGAACAGCAAGGGAAGAGATATTTATTGTTCCTGCAAGTTCCTGCACATGTTTGTGTTCCATCAGCATCGTGCCATCTGTAAGCTGATACGATAATTAACTGGCTGCAGAACAGTGATGCAACACCAGGAAGCAAACAGAACAAAATTAACATATATAAAACAGAAATTATGTTGAAATCCTGCCATGGTAAGTTTTGAAATTTATAAGCATGTTATTCTTGCTATTGAGGGCGTGCAGCGTAGGTTTACTAGGTTAATTCCCGGAATGGCAGGACTGTCATATATTGAAAGACTGGAGCGACTAGGCTTGTATACACTGGAATTTAGACGGATGAGAGGGGATCTTATCGAAACGTATAAGATTATTAAGGGGTTGGACACGTTAGAGGCAGGAAACATGTCCCCAATATTGGGGGAGTCCAGAACAAGGGGCCACAGTTTAAGAATAAGGGGTAGGCCATTTAGAACGGAGATGAAAAAAAATAATTTCAGTCAGAGAGTTGTGAATCTGTGGAATTCTCTACCTCAGAAGACAGTGGAGGCCAATTCTCTGAATGCATTCAAGAGAGAGCTAGATAGAGCTCTTAAGGATAGCGGAGTCAGGGGGTATGGGGAGAAGGCAGTAACAGGGTACTGATTGAGAATGATCAGCCAAGATCACATTGAATGGCGGTGCTGGCTCGAAGGGCCGAATGGTCTACTCCTGCACCTATTGTCTATTGAGCAGCTAAGAAAAAAAAACATTGAGATTGTTTGACTGTCTCCAGGAGGGCTACTATCACTCCTATGTAAGAAGACCCATCAACATTAGTGCAGTCATTTCAGCCTTTGCAAGATTGTCCATATTTCGAGAAGTAATCTATATACTAAAACTCTCGTTTGTTTGTTCCTGAACTACAGCCAAAACGGTACACAAAACGGCACAACAATTTTATGCCCACCTTACTCACCGTTGCCTCTTTGGTGCCAATGGAAGAAGTTTCATTGAAATCGGTGTTATATTTTTAAAGTTATTCATATTTTAAACTTTAAATCTATCTCCTGGGGATGGAGGGGGGAGGGAGGGAGGGGAAGGGGGGTTGAGGGGGGTGGAGTGGGGGGGATGGGGCGAGGGGGTTGGGGGGGAGGGGAGGGGGAGGGGAGGGGGGAAGGGGAAGGTGGGGGGGAGTGGGGAGGGGGGAAGGGGGAGGAGAGGGTGGGGTGGAGGGAGGGGGAGAGGGGAGGGGAGGGTGCTGCCCAAATGCATGAGAGATTTGGGCCTAACTGGTCCACTTGGTCTAGTAGAATTTAAAACTGACCTTAGATCTATCAGGTAGCAGGCATCAGTATGAAGGATGCAAATCTTTGAGTTTGACAGTAGGAAATCAATGCCAAAATTGATAAATGCAGTCATAAAGCTCATGGATGCTGGAATTTGGAGCAAAGGGGAAATCTGATGGGGAAAGGAAGGTTACATGTGGATGGTGGAGTGGGTAGATGGGAACAGTGGGGAGATGGGACCTGATAGGAGGAGTGTAAGGATAATGAGCAGATGGGAGGGGTGTGGGGAAGAAGCAGCGTGAGAGAGGACAGGGTGTGTGAGAAAGAAAGTATGTGTGATACTATTTGGGTGCTTGCAGAAACCGAGAGGAAGCAGGTTATCTGAAATTAGAGAAATTCAATGTTCAGTGGGTTGTAGATCAGAGGCAGAATATGAGGTGCTGTTCCTCTTTATGCATTTGGCCTCA
The DNA here is from genome assembly GCF_053455715.1 of Rhinoraja longicauda. Lineage (NCBI taxonomy): Eukaryota > Metazoa > Chordata > Chondrichthyes > Rajiformes > Arhynchobatidae > Rhinoraja > Rhinoraja longicauda. Next base: position 32,253,118 of record NC_135957.1, read on the forward strand.
GTCTGGCAGTGGACGAGGGTGAAGACAAACAGCACAGTGTGGTAATGGAGAGGGGAATTGAACTGACTTGTACTTGGGAACTCCAGGTGACCCTGGCGGATAAAGCAAAGGTGTTTGGCAAAGTCTGTGTTTGGTCTCACTGATATAGAGAAGGCCATATCAGAGCACTGGATGCATTAGATGAGATTGGAGGAAGTGCAGCAAATCTCTGCATGACCTGGAAGAGTTTTTTTAGTCCCTGACCAAACCTTGTGAGGCAATGGACCTGTGTTTAAAGGACAGACCTGTACCTAGATGAGACTTTGTGGCAGGTACCTGCCCCTCATACCTGCCCCTTGATCATGACCCAACCAACGTACACCAGGCCTCTTCTCTCCCACACCATCACAGATCTCATTATTTCATTAGATCTCCCTATAAAAGCCTCCACCTTATAGTTCACCAACCCTGAACTGGTCATTTCTATGTCCTGCTTAGGATTCACAAACAAGACTGCCCTGGCAGCCCCATTGCTTTTGCCTGCTCATGCCACACTGATTATCTCTCCTCATATCTTGACTCTATTTTGGCCTCCCTTTGTCCAATTCCTTCTCACCTACATCCAGGGTACCTCGCATGCTCTTCACCATTTCATCAAATTCAAATTCCACGGCCCCCTCTACCTCATCTTCACCATAGATGTCCAGTCTCTGTACACTCCTCTACAAACACTCTCCAAGTGCAGATTAGGAAGCCACATTGCTGAACACTCTGCCATGGCCACCTGGAGCCATCCATTGCTAGACATTTTAATTCCATTACCCATCCCACACTTATTTGTCGTCCTTGGCCATCACTTCCAGGGTGAGACCAAACATGAGGAACAGCACACCATATTTGTCTTGGTGGTCTCCAATCTGACCACATGAACATTGATCTTTCTAATTTCATGTAACCTGCTCCCTTCCCACACAATTCCTCTATCCACCCCTAGCCTCCCACACATACCCTTTTTTCCCCACCATATCCTGTCTCCTCTCACCCGACTTCTTTCCCACCCACTCTATTTACCTATCACGCACACGCTCATTCCATTGGATCCCCATCTCCCTCCCCTCATTGTTCCCATCTGCATATCCCTCCTCCCTTATTTGGTTCCATATGCTACCTTCCTTTTCCATCAGATTCCATCATCTGCAGCCCCAATTCCTCCATCAGTAATGTCCCAGACTCTTTATCTTCACCCATCTCTTCCCCCACATGACCCCAGCCACCAATCCACCCCTCCTCACCTGATTCACCTATTGGGTGCCTGTTCTTGCCGCCTCATCTCTTTGCACCATCGTCCCTCCACTCCTTCAGTCCAGAGGAAGAGTCTTGACTCAAAAAGTTGTTTGTTCAATTCCCTCCACAGATGCTGCCTGACCTGTTAAGTTCTTCTAGCACTTAGATTTTGTCTCCAAAATTTATAGGGGACTTTGGTAGTCAACTTCCACCAGCAGCTCAATGGCAGATAAAGTTCAGTGTCATTACTAGTCGAGTTGAGGAGGCAGTCATAACTTTGTCAATAACTAATCATTATACTCACGCCTAACAACCTTTACCACATCTGTTGCAGAACATCTATTTAAACCACAATTATCTGCTTGATAATAACTGCAGCCCATTGCATTGTATGCAAATCTTTTAAAGCTGGTCCATACCTCACCTAAGCCTTGGTTTTAATAAGGGTAAAGGACTACATGCTGGAATGGCAGGAAGAGCATCAATGTAATTGACATTAAGATATAATTATTTTAACACCCAGCTTTCATTCGATAATGATTCCCTAATTTGTGAAGTAGGCTAGAAGATGGAACTGGTCCAACATGACAGGGTGGATACCCATTGGAACAGTTGGGTAGGAAAAAAAACCTGCAGATGCTGATTTAAATCGAAGGTAGACACAAAATGCTGGAGTAACTCAGCGGGTCAGGCAGCATCTCGGGAGAGAAGGAATGGGTGATATTTCGGGTCGAGATCCTTCTTCAGACTGATGTCAGGGGAGGGGGACAGATGCAGCGTAGACGAAGGAATTGGGAGTAGGGGATAAAGAGTTTACAGGAAACAGGGTGGGAAGAAATGTAGTCAAGATAGCTATGGGACTCAGTGGATTTGTAGTAGATGTCGGTCACTACTCTGTCTCCTGTGATGGAGATGGTGAGATCCAGAAACGGTAGGGAGATGTCAGAGATGGTCCAAGTATATTTAAGAGCAGGATGGAAATTAGTGGTGAAATTGATGAAGTCAGTGAGTTCTGCATGGGTACAACACTATCCCCTACTCCCAATTCCTCCGTCTACGCCGCATCTGCGCCCAGGATGAGGTGTTCCATACTAGGGCATCGGAGATGTCCTCATTCTTTATGAAACAGGGGTTCCCCTCTTCCATTATAGATGAGGCTCTCACTCGGGTCTCCTCAATATCCCACAGCACCGCTCTTGCTCCCCCTCCCCCCATTCGTAACAAGGATAGAGTCCCCCTTGTCCTCACCTTCCATCCCATTAGCCGTCGCATACAACAAATTATCCTCCAACATTTCCACCACCTCCAACGGGATCCCACTATTGGTCACATCTTCCCATCTCCACCCCTTTCTGCTTTCTGCAGAGACCGTTCCCTCCGAAACTCGCTGGTCCATTCGTCTCTTCCCACCCAAGCCACTCCCTCCCCAGGTACTTTCCCCTGCAACCGCAGGAGATGCAACACCTGTCCCTTTACCTCCCCCCTCGACTCCATCCAAGGACCCAAACAGTCTCAGGTGAGGCAGAGGTTCACTTGCACCTTCTCCAACTTCATCTATTGTATCTGCTGTTCCAGATGTCAATTCTCTACATCGGTGAGACCAAGCGCAGGCTCGGCGATCGTTTCGCTGAACACCTCCGCTCAGTCCGTCTCAACCAACCTGATCTCCCGGTGGCTCAGCACTTCAACTCCCCCTCCCAATCTGACCTTTCTGGCCTGGGCCTCTCCATTGTCAGAGTGAGGCCCAGTGCAAATTGGAGGAACAGCACCTCATATTTCACTTGGGCAGTTTACACCCCAGCGGTATGAACATTGACTTCTCTAACCAGGTCGTCCCTGCTTCCCCTCTCTATCCCCTCCCCCTTCCCAGTTCTCCCACTAAACATCCTGTCTCTGACTGCACCCTATCTTTGTCCCGCCCCCTCCCCGACATCAGTCTGAAGAAGAGTCTCGACCCGAAATGTCACCCATTCCTTCTCTCCCGAGATGCTGCCTGACCCGTTGAGTTACTCCAGCATTTTGTGTCTACCTCCCATTGGAACAGTTCACAGCAAAGGACAATCTAGTGGAGTGTGGTAGGTGTGGAACCTGGAATGTTATCTGTGGGGAGTCAAGAGGGTGGAGACCAACTTATGTGGACCACCTGCTGGTGATGTTGAAGTGGGAGAGTGGCACAGCTGCCTCACAATTCCATTCACCCAAGTTCAATCCTGACCTCCAATCCTGTAGCAATGTGGATTTCCTCCAGGGGGTCTAATTTTCTTGCACATCCCAAGGACAGGTGGTTTTGTAGGTTAAGTGGCCACTGCAAATTGCCCCCAGTGTATTGGTGAATAGAAGAAACTTGGAAAGATAATAGAACAGTGGAGAAATTGGGTACAGGGAAAATTACTGGGGAATAGGATTGCTCTGAAAAATGGCATATACTTGATGAGTTGAATGGCCTCCTTCTACGATGTAAAGCAATATAACAATATGGAAATAGATACGTCAAACAGAAATGCAGTTGTCTAAATCATTGTTAGTTTATCACCACAGATAGGAGTATGTTACTCTGCAAATACAGAAGTGTGAATATCTGACAAATGCCGAAGAATGGCTGCACAGATGCTGTAACAAAACCCTTGGATATTGTCCATGTGCTGAAGCAGGTTTTGCGGCACTAATAATGCAGAAACCAACTTACAGAAACAGACTGTTCGTCTAGAATTTTGCTTTGTATTTATACAGTGCTGGAATGATCAGTGTCAAATCCAATGAAAAATAATAAAACATACTGAAATAATCCTCAGATGTGATTTGGCCTCATGAAATCACTTAAGTATTCCCGATTGTATTGTTATTTCACGGTTCCCTAAAACACCAGACTCAGGTTTACTGAGTGTATTTTCTATGAAAATTCTGTTTCTTAGAGTTATATATGTCCTGCACAAGGAAATTTAATTAAAACCAGCATTATTTTTTAAGAGCTGGCTGGGTAATTTTGTAATTTAATCTTAGAAAGTGGAATGTACATCAATATAAATGAATACATTCATTAAACACAGTGAAAGTTGGTTGAGATTATTTTATTGCCAAGTGAGTTATGATTCTAAATCTTTTGCTGGATCTTTTTACTACTTAGTGTTACATGTGGTAAAGTACTTTACACTTGCCTATAATCATAAAGGTTGTGGATCCAATACTGAAATGAATATATAATAATTAGGATTGACACTTCTGGGCAGTAAAGAGCAAGAGTTACATTTATCAAAAAGGCCATGGGGCTAAATTCAATAGCTTCCAAAAGATAAAGGGATCGCTGTGCATGAGGAACTCTTGCTTATTACCTGCAATTTTGTGGGGTATAGAGGCATAGTGACTAAATTAATGGGTGTATCCATCTGTCTGGCCTATTAATTTGGAGATACGAGTTTGAATCCCACCTTGGCAACTCAGGGAGTTTATATTCTCAACTAAATAAATTTGGAATGAAACCACAATATCTATAATAGTAAATCACGGATCTATGAGATTGTCATGTAAACATTTCTAGTTTATTTATCCAATTTAGAAAATATCAGCCATTTCTACCCTGTTTGGCTTATGAGCACCTTCAAATTCACCAAGATGGTTAACTCATCTGTCCTCTGAAATGATCCACCAAGCCACTCAGTTAAAGGCTATTAGGGATTAACAATAAATTCTGCCCCCCCAAGTGATGTAATATTCCATGCTCAAAATAAACATCAGCGTTGACTTCCCCATGATCAAATACACTGAGTACAAAACCATTATGCAGGGTTTACTACTGTCACTCCTTCAACTGTCTCAGCCCCACCTTAGCTTTATATGGCATGAAGAGTGGTGCTTCAGCATTCCAGAAATACGATCAGAGTTAACATTTGGCATTATAGGCTTTATGATGGATCACTGAAATAATCTTGGAATAGCCTGAAAATTCAAATATTTGGACTATTCGAAGTTTACTTGAATATTAGCAGATTACTGGATAAACTTTATCTGATGTTTTGCAGTTTTCCACAGCATCTCCACAGGATCGTCGAATCATGATCATGGGCCTAACCAAGGGAGGGCATTGAATCCATGCTGAGCCCTACTAGAGCAATGATTTGGTAGGTTAAATAGAACTGATTATTGCCAGGCAATAGGTTAATCATATTACTTATCTCCAACCCAGCATGAAGATTTCTGTAAATTGGAATGCTTACAAGAGTGGGCTAAAAAGTAAATTGGTGTGTGACAATTTGCAATAAACTTTAGGGGTTGATTTTAATGGTCCTTCCTTGGCAGTGAGATTTGTTTACCTCTTTGGGCATGAAGATGAGGAAAAGGGAATGGAGACCTCATTCAGCACCCTATTATTAATGCTCCTGCGCATTTTCCCAGGGTTGGGGTATTGTCTTGTGGTTCCGTTGACAAGGACAGATACCGATATTTAAAAAAAGGATCTGCAGCAGAGGTGCTACAACTCAGTTCTCCTAAGGAATGCCCCTTTCCCAACTTATTCTCAAAAACTTCAAATGTTTATCCAGTAATTGCTTAAAAAATGTATTTAGTATCATTAATTGCTTTTGTTGCAGTCTGTCCCACAAACCCAATGTAGGAAATTATGTTGTTACCTCTTAATGTTTGCTTGAGGCTTGTTAATGTGGTACATATGTCCTCTGTGATTACAGTGTGGGCTAAATTGCCCACTTACACCCACGCCAAGCAGCTTGTGCCGCATTTTAAATTGTGCGCAAATGTATTTATTCAGGCAGAACTGTAATTGTTTATCTTCATTATTACCTGAAGCACACTGTGACACTCTTATTTGCAGGGATTTATGTGGGTTTCGTTGTGAGGACAGCTGACCGACTCCACCTCTCCTGCCCACAGATCTTCTCTCAGCTGCTCCAACATTAAACATATCACTGACTTAACTCCTGCGCTGGTCATGGACTAGAATTTCAAAAAAGGCTGGAAATTTTAACCACCTCCTCGTCCCACTACCTCTGTCAGGCAGGGCTGACAGGTGGGAAGGTGGTTTTGCTGCTAACAGCAGCAGACAGTGGAGTAGGTCTGTAGGCAAATCACGGACACGTGGAAGAATAATAGATTTTGTTATTGAATATTATTATCTCCAGTAACCCCAATATTAACTGAAATCAGCATTATTTTAGTTTAGTTTAGAGATACAGCATGGAAAATAAGACCTTCGGCCACTGTGTCCATGCTGGCCATTGATCCCCATTCACAGTAGTGAGTTATCTCACTTTCGCATTAATTCCCTAAACACTAGGGGCAATTTACAGAAGCTAATTAACCTATAAGCCCGCACGTCTTTGGTATGTGGGAAGAAACCGGAGCATCGGGAAGAATCCCATGGTGAGAACAAGCAAATTCCACACAGACAGCATCCTGAGGTCATGATCGAACCCAGGTCTCTGGTGTTGTGAAGCAGCAGCTCGATCAGCTGCACCACTGTGGCCACCATTCAATGTGAAAGACTTGGAGTTAAACTTTAAAATGTGTGCAGGTGAGCTTTCCGAGCCAGTACGTAGATAGACCAATTGGAGAAGGAGTGCTACAGGACCTAATCTTAGGGAATGCAGTCAGACTGGAGTTATAACACCTGTCCTTATAATTCCTCCCTCACATCCATCCAGAGACTCCAGTCCTCCTTCCAGGTGAGACGTCTTCTGCTCCCTAGACGGAACAAGGATAGAGTTGCCCTGGTCCTTACCATTCCCCCACCAGCCTCCACATCTAACCAATATTTCCCGATATTTCTGCCACCTTAAGGTGATATCACCACCGGTCACATCTCCCCATCCCCACCCCTGGTGCCATGAAAAATGGTGGCGTTATTTATGGTGAGAAGAGTAGTCTTGGCTATGGGACAATTTTGATGAATTGATTAGAGGGGAAGAGCAATGGCAGATGGAATTTGCGGGGACTAATAATGAATGGTAGGGCCTGGGAAGTACTGATGAGCAGAGGGACCTTGGTGTACAAGTTCAAGGATCCCTGAAGATGGCAGCACAGATAGATGTTAGTGGGGAAAAACATATGGGATACTAGCCTTTTTGAACTGGGACATAGAAGGGAGGGAGGGGGTAGAGGGAGGGGAGTGGTGGGAGTGTGGAGGGAGGATAAGGGGGGGTTGAGGGATATGGAGTGGGGGGGAGGGGAAGGAGGGAGGGGGTGAGGGAAGGGAGGAGGGAGAGGGTGAGGGGAGGGGGGGAAGGGGGGAGAGGGAGGGGGGAGGAGAGGGGGAGGGGGGGAGGAGAGGTTTGGGCCCAACGGGTCCACATGGTCTAGTATATTACTAAAACTCATCTTGTTTGATTGTTTGTTTATCCGTTCTCGAAATTCAGCCAAAACGGTACACAATAGCGCGACAATTTAGGCCCACGTTACTCACCATTGACCTGGGGTGGGCTGTAGGAAGTTTTGTTCAAATCTGTGTTATATTTTTAAAGTTATTGGCTTTTTAAAGTTTAAAAAAATCACTTTTCCACTTGGCCATCAGCCACGTTCAATGTCACACTGGGAGCTGCCTGGTCAATGAGGGTCGAGGGCGGGACGGGATCTGACTAATGGGAACTTGGAGGGAGGCGAGACCTGCCTGAGTTCCCCTCCGCCTCCTCCAGCGCCTGCATCACCCAATGGCGCCGTCGAGTCCCTGCTCCTGCCCGGCCCCAGAGCCCCGGACCATCACCCGACTACAACCGCCAGCGGGCAGCGCGGCACACACACACACACACACACCTCCAGGGTAATAGCAGCTTCTTCTCCTCCTCCTCCCGCGTCTCCTCCAGCGCCTGCTTCAACCCACAGCATTGTCGATGATTCCAACAACAATAGCTGCTGCTCTCCTTCTTCTCCTCCTCCTCCCACTCCGCCATCTTATGCGCACCTCCCGCCGCCATGCTGCCCGCCAGGAGGTGTAGTGCATGCTCCGGCCCGGCCCCCCGTGCCCCGGACAATCACCGGACTACAACCCCCAGTGGGCAGCACGGCACACACAGACACACACACACAACCTCCACAGTAATAATAAAAATAATAATATAATATAATAATAATAATAATAATAATACTTAAAATATAATAATGTAAGAATATAAAATGTTATATTGTATATCTATTAATATATATTAATCTCTTGCAAGGGAGGGGGATGTGGGGGTCTGACTGATGCCCAGGTTGAGGGGGGGATGGAGTGGGTGAGGGGGAGGGGAGGATGGGGGGTAAGGGGGGTTGAGGGGGTGAGTGGGTGGAGGTGAAGGAGGGGAAGGGGGGGACTGGGAGTGGGTGCTAGACCAATGCAGGAGAACTTTGTGCCCAATGGATCTACACTGTTCTAGTATATATTATTTATGAATTTATGTGGAGTAACTCTGCTGGGCTGGCAGCATCTCTGGAGAGAAGGAATGGGTGATGTTTTGTTGAGACCCTTCTTCAGACTGAAAGTCATGGGAAAGGGAAACAAGAGATATAGACTGTGATGTAGAGAGATATAGAACAAATGGTAGCTGTAGGTCTGTGTGGGAATGGGAAGGAGAATTAAAGTGTTTGGAAACCAGGAGGTCAGGAAGGTCCAGGTGGACTGAGCGAAGGTGTTCAGCGAAACAAATGCCTAGTCTACCGTTTGGTCTCACCGATGTATAAGCCCACATCTTGAACAACGGATACAGTAGATGAGGTTGGAGGAGGTGCAAGTAAACCTCTGTCTAACCTGAAAGGACTGTCTGGGTCCCTGGACAGAGTCGAGGGAGAAGTTATGGTGTCAGGTGTTGCATCTCCTGCGGTTGCACGGGAAGGTACCTGGAGAGGGGGTGGTTTGGGTGGAAAGGGATGGGTTAACCAGGGAGTTGCGGAGTAAATGGTCTCTGCGGAAGGCGGAAATGGGTGGTGGGAAGATGTGACTAATGGTTGGATCCAGTTGTAGGTGGCAAAAATGTTGGTGGATTATGTGTTGGATGTGATGGCTGATGGAATAAAAGGTAAGGACGAGGGGGAATAAGTCCCTGTTGCGACTCAGGGTAGGGGGAGCAAAGGCCTAGCCGCTGGGTACTCTCTACATCAACGTCTATATCTCTCGTTTCCCTTTCCCCTGACTCTATTCCAAAGAAGGGTCTCGACCCGAACGTCACTCATTCCTTCTCTCCAGAGATGCTGCTTGTCCCGCTGTGTTACTCCAGCATTTTGTGTCTATCTTCAGTAAGAGTAGAATCTTTGCCTGTTATACATATATCTTGTTTTACATCCTTGTGTCTTTTTGTGTGTCAGAGCATACGTTTTGCAATGTACTTAGCTGGAGGTTAAAATAGCACAGAGGACACATACTTCATGTTAGCTGTGAGGAAATGACAAAGTAAGCTTTTAACAATGAAGGCAATGACATTGAGTAACTGCATGACATTGCAAGGTTTATTGAATCTGAGGTTGTGGCATGACCATGAAGATAAAGGCAGTGCCTGCAAAGCTTCTTGTAAATAAAAAATAACTGTTTCAGTGAAAAACAGTTCAAAAAGGCAACGCTCATAAAATAATTTAAAAAAAAGAGAGAGAGAGAGAGAGAGAGAGAGAGAGAGGAAGAGAGGAAGAGAGAGGAAGAGAGAGAGAGAGAGAGAAAGAAAAAAAAAAGAAAAAAAAGATGAGGCCAGAAATGAATGTGCAATGATATTCTATTATTAGAAATTGGGCCAGATAATAAAGCAACGTTGGCAAACTTACTCTCAATGTTCCATTTAATGACAAATAGAAAAGCTGTGCAAGCATTTAACACAGACAGGGACTGTGGAAAGTTATGTTTTAACTTGCAATCACAGAAGGAGCAATGATTAACAATTATATGATCGTTCCAAAAGGTCTAGCTGGCAATGAAACTTCAACATTTTCTTGGATCCTTTACTGAGTTGATGTGTGGACTAACTGATGAGTTCATCCAGTTTAAGATGAGGAAAGACTTCCCAACATTTTTGACTTTATTTCCCTTGCAATAAAGGATAGCATTGAATTTGTCTTCTTAATTACCAGCTCATCCTCCATGTTAACTTACTGCTTCTTGAATGAAGAATTTAATGGCACACTTTACCATGGTCCTCTGTTTAATGCAACTTTATGGTTTTAATTATGTCATAAATCATTATTAATTACTTGGCAATGCAAATAATTATGTGAATGTATACATCTTCTCCCATAATGCCATTTAGGAAGCTTTGTAAACAACCCTGTCTGTAACAAGTATTCCTGTCTGATTTAACAGCATTGTTTCTATGTGAGATTCATCAATTTATTCTATAGTTCCCGAATGGCCACCTGATGGATCAATCAAGGAACAGTTCAAGTAGGTGGTGTTCCATTGTTCTGAAGGGATTTTTCATTTTGTTACAAATCACTTCTCAATGCAATAAGTCACAGAGCAGTAACTATAATAAGGACATCACAACCCTTTGAACATAATCCACGATACCCATGGATCAACCTATTTGACTGTCTCATCGATCCACAGTCCTGTTTCAATCGTTGTCACTGAATACGACCTGATCATATTCAGATCAGCCAGTAATATTGAGCAGCACGGTGGAGTGGCAGTAAAGCTACTGTCTTACAGCGCCAGAGACTCGGGTTTGATCCCGACTACAGGTGCTTGTCTGTATGGAGTTTTACGTTCTCCCAGTGATCTGCATGGATTTTCTCCGAGATCTTTGGTTTCCTCCCACACTCCAAAGACGTACAGGTTTGCAGGTTAATTGGCTTGGTATGTAAATTGTCCCTATTGTCTGTAGGATAGTGTTAGTGTGCGGGGATTGCTGGTCGGTGCGGACTCGGTGGGCCGAAGGGCCTGTTTCCGCGCAGTATCTCCAAATTAAACTAAAAAAAGATTGTTAGTACACACATGAAGCACATGAGCACAACATAAAAGTGACAAAATCAGAAATGGAAATACATGTTTCAACTCAAAATATTTTCTAAATGCATTCCTTTTACGAAACATTTTTGAGGTGACATGCTTGCTATCTTGCTCAATGCCACGCCTTGCGATTTATAAATCAGTTTCTTCACTCTTACAATCATGAATCATTATTGTACATTCTTGAGAGCTATGACAGCTCTATTATTGATTATTCAATGTCGACATAGATTTTTGGTCTGCAAAGCAGTCAAGGGTGATGAGGAACAGGCCAGAATGTAAGGCTGAGGTTATGGCCAGCTCAGCTAAATGACTGAGCTGGCTCAAATGGCGAATACTCCAGAAAAGTCAAAATGTTTAAACGCACATTTATCAACAGATAATATTTTGAAGAGTATTGAAGGCAAAGAACTTAACTTTTGAGATAGACACAAAATCCTGGAGTAACTCAGCGGGTCAGGCAGCATTTGAGAAGTTAACTTTTGAGATGTTCAGTCCAGATAATCTTTGTGAATCATTGTCTATCTAAAACAGATTTTCATCTTCTTTCACATGCCAAAACATATCTATGGAAGTGTAGCCCAGGTTGACTCACTCCTTCCTTAAAATTGAATCACTTTATAAGGCCCAAGGTGTCATCATTGATTAAATCTTTCCACTTGTCTTCTCTAATTCTTTACAATCATTCCCTCTTATTTTAACAACCATTTGGTGCAGTAATAGAACATTCGACCCATCAAATTCCTGCAGGCTTAACTTGGACAAAAACAGTTTATGACATTCCCCTGAGATAGACACAAAGTGCTGGAGTAACTCAGCGGATCAGGCAGTATCTCTGAAGGAAACGGATAGGTGACATTTTGGGTTGGGACCTTTCTTCAGACTCAACAGAGCATACATCCCCCTGCTCTGTCCTGTGAATAGGTGCATTTGGGTTCAAATAGGTTCATTTATTCTCAAGTGCCTATTTAATTTGCTTTTGTGATTATTGAACCTCTCTGACTCCACCATCTCTGTACATAGTGTTCCAGGTTATTGTCACTCACTGTGTAAAAGTAAAATCTTTTGCACATTTCACCCTGGAGCTCTTGCCCAAAACCTTGAATCTGTGATCTCAGTCCTTGTACAACCAGCTTATGAGCTTAGCTACTTAGTCTTTGCATTATCTAAACCATCATAATTTTGTACACCTCTCTCTATGTACTCTCTTTTGTACACTTTCCTCTCTATTTCTTATGGCTAAAAACTTTCATTCCTCAAATCACTTACATTCTCTCTGCAGCCTTTTGGGGACTT